>NW_028317814.1:8440000-8814166 GCF_062004578.1 Staurois parvus | reverse complement strand
CCCCCTCCCCCATTTATCCCAAAAGTTCCCCTTTCATCCACTTATCCCTAATGTTCCTCCTCTCCCTCCACTAATCCCCAATGTCCCACCTCCCCCCCCCCCCATTTATCCCAAAAGGTCCCCTTTCATCCACTTATCCCTAATGTTCCTCCTCTCCCTCCACTAATCCCCAATGTCCCACCTCCCCCCCCATTTATCCCAAAAGGTCCCCTTTCATCCACTTATCCCTAATGTTCCTCCTCTCCCTCCACTAATCCCCAATGTCCCACCTCCACCCCCCCCCATATATCCCAAAAGTTCCCCTTTCATCCACTTATCCCTAATGTTCCTCCTCTCCCTCCACTAATCCCCAATGTCCCACCCCCCCCCATTTATCCCAAAAGGTCCCCTTTCATCCACTTATCCCTAATGTTCCTTCTCCTCTCCCTCCACTAATCCCCAATGTCCCACCTCCACCCCCCCCCCATATATCCCAAAAGTTCCCCTTTCATCCACTTATCCCTAATGTTCCTCCTCTCCCTCCACTAATCCCCAATGTCCCACCTCCACCCCCCCCCCCCATATATTCCAAAAGTTCCCCTTTAATCCACTTATCCCTAATGTTCCTCCTCTCCCTCCACTAATCCCCAATGTCCCACCTCCCCCCCCCCCCCCCATTTATCCCAAATGTCCCCCTTTCCTCCACTTATCCCCAATGTTCCTCCTCTCCCTCCACTAATCCCCTGCGTCCACCCTCTTCTCCCACTTATCCCAACTGTCCTCCCTCTCCACCTCACTAAACTTCAAGATTGCTCAGGTTAATAGGAGTAGGCTTAAAGCGGAGTTCCAGCCGTTTTTGTGTTTATTGAAAGTCAGCAGCTTCAAAAACTGTGTGATGTACTCACCCACGACTTGCCTTCTCTTCTCTCCATGGTGCCGTCATCTCAACTGTGGGCACCAGGCTGTGACATCCTGTGGCTTCACAGCCAGGTGCCCACTGTGCATGCTCGCATCACGCTGTGCCTCCTGATTGGTCCAGCAGTCTTCTGGGACCTGTGAAGGTTCCCAGGAGACTGTGGGAGGAAGAAGGGGGCCGAATGTCCGTCTTACTTCGCCGAAGCTGGAAGTGGGAGCGAGTACTTGTCAAAACCAGGTACCTGCTTCCCCCTCCCCCCCCAAAAGGTACCAAATATGGTAGTGGAGGGGGGAGGAGGAGGCAAACAAGCGGAGCTTCCACTTTTGGGTGGAACTACACTTTAAGTAATTGAAATACAGTGTGGAAATGAATGTATGAGTTTACATTTTAACCTCAGTTCTTCCTTAACAGTAATTGTTACAGTATGTATATAACCAAAACATTTTTTCTAACGATCAAAACCACTGTCAAGTTTTTATTGCTGCCTGTGTTCCTGCTGGGGTGATTAATTTCTCCATTTGTCTTGGGGATGGTTAACTTTGTGACAAAAAGAGATAAGAAATGGAAAATGTTATAGCTGTCACAGTAACAGGAGGTATGGAAAAACCTTCCAGTGCTGACACCTGTACTCTACTGAAAGCTAAGCAAGAAATGGTATATATTTGAGGATCAGGCAGTGTTAAACCATGCCCCTTAAAACGCTTGTATATTTTGATTCTAAGATATATCACTGTGCAGACATCCCTGGGTTTTTTAGAACTATAGCAATACACCCAATTCCACTCTTCTATTTACTGGTGTTCAGCAGTCATCTAGCATGTACCTCAACATTTCCCCACCTAGAGTCCTTTCATCTGTTGTTACACAACACTGCCTTCAATGCTGATGAAGCTAGGACATAGTCTGGTTATTATGGAAATGCTATATTGAGCAAAAATAGTAGCAATTTTGAGAATCCAGCAGATATTGGCAGCCAATTTGAGAAGGCACCTCACCAGTACAAGAGACGTGCAGTGATAGCTCCTAGTGGATTTGTAGGCAGCATTCCTATCAATCAGTTTAACTTACAAAGTGGATACCCTAATTGTGTGTCAGTGACGGTGCATTTTAATCTGCATGTGGTCCTTTCCTCTATCCATCTGTTTTACAACTATTATTCATTAGCTTCAATAGGGTACAAAATCAATACCTTATAAAAAAATAAGTGAATTAATTTACAGCTGTAATAGCCAGTGGTCAAAAAATTGTCTGATCATGGCAATTGGTAAAGTCACATGCTACTCATGTTCCAGTGCAGATTTGTAAACATCTTGTTGTAAACCCATTTCTCTCCCATTCACCTAATCCAACAAAATTTTTTTGTTTCTACCCATACTGAATTTATTTAGGACTTCATGAAAGACAGAGGCAGCAAAACGGTTGATTTGATATAAGATAGGTGGCCATGTTTTGTCTTACTGATGATAAGATAGACCAAGCCAGACAGCAGATGTATTACAATAGATTGGTGTGCACCTATGAAAATCAAGGAATCATTAACATAGGTTATTTACAAACCTTTAATGTGCATAGTATTGTTTTTGTCTATGAGTTTCAGCTTTATAATACATATTTTAGGTGCCTTTTTTTTTTTTTTACCATGTGTTTAAAGCTTTTTGTAGTAGAAGTCTTGCGTCATCTCCTTGTTATCCATATTATCATGTTTTTACTGTAAAGTCAACTATGTTAAGAGTTGTGTTCATGATAAGAATGTATCCTCTCTCCTAACAAAGTGTAGACAGGAATATTGAAAGATAATACAAAAAATGGCCACTGCCCCAGTCTATAACTGGCTTTTACAGTAAAGAACACATGGATGGGGCAACGCATGTCAAAAAAAGAAAGTTCCTATTGAAAGATGATCCTATATTTTTTTAAATATGCTTAGCATTGTGTTTGTATTGAAATGTATCCTCTGTCCTAACAAAGTTTAGGCAGAATAATTGAAAGAATATTGAGAGAATATTCTATATGTACTGTATATATTCAGTCTGTTAAGTATATGCAGCTACTCTGTGAAGGTACCATATCCTTCATTACAAAGAAATTAGCCATCAATTTAAATTATAAAGGCTGTGTACCATGTCACCAAGCCTAAGATAGGCTAAAAACTGTCCTCCATGTTCAGCTCTTCACGTACTGTATAGTAAAAATAATTGATGCATGGGCTTGCTAAGCATGAAAATTGTGTTATTAGGGTCCATGCACACTGGCTTAAAAAAACGCTGCTCATGGAAGAGTTTAGCGTTTTGCCTGTAGAATCAAATAATGTTATCATATATGTCTATGCACATTAAGTTGTTTAGAGGAATATTTTAGGCGCCGCATTTAGATTCAGAAAAATAACCCCTTCTGTTTGGTATTTTTGATAGTTTTCTACCAGAACAAAAATGTTAAACGCTAGTACAAAAACGCTCAAAAGTAGCATTTTTATCTGCCAAGAACACTGCTGTTTTTTTTAGCCAGTGTATATGGACCCTAAATCCTTTTATATATTTTTCTATTTTTATTGTTTTAATGAGAACATATAAATTATGGAAGCATGGTATATTACAGTAGATTTTTCCAAAAAGTCCAGACACTTGCCAGTAATAATGACCAAAGATCACTTTATTCAAAGCATTGAAAAGGCAATTTTTTAAAAGTGTAAGTGATAAATATGTTATACTTATCTGCTCTGTGCAATGGTATTGCACAGAGCAACCAAGGACCTCCTCTTCTGGGGTTTGTGCTGGCGATCTAGCCCCACAGCAAGCACTTTTTATAGGGGTAGATGTGCAGACTCCATCACAAGCTAGGCTGTGTGTGTCCTTTCACATGTATTGTCAATGGACACACACTGCCCAGCCCCCTACTCACTGCTCAAAGGTTTTAACTGGCAGCAGCAGGAGCCAATGGGCCCTGCTGTTCTCATTTAAGCTTGGGAGAGAGGAGAGAAGAACAAGATATGGGCACAACACTGGATTGATAAAGGACAGTAAGTATCTGGGGGGGGAAGGGCACTGCAAATGGCAAAACAATTATTTCCTTAATGCAGTGAATGCATTAAGGTAAACACATTTTAACTTTAGAACCACTTTAAGGGATGCTCCCTTACTTACCTCTTATATTGCCAAGACAGGGGAGACAGGATAGCATCTACTGTTACCATAGATCCAAATGAGTTATGTGCAGGGGCGGACTGACAACTCATGGGGCCCCCTGGCAATAGGAGATCATGGGGCCCCTGTGTCCTCACCCACACTCAAACCACACCCAAAAAAGCCTATGAAAGGTACCAGGGACATCTCATGGGGCCCCCTACTGACCCCGGGCCCTCGGGCACTGCCCGAGTTTCCCAATGGTCAGTCCGCCTATGGTTATGTGTACAAAATTATAAGGACTCCAGTGAACAGGACACAATTACCATAGACAGTAGTGGATATCGTTGAGGGTTTGCTTATAAAAAGGTTCTAGACAACTCACAGGCAAGTTAAATGAATAGTATACAAAAGAGCTGATCTTTGATTATCCAGGCTGTGCTGGAGTCACAGAAAGCGGTAGAGGTGTGGTGGAAGTTTGTACTATAATTTACTCCACCCAAGACTAAGATCCATATTGATGACGCTGTTCTATATAGAGATCAATTTTGGTGGAATTACTCTCTACCTATAACTTATAGAACTTTCCTGTTTTCACGTTTATTCTAGTGATATGCACTGGTTTTTAGTCTTGACAGAATCATTTCACTTTGGAGACTATAAACATTCACAAGTCATAGGATCTCTTTTTAACAGTGCATGAAATTGGGGTTTATAACCCTAAAGATGAAGTTTATGTTCTCAGAAGCTTGGAAATGGTAAATGGACTGCATGAAATATGGTGTTCCTAGAAAAGACTAGTCTTTCTGTGTTGTATGATGAAATACCGCCACGCCACATCTTTGGAGTTTATTGGCTATTTACAAGAGTTATGAGTGACACATCCTAAGTGGTAAAATTGAGGAATGCTTCCAGAAGGTTAGTTGCTATTTATTTCACACAGCACGGTGTTCTCCATATTTCAAAAAATGTATATAAATGCTTATTCTTATTTTGCCTAGCATAACAGTCATACCCGTGACTGCATCTTTTTTTTTTTCTCTCTCTCTCTTTTTTTAAGCCTCATATTTTTTGTTTTGATGCCATTAAAATCAGGTGTACATGTAAAACAGGTACTAGTTTCAATGAAAGATTTATTTATTTTTAGTTTATAAAGGAACACAGGTCCCTTACATTTGGGTTTTATTGCTGCCTACAAGAGGAATGAAAACTGGCAAAGAAAACAAATGTTGGCTAGGCCAGCTAGGAGTATGGACCTCTTCAGTTCTTCTGTGTGAAAAACAAACCTATTTTCACTAGCACCATTTTTTCTTACTCTTTAAAATATTTATTCCTAAACCCAAGAATCTTCTCTACATTGCTGCTAGGGCTTTTCTCTTTTTATGGAGCTGTCCGATGCTGCTGTCCTAGGCCTGGCCTGGAATGCTGTATTCAGACTCAGCTGGAATTGGATGTTGTGGGGATAACCTGGAAGTGAACTTTTGAGTACTGGGTTCCACTTATGCTTTTTCAGATTTTTTCTTGTAAAATTTAGCCTCAGAGCTCTTTCAAGGTCCAGAGCTTCTGACGCACTGTCTTAGCGCTTGCCCGGTCTATAAAGACTTACTTTGTGAGTAGGTTGATTAGACTGAGCACTGGGAGCTACCTCATTGATGCCTTTAAAATTCCCCATTTCACGATGATTTCCACCAAGGAAGGGGTTAACACAGGAGGACTGATGTCTTTTGTTGGCCGGAATGCATACATTGCCAAGGAGTCATCTATCCCGCTGCTGCTACTTGCTAAGAGCCATGAGGAACTCTGATCTTTGATCTGTTCCTGCGCCCTCCTACCTTGATTGGTCATTAGACTCTTATGTGCTGTTAGCTGTCCGAGGTCAATGAGTATTGAAGACTTTGCCGTATACCCAGAACATTGCCTTACCACTATACTGCTACCACATGTCTGATTTAAGTCATGGGAAAGACAGTCTTGCTGTTCTCAGTGCCCCCAGCTATTGCCATACTTCATTACCGCACCTATCCTGTTGCTTCTATCAGTGCTTTTTTTCAGTCTTCGGTCTTTTAAAGACCCAAGACATGGCTTTTACTGCAGTCATGCAAGACTTTATGGCCCAAAATAATCGGTTATTTGCTAACTGACCGCAGAGGGCATAATCCTGTTGCTTCTACCTATGCTTTTTCCAGTCTTGGGTCTTTTAAAGCTCTTATGGCCACAGTTCTTTTCAATTTTACCCCCTTTTCCAACTTTTTCTTTTTGGAGTTTAAAAACACCCTGACAAGCTGTTTGCTCACCCAAGCACTGTACCCATTTGGAGAAAATGATGTGCAGGAGTGGCATATTCCCACTGTAGATCTGGCAATGTCCCACTCTAACAAGGCAATTACCATACTGGTGGAAGATGCACCTGTCTTAAAACAATAATTCCAAGTTTCCTGATACTCTAATAATTCATTTGTGTCAGCCTGGACCAAACAAATAATATGCATGACAGAAAGGATTGACTGCATTTAAGGCCATAATATATTGTGCTAGACGAAGAATTCAGTGCTGTGTTCTGGAAGCAGTACAATAGACTTCCTCTCTACTTCCCAGATATAGCTGGTTGTATTGCATCTCCACCCTTTAGGGGAAGGGTCTTTATCAGTGAATAGAAGGCTTCCTCTGATTGGCTAAGGTGGAGATTGTGACATCAGCCAACTGCCTCTCCACCTCAACCAATCAGACGGAGCCTTGCATTCATCCATAAATATACAAGTCTTCTATATTCAGGAATGGAGACAAAGCTGTTGTTTATTGTGCATAGCACAAGCTATTACAGTATATAACCACCTCAGCAGCAGCTAGTCTGTCCTGGAATACAGATATTTGTTTGGTCCAAGCGGATCCAAACAAATTATTTAAAGTTCCAGGAAACCTAGAATTCTGTTCCACAGACCCATCCGATAAGAGGATGGAAGCCCTCTCTAGAGCAGTGTTTTTCAACCTTTTTTCAGTCAAGGTACTCTTTAAAATTCTGCACAATCTCAAGGCACCCATAACAAAATGTAAAAAAAATAAACTAATAGTTTTACAAAATGCAGCAATATTTGCACACGTAGGAAACCCAACATTAGAGGTGATTTATTTTTCCAAAGCAAATATACTTTTGCATACTGGTACTGACTAGTATACCATTGTTTCTCTTCTCCCTCAGTTTATCTCTTTCATTTACCTAATATGACCCCAGTACTAATGGAGAGAGGCAAACAAAGATGCTGTGCAGGAGCCAAATGTCCTCCTTGTCAACTTATGACATCATTGGTTATGTCGCTAGAAAGTTGTATCGGTGCACAATGAAAACCTGCTTTGTGTAACTAAAATGCAGGCTTGATCCACCTGCTGGAGTGTATATGATGTTTGGGCAATTTTTAGGCATTTTGCCAAGGCACCACTGAAACTTGAAGGCACCCCAGGCTGCCTGTGCACCCTGTTTGAAAAGGCTGCTCTAGAGCACTGTTCTGGTTGGGTGGCCCTACCCTCCATCCCATCCTAGCTGTAAATTTACTTTGCCAAACCATGGTTGACTAGTCAAATTCCTTTAAAAGACATCTCATCACTGTTCTGGTTGATCCCTTGATTATATAATACATGAGGGAACTGCCTGTATGGGTCTCAGGTCCATACACATGCAAAGAGCTGAACTGCGGAACCTGCAGGTGAGAAGAATTTGATTTGCTTGGCCTTCGAGGGACAACGTACTCAGTCCAAATATTCAGAAAAGCCTTCCTCAGCATGAAGGTGCACTACCACTTTCCAGAAATGGGGATATTTGCAGACACTTGGACAGCTTGCAATATCTAACACTTGGGTGCAGTTGGTGGTATCCCAGGACTCCCAGCCTTTGTGTGTGTGTTGATGTGCATGCCCACACAATTTACTGGCGGGATTTCCTTGTCTGCATGCTGGCACAGGTGTACTTCTGTTAGTATCTTGACCCTGGAATAGGTGGGGTCATCCTGTGCTGGCGTACTGTTTTTTGGTTTTTTTTTTCCCCATTGTCTAATCCTTGGCAGTAGTAACACCCAAAGGTTAAGGACTTTTTGTATTCTTCTACAGGCTCAAGGAAAAGGATTTTACAGTGAGCACAAAAATCCTATTATATATACCTTTGCATTCAACTCTATAAACTTTGATAGGATTATTTTAATTTATGAATAAGTATTTAGGTATTTTTAAACTGTGTGTTTTTTTTGTTACCTAAAACAGACCTTCCTGACTGAATTGCGTTTACCTTTTATGGTGTTCCTCCCATTCCCACTCATCTTCTCGGTGTTATAACTGAAATATTACCAACAGTATGTTCCCAATCTTAACCAAGGGAATTCATTCTAAATGACTTGAGTTTTTTTGTGTACTAGCACTTGTTACTAAGTTAAAGGAAATTTACAGTGTCTTTTTATATTATATAATAATATGTTCCATAATAAAAGTGCAAAAACTTTTTTTAATTTATCACATGCAGTTAGCAAGTAGAGTTCTTTGAAGTCTCTTACTCACAGCTGATCTGCTAAATTTAGACCTGGAATCAGAAGAGAGGCAAATCCCACTCCCCTTCTAGCAAATTACTTAAATTAGGGCAGGAGGCATAAAGGTAGTTCTAGGCTTTCTTTATTTGTAAAATAAAAATGTTATGCAAATATTAAAAATATATGCTAAAACAACTGCATTCTTTCTCTATGGTCCCACTGTAAGTAGAGACATGGCCGTTCTCTCTTGTTTGCTCCCAAGATTGGCTATTGACTATGGGATTTGTAGTCTACTTAGACTACAGTGAAAAATAGATTATAGGTCTGTTAAGTAGTGGATGTGTATGGATTCTTTTTGGAGAATAAGGATATTGTTCTGTGTCACTGTTTTTTACTTTAATTTTGTTTTATTGTGTAGTGCTTTGCCTATGCTTGCAAGCAGGAACCCTAAGTTGGTTGCTCTTACCTTTACTGCACTTCTGCCACCACCAGACACCCAAAATACCAATGCAACTATCAACTTTGTGAAAATCAGTGTTGGACAGGGCTAAATGATGTGACAATACCTGAATTTTAGTGATGTCTGGAAACAAAAGGAAGGGCCCATGTTCCCCACTATATCTTGAAATATTAGATTTTAAATGGGTCTCCACAATAAAGTTAAGAACAGGCACCTTATGGCTCCTGCTACTAAGCCTTTGCATTTGCTTGGTGAGCTTTTCCCCAGTACATGCTTACTCTCTGTCCTTTCTTTACATATCAAGAGCCTAAAGTCACACAACTTTCAAAACCCTAAGCTTTATTCCATCCACAACTGAATCCGAAAGTTCAAGTGTGTTTTTTCTGACAAGTCAGGCCTTGATTGATATGCTCATGCTTAACTGGATGTTTTAAAAAAATCTCTGTTGTTCCTCTGTTAAATCCTAATGGTATCAAACTTTACTTTAGAGAGTGTAGTGTTTTCAAGAAGCATCCCAATATAATGGTTAGCTTTGAAGAACAACCTCATGGGACTCTGGCATCAGCAACAAAATGGAATACATTGAGCTCTTTGTAACCTGATTTCCAGATGACTGGCAACTTCTTGTTTTTTGTTTTTTTTTCCTTCCTTCTTCTTCAGTTTAATTATTTATTTTTCCAAATGTTAAGAGTCAACAGTGTGCTGGTACCCAGTGATGTGAAAAGATGAGAGGGAAATTAGGGGGGACTGATTTAAGCCAGGTAAGGTACAGCACATGTAAACAGCTGTCATTTTTAATCTTATATGCACATCCACATGTAACATCTCTGTTTTCCCCACCAAAGATGACAGCTTAATAGTAAAGTCTGTGCAGAATGTGGGGGCGGAAAGTTTACTCTCTGAGAAAGAATATGATGTATTTCTGGAAAAATCTGTCATTGTTCATTTTAGAATATCATTAAAGTATTTTGATGGCAACATAACCCTTGTGATGCCAGAATGTTTCTAATACACCACAATAGCTTAGTAGGATAACAGCTGGCAATGTGGCATTGATCGGGTCATGATGCTTCACATTTTCTGGGCCTGTCCAAAATTTAGACCATTTTGACAAGCAGTGGCTAGCACCATTAAACATCTGACAAATGTTGATCTAGTGGAGAACCTTGCGGCATGTCTACTGCACCTCACGGAGTGTCCCATCAAAAAATATTGTAGGTGGATTCACAGATCTCCAACACAAAGGGATACAGGCCTTTGCTGTGTTCAACAGCTAAATCGTTAGGGAAGCCTTATGTCTCTTTGGTACTCAAAATCAATGAACTTAGGGATCTCAAATTCACATTATTTAACCAGAAGGAAATTTTCCGGAGCACCTAGCTACCATGGCAATATTATGTTTTCACCAACACCTATCTGCAGAAGGGCTAACAACCTGACTGAAACCCCTGGGACTAATGGGTTCTTGGTCCCGGGCCAGAGACAGAGTCCTTACTTTTCTGATTCTCTATATTTCTTTTGAGCCCCCTTTTGATGTCGTCCAAGTGCCTGGTACCAATCTTGTGCCCCCCTTCACCTCTCTACTTATTCTATTTAGTTATGAGACACATTATTTTCAGCTCTATGCTGCCTCCCTGCCAGGATTTCTTGCCTACTAGGTGATATACTTCCTTAAAGTTTTTTTTTGGCCCTCGGGGTCCCTCTGGTGACCCTGGTATTTTTTACCTTTACTTGCCATGTCTGGTTGCATTCTAATGTTTATGTCTGTATGAGGTTATCGGAGGCTTTATTTGTCACTTTCCACAGTACCATCTATGTCTTGTTGGCTAATAACCGATGTGAAGTCTGTTCTATTTTCATATGCATAATTTTGATAAGTAGACTTTGTTGTCTAGCCACTGCTATTGATATCTGGCTATCTTTATACCCTTCTATTCTTTATTCCTGCATTTTATGTACAATACAACTTTTGGATAAATAAAGGAATTACAAAAAGAAAAAAAAACATGGTAACGCAAGCAAGTAAAATGTGAAAATCACGTCAACATTAGTACCAGATAAATATTATCAAATATATCTAACCAGCCATGTTTCATTATTTTGTCTTATGATGGACTGTAACCCCAACACAAATCTTAAAATGGTTCATTTTGTTTTGGGTTAAGATTGATGAAAATAGCATTTGCGTAAATGTATGTCTACTGTTATTTCTTGAGCATAGACATATTGAACGTACATATTGTGGAATGTTGTGAAATTACCATTTGTTCAAGCCACTTGTCAGGGAAAAATGTTAGAGTTTATATCTGTAGACTTACAGATAGTGGCTAAAATTGTTACTGTACAGTGGTGTATGAGATAATATAGCAGATTTGTTTATAAATTCTTTAATAGAACAGATTGTACATATTCCCTGTTGGAGCTTTATATAGTACAGGACTCCATGGATATTGTTAATGGTTGTTTAATTGCCCATTTTGCAGTAAATAAAGTATTCTGCACAAACGTAGATCCAGCCGAGTGAATGGTACATCAGAACTGACTTTATAAGAAATCTAAACAGGAATTACTCAATGCCATAGGGCCAAGGGAATGTTACAATTATGTTCAGTACTATGAATGCTATAAATGAACGTTTATTGAAGAAAATCTGTACTGACTGAAGTTTCTTGGCTGTCAATGTGATCCAATGATTTCCAATCATTTCTGAGTCACTATTCTGGAACAAGCATACTGATTTGGAGTTTTGGCTTACTTGTTCTATGCTTGTTGTGTTGAAAGTTCTTAAGTCATTGGAACAGTATGACAGCCAGACAATACGCATTTCTTGGAGGTGGCCAGTAATGGCAACTCCTCTATTTCTCTCACTTTAGGCTTTCTTAAATAGCCGTAAATAGTCTGTCTCAGCATTTTCCTGCCTGCTGCTTACTGTGTGTAACATTATAACAACCAGAGCCAAGATTCATCTTTGCAGTTATATTAGAGATTAGAAGACTACTGAGTCTCTGCTGGGATGGGGATGCAAGGAGAGCTGAGCTGCTGAGAGGATGACTTGGATAACTCCCATGCTTCTGATATGTACTCTGAAGAATAATTGTTCCACAGTGCCTCCTGCAGCTACAGATTTCAATGAGGAGAAGTGTGTTTCCACTTTTGCAGCTAAATTGGGATGACACCTACTTTATATTTGTTATATATCTCCATTCACATGGCATACCTTCTTCAAAGTTAAAATTAAGCATCTTAAAAGATGCTCAATTCTGGACCCTCCAGCAAGCAAAAATCCTAGGTAGTTATCTGTGTTTATGAGGAGGCTGGGCAGCTGTGTTTGCCATAATTAACTCTGTTTGTACTGTGTAGGCAGATATTCATTATTCATCTCAGCTAGATATGAACACTGGTTAAGGATGTAGAGTCTGGGCTTCTTGCATTGTATGTCAGCCATGACACCCCCTCTTGGAAACATCTAAAAGGTAAGAATTTTTAATTAATTTTTTAAGGCTTGCTGTGTAAATGGAAACACATAACAAGCATATGACCTTTTTTTTTCTTTTAATTTGACTGCAACAGTGGAAATATACTTTAAAGCTCATTAACATATCAGCATATCAATTTGACAGCAGGTTTATAGATGGCTTAAAGGAGGAGTTCATCAGCACAGTGTTATTCATGGCAAAGCTAAGTTGTAGTAGGTATTTTTCAGCACATTTCTGTGTAGGCTGCTGTTCTGCAGGATGGTGATATGGTATGTAACTATTCTGCAACCCAGTGATGTCAAAGTACCCTAAGGATTATTTATGGTAAGGCAATATGGACAACCCACAGTTGTGTGATTGAGCACAAATGTGCTTTTGGAACAACGGGGCGCATACAAGCCAAAAGACACACTATAACTATATTTTCCGTGCCATGCGGAGAAAGTGTAAGTGGTCAGCAATGCCCCTGAAACTACAATGCCTTGGTGTGAATGTTATATGCCAGTGCTCTTTTTTTTAATCGTAGCATTTGCCCATTGTACAGCATTTAACATAATGAAGCATTAGGCCATATCTTCTTCCACTGTCTTCTGGCAGAGTCAGTGAACTTTCACACTGTCATTTGACTTCACAAGCAACTTCAAACCGACCTCAAACAGGAGCTACCTTACAAAGCATAGAGGAAACTGACAGCACGCCAACGTCCCCCAAACCATAAGGACATCCACAGATTGTTGGAGCTCCCTCTGTCTCAGAGGGGCTTAAATTTTAATCATTGAATTAATTTTACAGGAACCAGAGCTCATTTTTTTACTGCCAGCTGGCATTAATAATGAATGCAGTGAATAATAACATTACAGGAAAGAGGGAAGGTTAGCAAATGTTTTTTTGGACACGCTTTGAGAAAGATTGAGAAATGTTGTCATTCTGGTCAAAATTAAATATTTCACATTTTAAAGAAATGGTGTTACAGTTCAGGCGCATGATGTGAAACCGTGTGGTAAATAATTGACATCTTACAAAGAGGGGCATCCAATCAGGGGATGGAGAGTGCTTGCATTAGGCAAATTTAAATATTTTAACACTTGAAAAGTCTTGATGATGTGCACAGTGAGCGTGTATATGCAGTGAGTTGGGCTGTGTCATTTAGTAGAGTTATAGCCAGTCATCATCGATCCTTGTGTCTAAAAATTTCCCTGTTAAGCTAAAAGTTATTGATTTACTATTATGCCAAGTCACAGAGCTGCCATTCTCATTCCTAGAACTTAGCCACAGACAAGATCAAAAATAACTAATCAGCACCTGTTATGTCGTTGTAACAAAAGCTGACATCAAAAGCAGCTCCAGCAAATATTGGCTGTTTTATCCTAAGAGTAGTAAGGTCGTATCCTACCCTCCACCACTGCATCTTCACTTCTACCCAGGAGGAGCAAAAATGTACCCTCACCCAAACCTGGTCTTACTCTAAGCTAAGAATTCACCATGTGTGTTGTCTCAGGCTTTAAAACCACTTGCCGATGGCCTAACGGGGCAGCACAGTGGCTAAATGGTTAGCACTTCCGCCTGGCAGTACTAGGGTCGTTGGTTCAAATCCCAACCATGGCACTGCCTGCCTGGAGTTTGCATGTTCTCCCTGTGCCTACATGGGGTTCCTCCGGGTACTCCGGTTTCCTCCCACACTCCAAAGACAGGCTGGTAAGTTAATTGGCTCCTGTCTAAAATGGCCCTAGTGTATGTATGAATGTGAGGGTTATGGACTGATGTGAATGTACAATATATGTAAAGCACTGCGTAAATTGACGGCGCTATATAGTACCTGTAATAAATAAATGTTTTTATAGTGGTATACCGGGGTTATGGCTGCAGCTAGATGCCATAACCCCAGTATTAAAATTCTCTGCTGGTACTGCTCTTTCTGATTAAAGTGATCCGAGTGGCTGATTAGCCGCTGGATCACTGTTAGAACCAGTGGACTTATTTAATGTGCAGCAAGACAATAAAGAGTAAATGTTACCTCTTGTTATAGGCAAAGGAATGTTTTACTTGCCAAGGACTTGTGCACATTGGTGCAGCTTGTAATTGGGTTAATTTTGAGACATTTAGTCCCTTCTGGTTATTTGAATTGTCTTGTATGGGGAAGGAAAAAAATGATGCCCACACACATAAGGCATTATTCTGCTCCACTGTCTTGAGATCCAGGCACTCTTTCCAGACTGCTCACTTAGAGCCAGGAAAAATGTGAAGAGTTTACAGGAGTAAAACAATACACGTTCAGGACCCACAGCTTGTAAATGGACAAAAGGAACCGAAACATAGTGAAAAGGCTATCCTTCTACTCTCCCCTCCTTTAAAGTAGTTGTAAACCCCTATATATACTCAGTGAAGTGACTGGCATCAGGTGATACTGAGATTTAACAATTCCTCCTACATAAGTTGTACCTGTCTGTCTGCAGCCTTTTCTTCTGTACATCCTTTCAAAGTACATAATCTAAAAAGCTTGTCTGAGCTGTCAAAAAAAGGGGGTGGAGAGCTGATGTTACGTGCTGCAGAGCTCAGTGAGGAGAGCTGTGACAGCTGATTGGAGGGAAGGGACACAATCCCCTTCACACAGCACAAAGGAACAGAGCTGAGGCTGTTGGCCAGGTGGAGGTCCTTCCTTTGTCAACATTTTTCTCTTGGTGTCAGGAAAACTTGTTAGAAGTGATTCATACTGATAGCAGAGAAACGAGGCAGCGGACAGAAATGACACTTAGTGCTAATTGAGACAAGTACACACTATACAGGGATGTGCTTTATTCATATTTCATGTCTGAGGTTTACAACCACTTTAATCATGTTCTTATGTTCTACTGAGCGTGCTCAGAGAATTACAGGAGAATGATAGCAGGACAGGGTACTTCCATGTAACAGCCCATTTCATGATTTTAATGAATGCATAACTACATTAAATAATTTTATATCAGCACTGAGTTTAGCTTTAATTTAACCCATATTTGTGTATGTCCTATGTATTGCCTATTCCTATTTGACTGAAATCTCTCCCCTACATTCTGGTCTTTTGCCCTTTTCATGCTGTATATGCCATACTTAAATGGGGAAATAACGTACTGACTGTGCATTGCTAAGACCTGATTTCATGAGGAATGCACCATGAAGATAAGACTAATAAAACGGAAGACCTCAGGATACTACAAACCTTTAATAGAAAACATGACTGTAAGCTGAAATAAGCCTTGACTGCCTGCCTTTATCCTGTTGGTAAACAGTCCTTCACTAAGGGCTCTGCACAAAAGTCTGTGTCTAAGCCGTTCATACAGCACCCAGATGATGCTTACTGAAAGAGAGAGCTCACCCCCTCCTTAATTGCTACTTGGAGAAACTTGTTTTCTAGATCACAGCAAAATAAAAGAAAAAAATGCTGCAGCTATATATCAGAGATTAAGCTATTCCTCTTTTGTGCCATAGCTGTGCAGCTTTGCTAGCTGCTTTAACCCAAAAAAGTAGACATGGATTTTTATTTAAATGACAAAATGCCAGTGCATTTGAACTGTGGGCTTCATTTTCAAAATGTTCAGGGGTAGTGACTTGTCAGGCTGTATTGATCAGCCAATCTACTCTACTCTACTCAGATAGGTAAAAGAAACAATATTATATAGGTAACAGGCTGACAGATCTCTCTGAGATATGCTGCTTATTGAGGCTCAGACTAGTCCAATTAAATTAAATGCTTAGTCAGCGACTATACAAAGGCTAAGACAGGATGGCGGAAATGCGGGGCACCATCTGTCCAGTTAAAGATTGTTCTGTACATGTCACCTGAATATGCATATTTATGCTTTGATTTAGGGAGAGTGGGCTCATTCCTTAGGAAATGATAGCAGTTGGCTAAGAAAAATGTAGTCTTCAGATGACAATGGGTGTCCGCTGCTGTTAGATGGATAGCTGATATCTTTGGATACCATAAACCATACCTGTATTAAAAGGATATCTGCCAAAACCCACACTGTACAGAAGGCAGTCTCTGATGGCCTTACTTTCCACCCCCTTCTGCAGCTGCAATGGCTTCACTTGTAAGGCTAAACTGCCCCAATATCACAGTCTATCTGCAGTTTCAAAGGAATAGCAGTCTTTTCCGTGTAAAAATACACATTACTCTTACAGTCATTGGGGTACAGAATAGTTACAAATTCAGCATTACAGTGTGGCTGGCTGTCATCCTCCACAGCAGTGTTTCTCAACTTTTTTTCAGTCAAGTTACCCTTTAAAATTATGGACAGTCTTGAGGCACCCTTTACAATTATGGACAGTCTTGAGGCACCAATTAAAATTATGGACAGTCTTGAGGCACCCTTTACAATTATGGACAGTCTTGAGGCACCCTTTACAATTATGGACAGTCTTGAGGCACCCTTTACAATTATGGACAGTCTTGAGGCACCAATTAAAATTATGGACAGTCTTGAGGCACCCTTTACAATTATGGACAGTCTTGAGGCACCAATTAAAATTATGGACAGTCTTGAGGCACCCTTTACAATTATGGACAGTCTTGAGGCACCAATTAAAATTATGGACAGTCTTGAGGCACCCTTTACAATTATGGACAGTCTTGAGGCACCAATTAAAATTATGGACAGTCCCGAGGCACCCTTTAAAATTATGGAGTCTTGTGGCACCCCATTCTAAAATGGGGTGTCTCAAGACTGTCCATAATTTTAAAAGGGCACCCCATTCTAAAATGTGAAAAACTATTCTAATAGTTTTTTATAACGCAGCAACATCCATACATGTAGGACATCCAACATTAGAGGTGATTTATTCTTCCAAAGCAAATACACTTTTGCACACTGGTCCTGAGCAATATTTCACTGTTTCTCTTCTCCCTCAGTATTTCACCTTCACTGAGCTAATGTGACCCCAGCACTGATGGAGAGGGGCAGGGAAGGGTCAAAATAGGATGCCGTGCAGGTCAATGGTTGCAGGACGTGGGCGGCTAGAAGGTCCTAATAGTACACAATGAAAACATGTGGCTTTGTGTAACTAAAAGGCAGGATTGTTCCACCTGCTGGCCTGTATATAAGTTTTGGGCAATTTGTAGACATTTTGATAAGGCACTCCTGAAGAAACCTCAAGGCACCCCAGGGGGTCTGTCACCCTGGTTGAGAAAGGCTTTTCCACAGCATTGCTGACAGGCAAGTCTGAGTCATATATAAACAGGCTAAGGCCTCATGTGTACTGCTGCTCCTAAACGTTTGCAATTTTTTGCCAAAGCCCCTAAACTAAACTCAGTAAAAGCCTATGTGTCCATGTACACGTAGGCTTTTACCCGAGTTTAGGAGCAGCAGAATTTAGGGGCAGTTAAATGTTCCTCTCCTGAATGTTGAAGAATCGCGTTCAGGAGAGGACCAGTTTGGCCAAAAATTGCTAAAAACATGTGTAATTACATCTAAACGTTAGCTGCGTATGGCCGTTTATTCATATCAATGAAAAATACTCTGGCCAATCAAATGAATAAACATCCAAGCACCAAATGCAGTGCCGTGCTTACACACGTTTTTGCCACGCCTAACGTTTTTCTGCTGCCAGGATAGCTAAACATCTAGGGGAGTTTGTATACATGAGACCTAAAACCTGCCTGCTCCTACCTCCCTACCTATGTGAATGAGCTGTGCTTGTCTCCTTCAGCCAATAGATGGTACTGTGAATGCAAAAAATACACACCCTGCAGTACATGTAAATGAGATCTTGTAACACAGATGCTGGGGATGCCATAATTTGCACAAATAGCTTCCTAGCTAAAGCTAGTAATTTTATAGGCAAGGTTCATTTATTCAGAACCTGGTCAGACATTCGCAGATATGCAATATTTACAGCATGGGCGAGCATATATAATGCACTTTTGGTAGAATCTAGAGTTCTCCCTTTGGCTTTGTATATTACTATATATGCTGTGAGATTATTTTAAGCAGGGTTTAAAGAGTACTTGTGGGTTGGCTTGCAGCTCCTTGCAGAACAATTTTGTTCCAATGCAATGTTTCCTATAGACAGTAGCTGGTGGCAAAAGGGGTTTTAAACTATTTGTTTCAGTGATTAGGGCCATTCATGATTGTATTTTGCAGTCACAAATCTTTCAGGCCTGCATAATTGTAGACACTATGCAGATTGGCTATTATATTTATCTGTTTATTACAGGGCCAACAATTTATGCAGCACTTTACAAATAGTGTACAATCACATCATCCCCTGCCCCTTGGGTCACCAAAAGGAACCCGCAATCTACGGTCCCTACCTCACATGCATACAAAGACATACTAACACTAATTTAGACAGGAGCCAGAATGTCTTTTGGAGTTTGGAAGGAAATCAGAGTACCAGGAGGAAGCATGCAAACTCCATGCAAGTAGTGTGGTTGGGATTGGAATCCATGACCCTAATGCCTTCAGCATTAGGGTCATGGATTCCAATCCCAACCACACTACTTGCATGGAGTTTGCAACCACTAAACCACTGTGTTGCTCACATCTATCTCCCCTGTGTCTACTTAAATGGCACCTTTTTGGTGTCTCAAAATATTGGTCCTGTTTGTATATTAACCTGCTGCCCAGGAAGTTACTATTTCAGGAGCTTGCTGTACAGGGCGAACAATTAAATATCTGCTACAGATCCATCTGTAGCACAGTTAGTATCTATTCCCTGTCTAATCCATAGCACCTTGTTTCACTGATATAATTATTGATTTATATTCCCTATACATTGCACTGGTGTCTCTTCCAGCTGCATAAGTCAGCTTAACAGCAGTTAAAATAAATATCCTCTAAAGAGTTTGACAAGAGCCTAACGATTTTAAGGTCAGCAACTTGTATTAAATGTTGCAGAGAGCTGTCCAGTGAAAATGTTCTTGTTACTATTGCTTTTTCTGTAAATTCTATCCCGATCTGCAACCTTTTTCCAGTTAGGTCGTACTGTTGTGGTTTCACAGCAAAACCATCAATCAAAAAATTAAACTGATGCTTTAAAAGGGCACTGTACCTTCAATATTACCAACATATACTTGTTGCCTCCTTTCACTGGTCCTTACCTCAACTGGCTGTGCTGGGAGCCTGCAGCCACCCCATCATGGGACCCTGAAGCTCACCTCCACCCTCTGCAACAGATTTCTTCATGAATTCTTTTTGTTGACAAATGTAATTTCTTATGTGGGCTGCATCTGAATTTTAGATATTAAGTCAAGCTCCAGGAAATCATAACTGTTCCAATAATGATCACAGCAGAATTGTAAAGACACCCTCCTCCCTGCTGCCCACTCAGTGTGCTAAAATGTAGGTAGCACTGCACTTTTTCTATGCAGATATACAGTATATGGCAAAATGATAAGTGACTCTCCAATAAATGTCTTTTTTCAGTGTTGTGGATTGTTGTCTCATGGCACAGAGTATAGTTCTTACTCTGTTTTTAAAAATCTGCTTAAGCCATCTTCACATAGTTCCTTCCAGTATGGGCTTGGAGCAGGCTGTAAATGTAGCCATTGTATTGGCTTTTTCTATACTTACTACACTCCTGTGACCCGATTTCAGCCAACAGCAAGCTAAAGCCCACTTTTGGCTTACGTCACTAAGCCAGTCCAGGCTCAGGAAAAATCCCGACTTTACAGCCTAGAGCAGTAGCTGGTGCAACCTCTCAACATGCCGCTGGGAGCCTGAGCAAGCCCCTCCCGCCCCCTTCACAGCCCAGCGTTCCAGTGGGTGCTCAAGGGGCAGAGCAGAGAGATGGAGATTGACAGTCACTGCTCTCTGCTCAGAGCAGAGTGGAGAACTGAGCGATCAGCGGGGTTTGATCGCTCAGTTCTCAGGGTAGAGCCAGCAGTCGGACAGCTGCAGCTGGGATCGGTACTGCAGCCATCTAAGTGAGTATGATTTTTTATTTTTCTGTATTTCCACACTTCTAAAGCTTCTGTGATTTTAATGTTAACAAAAAAACCCATTGAATTAAAACGGGAATACTCTGGAGTACTTATCTATTTTTCCCCATGTTTTAACCTTTTAAACACACTGCAAGCACTGGACAATAACTGGTGATGTGCCGGAAATAGCTCCTACCTTCTTCTTACATGACAACACCGCTCCAAATTCCTAAGCTCGTGGTGTCAGCCTTCCTACTCAATTTCTAATGGACTGCAAAAGCAGAGACCTTTATTCATCTCTATAAAAAAACATAAACAGTTTAATTAATTTAAATTCAAATATTTTGTAATCTATATACTGTAGATAACTATATGTCATAGATAACAATAGTTGTACGCAATATTATTTAAATGTGCCAGTATTCTTTGCCTTTTCACAGACTTGTATAATCTAACATTGTAACAAAAAAATTCCAGCTCGCAGTGATAATATGTTGATGCTTATTCACACATAATGATAGCAAAACACATTGCTTTAGTGCTGATAGAGGGCAGAGATCAATCAGTTCAGACATCGCTGGCTCAGCTCTGGCAGTGCTTCCTCACTTAGCTGTAGCCTATCAGAGCAGAGCCAATCTCAGAGGGTCACAACCTTCTTTGTGGTCTCAGATTAGCTGCAGATTCTTCATTACCAGTCTATGAAGAGATATGAGCAACAAAGAATCCATTCCTGAAATTTCAAACAGTAGGCAAGCACACCCTTCAATTAGAGACCTATAGGATTTACAATGATATAGTGAGATCCTAATGTTTGGATTAAGACACACATATATATATATATATATATATATATATATATATACCTAGATACTTATCCCACTGAGCAGAATTAATTAAATATTTAGAATTAAAGGTGTTCTCCACCTTTGAATGTATTCATTATGTTAGATTTTAAGTCTGGAGCTTTGGTCTTCTGTTGTGTGTGCAAATTCTGCTTCTGTAAGAGTTTGAATAGCTTTTTTTTTTTTTTTTTTTTAGAGGTAAAGCTTGATGGAACATGACCTTGCTAATTGGAGTGATAATACTATAGGTCCAGATTTAAAATTAATGCTCATAGTCCATCCAGAGGTTGAAATTACCTTCCATACTTATTACTCACTTTTCATACTTATAACTCACTTTATTCTGCTCTATGAGGTTTTCAAGGCATGCTGTATTTCTGAGTGAAATTGTTTACTAATAATATCTCTAATCTCTTTAGTATTGATCACATACAGTATTGAAGGGTGGGCTTGTCTCTAATTGAAGGGTTTGTTGTTTTTTTCATGAGTGTGCTTTCTGTTACTGAAGGGGGTTTGCATTTTATTTAGATAAGGAATATGGGTCCCCCTGTTATTTGCTGTAGGCAGAGGTATAGATAATTGCCAAAAACAAAATGACTTGGGCTGGACTTGCATTCTGTAAATGGGTATTGTGTTCATTTAGCTGGCAGCGTGTTGGCTTCCCCCTGAAATTAAATAGTTAGATAGTTATATAATTAGATCATTCTTATCAGATATGAACACCTGAACAAAGGCCACAGGGTAGATCCAGAATGCATTGGGACATTTCTATATCACAGCATGTCAATGCCTTGCACTCATTCGGTAAGAGACTGGACCTATAGCAAGGCAAAGGTAACATTAAAACACATTAGAACATAAGATTCTAAAGCAAGGTGATGTATTTAGTTTAAACAGGAAATCCCTTGGCTACAAAAAAAATCTTCACATAGGGGGTCTATTTAGTATGGTTGTTCGGTGGTCATACCACTACATTCATAAAGAACAGTGCACTGCTTTACAAATGTGCTTTCAGTTCTACTGGCTGGTAGAGTCTGACCCCAGCGGAGCACAGTAGTAATAAATAAGGAGCTAGTACAAAAAAAGCCAAGAAGAGACCCTGGTCATGTACCTGGCAAAATCACCCACTGTCCTCTGATCACAGAGGTCTCTCTGCTATGTTAAGCAGAGGAAACTCTGTGGAGATACCACAAGCTGCATACCTCAGGGGTGGGCCATGGTATGCAATAGCCCTATGGAGTATAATGGAGATAAGATAGCATTATCTGCTCTCAATTATAAATGATTCCCTTAGACCTCATGCACACAGGACTTAAAAAAACAATGCTGCTTTTACAGGCATTTGACTTCTTTTTTCAGTCTCTAAACGCACTTCTATGTTAGCCTATGTGGCCATGCATATAAGCATTTACAGGTGTATTAGAAGGGGAGGCTGATAAAAAAAAATCACCAGTTGTGCTTTCAGTAGAGGAGATTTTGGGCAGAAAAAAACGCTTGATACCTCTAAATTATAAAAGCAGATAGAAGATGAAACTATTGAGAATTATACACCTTATACCAGTTGATTAATGTTGTTTTGCAAAGGTCAAATGAGCTGTTTTAACAGTCTTTTCTATGTTACTTTAAACATGCAAACTTACTGATGTCTTTTTTATGCTGTGTAGCAATATAAACCAAACATTTTCTTTGCCAGCCGTGGAAAGAGGAGAAAATATCACAAATGTATTTTCCAGTCGGGCAATAAAGGGTCAGTGGAGACCGGTTGCCGCTCTCCTTGGTCTATATGTGTGGGATGTACAATCCATCTGTGTGTGTCTAGGAATAAATACTTAGAGCAGGACACTGTTTCACAGATCACCAGACACGCTACAAAACTAATAATCATCTCATTTAAATGTTTGAATTGCTCTCTGGAAAAGAATGTTACATGGTCATTAAGAGAAAGAACAAAGAGGATTTTCAATGAATGTTTGCCATATGGATACGTACAATTATTTATACTCAGAACTGAAGAAAAGACTTAGCATATTGTGATGAAAATGTATTTGTGATGCATGTCAGAAATCTTTATTGATGGAGAGCTATTTTATTTATAACATGTATGTAAAATCATGCCATCTGTGTTGTTGTTGCTCCATTAAAAAAAAAAAAAAAAAATTATCTTGAATAAAATATGCCAATTGCTTTTAAAGATGTATTTTTTGTAGGAAATTCATAGAGATATTCAGTGTAAAAGACTGTTTCTCATCTTGGCCATTAGGCCAAGTTCTCAGTCATTTTTATTCAGTATACTTTAAATAATAAATTTGGGGTACCAACAACATTTTTTTTTTCCAAACAGAGCAATGTGCAACATTGTTCACCTAATCCTATGAATGTGTGGAGTTTACTGCCTAGCTTCCAGTGGTGGCTATTCTTAAGGCTCAGTAGGCAGTATGCTGACTGTTCCTGGTACCTATGGGGAAATGTGTTTTTTTTTTCTTTTCAAGTGGATTGCATAGTGCTACATTCTATAGCCGTAGTCTACAAACTGTGGCCTGGCGCCCAGATGCGGCCCTTTGCTTGCCTATATTTGGCCCTTGAAGCACTATTCCTCCCACTGACAATAACAATGGCGCATAATTCCTACCACTGACACCAATAGTGGGGCACCATTCCTCCATCTGACATTAACAATGGGGCTCTGTTCCTCCCATTGAACTCCAATGATGGAGCACTATTCCTCTCATTGACACCAATGATAGGGCACTAGTCTTTCCACTGACGCCAGTGATGGGTCGCTATTCCTCCCACTGCCACCAATGATGAGGGAACTATTCCTCCCACTGAAACCAATGATGGGGCACTATTCTTTCTAATGACACCAAGATGGGGTACTATTCTTCCTCATGAACACCAACAATGGGGCATTATTACTGATGCTAGGGCATTTTCTACTTCTCCTAGGGCACAGTCTGGCCCCTCTAAAGTCGGAAGGATAATAAACTGGCCTTTCGATTAGAAAGTTTGGAGACCCCTGTTTTAGAGGAAATAATTGCCTTGTATTTAGTGGAAGGAATATTAACAGTCACTATCATCCATGCAAGCAAGTTTCCATTTGCTTCTCTACAGTTGGAAGCTTACAGCAATGTACCCAATATTAAGTAGGTGGCATGTTTAAAATAATATTGCCAAATGCCTTTGCAACACTGTGCTAGGTTTTGATTTCTTAAAGCTGATTTCCAGGTTTACTGTATCTTTAAGGCCTAGCTGGCCCAACCTATTTTCTACACTAACAAGTGCATTCACTGGATGCACTATAAAAAAACAATGTGTAGCTTCAGCTACATACAATATGCAGCCTTGTGTTCAGGCAGGGAGAAGAGAACTTCCCTTCTCACATTTGGAATAAAACTGAGTCGAGCTGAGTGCCACTCAGCCATTCCTAGGCAGCTTTGTGGTCTCTGCCTGAAAGCTTGCAGACTTTCGGTCCAGCCTACAAGTTTCTGTGTCAATGTCCCAAAGACTGAACTAGTTCTCCATCTGGCTGCAGCTGATATGATCCAGGGCTATACAAGCATGCTGAGGGTGTGCCAGGAACACTGAAATTCTAGGAAGCAGCAAACTTGCTGGCTGGACTCAGCTACCTATAGAAGGTGTTCAGTCTATGAGTGTGGCAGGATTGCAGACATGTTATTCACTCAAGGAGGATTTGGTGTCCCATCGGGGGCAATTGTTACCATAAAACTGCACACATCTCCCAGGCATAGTTTGGACATTATATGGCTACATTGGACGGTAGGACTTCTATGGCTGCATAGTTTAGAGCAATAGCTGGCTCATGCGGGAGACCTAGGGCTTAGTCCCATTTTTGGCAGGGTGTGCGGTTTTATTTGGAGGACAGGGTGTTTTTTTGGGGGGGTAAGTGGAGCAGTGGGATTGGGTTAGTGGGGGGGGGGGAGAGGATCGGACTTGTGGGCCTGGGACTACCTTGGTATGTTCACTGGTTGATTTTTATGTCCACTATAAATTATTTATATTTAATAAAGAGTTTGTGGTAGCCTCATGTATGTGTCATATCCTTGGTGGGTGTTGTTTTACGTTACTTAGTAAGAGAGAAATTAAGTACTTACTGCTACATTAGTTTTAATGGTGTGATTGCTTTGGGCCTATTTCAGTACAATTTCAGTACAAATAAATTTCCATCCCCCAAAAAGTGGACCCCCTTGGAAACCTGAAACCATTCTCATCATCCTTTATCATTAAAAGTTGTGCAATTACTGTATTTTGTGGCCCTAGAAGCTAATGCATATATACAGAATGTAAACACATATGCACAAAGTGAAGCAAATCATAGCAACCATAATTAAAGCAAATCTTTAATTTACCAATGTGTATAGAAGCTGCCATCATATATGTTAAGCGTAAAAATAAATTCACTGGTACATACTCAGTAAACATGAACTCTGCTCCAGTCTTGTCCTTTGGGACCCTGCTTCCTGCTGTTGCCATCACCTTTCTTGCATTTTAAGATGTACCTTAGATTGTACGCTCCTTGAGGGTTAGGGACTGATGTGAATGTACAATATATGTGTAAAGCGCTGCATAAATTTATAGCTCTATATAAGTACCTGTAATAAATAAATAAATAACCCAAGCTGTAAGTCATGCCTTACATGTCATATACACTTTTGTCCTTATCGCCATCACTTACCAGTAGCCCTGGCAGCGGCATACTGTATATCTGTCACACTAAGGGCATAGGAAATTAGCATTTCAGTAGTAGGGTTTTTTTTTTTTTTATATATTTAGGATGAAATGTTTGACGCAAATAAAACCTCATCTTTGCAGGTTTACTTTAAAGAGGGTAATTCCATTTGTGGAAACGTAAAGGTATCTTCATAATCTGCTCCATTAACTTTTTTCAGATGCAGTCATTCTTTCTCAAACAGGTTTTGAATTCCTATAAAAGTCTATGGGAATGCAAAACCTGCTTGAAGCAAGTCAAATGCAGGTCAGGAGGGTAAACTGCAGGTTAAATGTGCCTGAAATTCTGAATGTTCTCAGAAGTGACTCAGACCAATGCCATTGACACAAGCCCAATGCTTGCCAACACAGGCCTCACTTTGGCCATTTGAAGCAAAACGACAGGTTTATCAAATATTATTATTATTATACAGTATTTATATAGCACCAAAGGGTATGCTCAGCGCTTACAGTAGTAAGGGGGGCAGAACATGAGACAAGACAGTAACAATACAATACACGAGGGGTTCGAGGGCCCTGCTCTTTCGAGCTTACAATCTAGGAGGGAGGGGAAAGTGGTACAGGAGGAAATGGCTGTGGGGGATGGAGTGGTGGGAT
Organism: Staurois parvus; assembly: GCF_062004578.1. Lineage (NCBI taxonomy): Eukaryota > Metazoa > Chordata > Amphibia > Anura > Ranidae > Staurois > Staurois parvus. The sequence continues at coordinate 8,787,623 of NW_028317814.1, read as the reverse complement.
GAGTGGAGGAGGTTAGTTGTTAGGTCAGGTTGGGGTAGGCTTCCCTGAAGAGGTGGGTTTTCAGGGTGCGCCTAAAGGTGAGGAGGGTAGGTGACAGTCTGATGGATTAGGGTAGGGAGTTCCAGAGGATGGGGGAAGTCCTAGAGAAGTCCTGCAATCGGGCGTGGGAGGAAGAGACCAGGGAGCTAGAGAGTAGGAGGTCCTGTGAGGAGCGGAGGGCACGGGTAGGGTAGTATTTGGGTATCAGGTAGGTTATGTAGTTTGGGGCGGCGTTGTGGATGACTTTGTAGGTCAGGGTTAGCAGTTTGAATTTGATGCGTTGGGCAATCGGGAGCCAATGAAGGGATTGGCAGAGGCAGATGTGGAGCGGTTGGTGAGGTGGATGAGTCTGGCCGCTGAGTTCAGGATCGACTGGAGTGGGGATAGCGTTCGTTTGGGTAGGCCAGTGAGAAGGCAATTGCAATAGTCCAGGCGCGAGATGATGAGGGAGTGTACGAGTTGTTTGGTGGTGACTGGGGTGAGGAATCTTGGAGATGTTGCGGAGGTGGAGCCTGCAGGATCTAGATATCAGTTGGATGTGGGGTAGGAAGGAGAGGTGGGAGTCCTCACCTCTGTTTTAGATATTTACCATTGAAGTTGAGCCTTGTGAAATAGCCTGTACTTCTGGGTAATGGCAATCATGTGACCATCTCCTCTTCCTCTCCCTCTCAGGATCTCATGTGTTCCTCTCCACTTCCTCTCATGAGCCTATTACCTGAGCTTTTACTTGGGAGCAGGGAGAAGGTCCTTAGTCCTGTGAAAGCTCCAACCCTGACCTTACACGGGGCTCTCTACTTGGGATATGTAAATGGTAGTGGGGCATGGGCAAAGTGACAATTCACTATAAGCTTTTCCTTTGCTATCTATCTGGTATGGGTTGCCAAGTTATACTAATGATGATTCTCCTTCCCTCCGATTTGTTAAATTAGCTGTAAACTGTTGCGGCATTTCTTTGGTAACTAGGGGGCACAATGACAGGAGTCATGATAGGAGCTGTTGTTGATCTGGAGGAAAGAATATACCGGTAACTCTTTTTTTATGGTGTATAAGAAGACCTCTTCTCCTCTGCAGTACAAGTATATTTCAGGGATGAGCATGTAAAATGTTACTATTAATTCACAAATCCTCTCCAGCTTAAAGCACTGGTGTTGGACCTCACAAATTGATAGCATGCGAAGAAAAGTAACACGTCAGAATTGGCTTCTGGGATGTATGGAATTAAAGCGGTATTAATTTGGCTGTGGTGCCCTTGTGCCGTCTCTGCTCTCCTCCCATTGACACCGTCCTGCTACTTTATAGCTCTCCTGGGCCAGCCTGGACTGAGATTAACTCGTAACTCACTTGTCCTTGACATACTGAACAGAAATTTACACTGTAACTGTTTTTATAAGCCCGCCTCCCATGCAGACTCTCTTGAGGATTAAACCTACTAATCTGTTTGTTCTTTCCTTGCAGTGTTATTGAATAATAAGAGAGACTTCTTGGTGGCTGATGTTCTGTATCCCATAGGAAGTTAGTTTTATTTTCATAGTGTGGTTTATTTAATGAAAGTAAAAGTCATCTGTTACTGCTTGGGTATTATGGAATAGTTCAGGGTGTATGACATCACAGCCATTGGGAGTTGACACATCAGGCTTGCTACATTTATAAAAGACCCTAAGAGCACCGGCACTGTTTATTGTTAAATGGTAAACCCTCGTTTAAAGAGCATCTGATTCGGCAAACATTTACAAAGCATTTAACAGCTGTCTTGAAGCCCTTGGCTCCAGTTTGGGAATATAATAAATGCAGATCTTAGAGGAAACCTGGTCTGAAAGAAACATATAGCTGACATTGCTTCCTTCTTCTGAACATGCAGGTTTCATAGCTATAACTATTGCTTAGTATAAGTATGCAATAAGTGACATCTTAAAGTGATACTAAACTCTTATTTACTCAAAAACTACCTTCTATTTCTCTGAGCTTCCTCCATATATTCAAATTCCTTTTTTTATGGATTGTTTTGGAGAATAAGGATATCATTTAGTGTCTCTTTAATTCATGCTTGTTCCAGAATAGCCACCAAAAAAGTGCTGAAGCCACCAGTTTCAGCATGACGTCCAGGCAACTAGCATTTTCAGAAGGAAGAATTGCTATGACAGCTTACACATTTTTTTGAGCATAGATTTCCTTTCATTGAAGTGCTAGCTGTAGCTTCAAGCGTATAGCTTATAGCAGGCTTATAGCAGGGTTCAATTTTTACCAGAGACTTAAAGCTATAATCCCACTTTCCATTAGCAGGGAATCTTGTCCATAAATATGCAGATGGCGATATATGTAGCAGCAATACTCCTTGTGAATTGGCTTTTACATCACCCATGGCAATTTCAGCAGATCCATGTGATAAAACCTTTAGTTAATTGAAAAAAAAAAATGAATGATAGATACTGCAAGTTAGGGCTTTTTTATGAATTGGGAATAATGTGTGTTATGTGTGTTTAATTCACTTTTTTTCTTTAGAGTTATTAAACGATAAGTGTACTTTAGGAGCACATGGGCTGCTTTAATGTATCTGCACAAATTATTCAAATTACCTTTTTCCTTTGTTTAGCTCTGCTGCGACTCGTCATGGTCCCGCAAGTCTGAATCTCCTCCTTACATTTCTCAACAATACAGCAGGATATGTATGCTGTAATATTGAATTAGGCAGTTTGACTTGCCTATAGATAAGCATTGTTATTGGATAATTTAAACCGCTTCCTAACAATTGGCTGTCTGAGATCACATGGTTTTAACAGCTATAGGGAACTTAAGATGCTCTAATTTTACATGTGCATTCTCTGAAGGCTTTTTTCCATAGCAATTTTTCTATAGCTTTTGGCATTAAAGGCATACATTTGTACATTTGCAAAACATGAAAAGCAGCCTGCAATGACATTTATTGATTAATTTTATCACAATGTATGCATCCTTTCAAACACAAATGCTTCGCACATGAGATAACATGCTTGCATTCTGTCCATTGTCACAAGGAAGGGTTAAGAAAAAAGACAGAATCCATAAGACAGGATCTGAGTTTGGCAGTGTTTGCTATTTTTCTCTTCTATTGCTATGAGCAGAATAGGCATTCTTCCTTTCAAATATTTTTCAGATCGTTTATATACACAAGGCCTTGAGTTTCTGTAATTGTCCTGTGCTGTCAATAATACAGCAAGTCATTCATTTAGGATAACTACAATACCTCATTATCATCTGAGTATTAGATTTTTCAGAATTTCAGGAGGAGCGCGGTCTTGGTAGGTGGTCATCACCATGTAGTTAAAGCCGGGGGAGAAGCCTATAACAGTGACTTAGGGGGAATTACAAACTGCAGTTAGTCAGCTTTTGATGGCTTCTGAATATATAATTCTGATGTGACAGATAGCCTTTATATCCAGCCAGGTGTGATAATTGTTCTACAGTACTCTTCATTCTTGACAACACCAGCAGTTACTCAATTTCACCTTTTTTATTTTCGCAGCTGGCATTTTCCTACACGTGTGTGATTATACTCTTGTATGCAGCATGATTTTATATTTAAATGTCTCTGATGATCATAAGGTGTACCTTTTCTATCCTTAGAAGGAACTCTAACACATGCCATAATGCTTTAAACAAGATAACAGGGCCAAAACTACCACTTATCACTCTTAGTCAAATGAAGCTGTGAGGAGGTACAACCAAGGCCAGATAGTTAACATAAGCCATGGCCCAGGGAGGCAAGGCTGGCAGGACAGCACCCAACTATCCACCAATAATGTAACTGCTGAACTGCACACAAGGTGCCCATTCGTTCTTTTTGCCAAATCATTTCCATCATATTTACTTATTACAGGTACTTGTATAGCGCCATCAATTTTATGCAGCGCTTTACACACATATATATATATTGTACATTCTTATAAATCCTTAACCTTCTAAGGTCCCTAACTCACATTCATACATATACATACTAGGGCCATTTTAGATAGGAGCCAATTAACCTACCAGCTTGACTTTGGAGGGTGGGAGGAAATTGGAATACCCAGAGGAAACCCACACAGGCAATGGAAGAACATGCAAATTCAGGCAGGTGATGTCATGGTTGGGATTCAAACCAGCGACCGTAGTGCTGCCAGACAAAAGTGCTATCCACTTAATCAATGTGCTGCCCAATATGTAAAATGTAAAAGAGAACATAGTAGTCAGTGAGTTGTTTCTGCTGCTAAATATGGAAAAATAATTGCAAACGGGGAATGGAAAATAATTATTTAATGTGTACATTCAGTTAAAACTTTAGTTTTGAATGAAGTAGGAAAAGTTTAGAAGCTGATCTGGTGACCTGATCTTTCTCTACTTAAAATTGTTGTATGCGAAGTAACTGGCCTTGAGTTACACACAGAGATTAAACAAAACCTCCTACTTATGTTGTATGTGTCTATCTGCAGTTTTCTACATCTGTTCAATGTGCTAAATTTTAAAACTTGTCTGAGAGTTCAGAAAAAGAGGTCTGAGAGCTGAAATTACACTCTGCAGAGCTCAGGGAGAAGAGTTATGAGATCTGATTGGAGGAGAGAGAGACACCCCCTTTCACACAGCTCACAGGAACAGAGCTCAGGCTGTCAATCTGCTGGAAGTCCCTCCCTCCCCTGTCACCCTTTTTTCTTTTGGTGTCAGGAAAATCAGAAGTGAGCTATAGAGTTGAGTCAGCAACCAGTAGATCGTGGCTGGGTGACAACTAGATCGTGGTCTGGGATTGCTGACCCGCCATTCCAGAACATCAAACAGAGTGCAATGCAGAGGAACTACCTGTAAATTTGGGCTGTAGTAGGGAGCAAGAGCCACATAAGTGGAATCCTCTGTAGTGCTGGCTCCTGTTCAAAACGGAGTGACATCAACTGCACTCCACCTTTTATCCCGGCCTTGCGGTCTCCAGAGTGGTGCCAGCAGCAAGAAAGAAGAGATCTTCAGGTCAGTGTGAAGCAATACACTGGGCATAATAGTATAGGGCTGCTTTCACACTGATAGCTGAGGTTTACCCGCACAGTGGGTGCAGTGCAGTGTACCTGCAGCTTCCCTGCAGGTTTGCTTTGCTTAGCCATAGACTTCTATTATATCCTGCAGGTTTGGTGCACTTTCTGAAAGCGCACCAAAACTCCAGAATGCAGGAGTTTTGGTAGATTTCAGAAAGTTCACCACACCTACAGAATATAATAGAAGTCTATGGCAAAGCACAACTAACCCAGGAAAATCACAGATCCACTGCACATCTATGTCAGTGTGAGAGCAGCCTTATAGGAGGCTCAGAACAGTGAAGGTGAATTTACATTTGTAGTTTAGGGGGGTAAACCCCATAGATAAGATGTGCTTTAACCATCCCCACACCAACCACATCCCCGCTGCAGTGCCCAGCAGTGTACACATGTTGCAGCCGCAGCAGGAGTTATATGCCCTGTCATGGTTGGTGGGTGTAGTACCTGCCAAGCATGACCCATTCAAGTGAATGAGGCCACTCTGGAAGTGCCTTGCAACCTTTTGCAGTACAGCAAACAAGAAGTAGGCAGCATTGCATTCCTTTCTCACCACCTTCTTTAACCCCTTGGACCCCGCAGAAGCATGTAGTTGCGGGGCACTTGCAAAGTGGCCCCATTTACTGTACTTGAATGGAACGCAATTGGCAGGCAGTAACACCCACCATAAAGCAACAGGTGCTTTAATTCCCACCACAGCATGTGTACACGTTTGGATGTAGGGATTGGAAGTGGTAAAATGGTGACTTAACCACAGGATTTTACACCCCCCCAATTTACGTGTGAATGAGCCCTAAGGCCCCCCCCCCCCACTGAATGCAACCAAGGGCTCATTCACAAGTGCAGCATGCACTGCTGTTCCTCTGAAAAGTGATCAGAGTGTGTTTGACAGGTGGTGAGGAGGTGACATGTTGCCTCCTCACCACCTAATTGAAACCCATGATTGCTGTGCAATGCATGTGATTTCAATATGATAGTACTTGAATTAGAGGTTTTAATCAGGTGTGAGGGGGTGACACTGTGCCCAGTGATAGTTGACTTCTCCCTTGTTCAGGTAGATCTCCACCTCTTTAAGGTTGCCTACCCCTGCTGTAGAGGGATTTGTTCATATTTCATATCTGACGTTTACAACCACTTTAGGATAAGTAACACAACTAGGTCACCTCTGCCCCAGTCTGTAATTGAACAGAAGAGAACAAACAGATAACGTCATCTCTATAGTTCCTTGTTTGTACTCGTACATGTGAATACAGGACACCCGATTAGCCCCAAGAACCATCCCTCCTTCTCCCATTATAAGTATTGCTGTATAGTAGATAATGTAGGATTGAAATCAGGTTTCATTAAATTCAAGTACAACATAGACTGCCTAAAGTTCAGCTTTTAAAATGGTTCAAGCCTTCACTGCTCTGTTTATCTGGAAAGGAAGCAGGATACCAAATACTTTCAGGTATAGAGGAGCATGTGACTTACTTTCTTCTCATTTGATGGCATTAGTGCCTGGACTGTTACATGTGGGTAAGATGCAAGGCCTCAGTCCTGTTTAACCATTTGCCACCCGCCCTATGGCCGAATGGCGGGTGGCAAATGTCATCAGCGTTCCGGGTGGACGCCATATGGTGTCCTCCCGCACATGCGCAGATTGCGCTCCTACAGAGTGGTTCAGCGGCGCGATCTGTCACCGGCCGTGTACCTCAGAGACGGCCGATGACAAATCTGAGTATCGGCCCCATTGCCGGTACCATGTGACCTGCTGTGACCAATCACAGCAGGTCACATGACAGTTGTATACGATGGATGGCTTCATTAATGCCATCCATTGTATACAACTGCCTAGCTGTGAATGGTTACAGCTAATCACATTCACATGTCATGTGATTAGCTGTGGCCAAATCACAGCTAAGCACAAAAAAAAAAAAACCCTGAATGAATCGATGTCATTCAGGTAAATGCTTGCTTATAGCAAAGTAATTCTTTGCAATAAGCAAATTGTGTAAAAAAAAAAAAATAAAAATACTGATCACTTCCCCAAAGTAGTACAATGTTACTATGGTAACATTGTACTACTTTGGTCATAGTGAAATATGAAAAAAAATCTTAAAAAAAAGAAAAAAAATTTAATAAAAAATAATAAAAAATAAAAACAAAATCTCTAATTTTTTTTTTCATACTGTCACCAGTCAGTGTCCCTGATCACCGCCATGCCAGTTATATGATGACACTGTACTACACTGGTGATAATATGTAAAAAAAAAACCTAATTTTTTTTATTTTTTCATTTTCCGAAAAATTATGACAAAAAAAATACAACTTCAAAAAACTCGCCATGCCTCTTATGAAGTACGTCGGACTGTCTACTTTGCAAAAAGGGGTCATTTGGGGGATATCTGTACTGTTCTGACATTCTTGGACCTCAAGAAATTAGATTGGCTGTCAGTACTTCAGGATTGATCAATATTCAGATCTATACCATAGTTTGTGAACTCTATAACTTTCCTACAAACTAAAAAATACATCCTAATTTGGGTTATTTTCACCAAAGACATGTAGTAGAATACATTTTGGCCTAAATTTCTGAAGAACAATTATTTATTTGTAAACTTTTATAACAGAAACAAAGAAAAACTTTTTGTTTTCAAAATGTTTGGTCTTTTTTTGTTAATTTAGCAAAAAATAAAAACCCCAGCGGTGATTAAATACCGCCAAAAGAAAGCTCTAGTTGTGTGAAGAAAATGATAAAATTTTAGTTTGGGTACAATGTTGTATGACCGCGCAATTGTCATTCAGAGTGTGAGAGCGCTGAAACGTGAAAACTGGCCTGGGCAGGAAGGTGTAAAATTGCCCGGTATTGAAATGGTTAAGCTCCAACTAGACCAACTCAAAGTTAACATGGAGCTTTTTTCCTTGCTACTGTAGACTTAAAGGCTAAATTCACCTTTCTGCATATATTATGTGTTGCACCTGTATTTAGGGTGTCACATGGTTAGCTTGTACCCCCTTTCCTCTCGATTCCACTCTCCCTGAGACAGTGATCAGAGGATCTTCTCCCTACACCCACTGTCACAACTTGAAACCAGTGTGCGCTGGATCTGCCCACACAGCCGTGTCATTCATTCACAGTTTCCTGTGAATTAATAGACTACAAGTACCATCATCCATTGTGGCTGATGTCTTGTAGTTAACAGTGAATGCTGGTGAGCGCTCTCGTAGTCCATTGATCTTCCTGCTCTCAACTAATTGCTTGCCTGTATCGGAGGTAAGAGCAGACAGCTAACCTCAGAGTCTGCAGGACAATAAATGCACATTTTTTACCTATAGAAACGGGAATAGGTAAGCGCTAGAACAACTGTGCATCAAAAATGAGAGCAAGTCAACTCTCAGCATCATTTAACAAATATTAGTCCTATACCAAATATTATGATATAAGACTCTCAACAACACCTAACAAATAATATTCATCTAACAAATGATATTCCTATATCAGACATAATAAATGGTGAATGAAATATATATAGTGACAGTCCCATGAAGATGTATTTCCGTAAACCAAATAATGTGCGCTTTCACCACGTGCAGACGAATAAGTGAATTTCTCACTCACCAGAAACAATTGACCCCGATTAAGGTGGTCAGGTACCGCTTTGTTATAAGTATTGAAGACCAGCAGCAGGCTCTCCTAGGTTAGACCTCCCGGTCACCAGTAAATCATAGATAATTGCCCCCAGTTGGGTATTCACAAGGCTCCAAGTATAGCAATAGTGGATGGGCTCTTAATACCAGGCTCTCCTTATAACAAAGATGATGCTCCAAACAGCTCAAATAAATCAGATGAATTAAATGTTCTAAGTGTAATATTTATTTTAAATTACATAGCAAATGCACATATAGCTTTACACTTACATGTAAAGGTGCCCAAAGAACCAGCACCAGTTTGTACAGCCTGTGTAGATAAGTAATCCAATAGTATAGCTGGCGTGTGTTCCAAGCCTCACTTTCGATAGGCTGGATGTGATGTCATAGGAACCCGGAAGTGATCGGATCACACTTCTACATACGTTTCGCCTGGTGGCGTCCTTCCTGAGGATGCCGCCAGGCAAAATGTATGTAGAAGCGTGATCCCATCACTTCTGGGGAATACTTTGAAAACACATCAAATCTCAATGAGGAAAAATATCATGCTGGATATCTATACTGATATGGACTGGGTAATGTGTTAGGAACATAAGGATGCCCCATTGACAGAAATGAAAATGATCAACCTACAGAGGACTGAATTCAAAGACACCCCAAAAAAACAAAGTGGAAAAATGATGCAGCAGGCTAGTTCATTTTGCTGAAATTTCAATGCAGCAACTCAAAATGGTCCTCAGTAGTTTGTATTGCCCCCACGTGCTTGTATGCATGCCTGACAATGTCGGGGCAAGCTCCTAATGAGACGACGGATGGTGTCCTGGGTTTATTTTCTCCCAGATCTAGACCAGGGCATTACTGAGCTCCTGGACAGTCTGAGGTGCAACCTGGCGGCATCGGATGGACCGAAACATAATATCTCAGAGGTGGTCTATTGGATTTAGCTCAGGCGAGCATGGGGGCTATTCAATGGTATCAATTCCTTCATCCTCCAGGAACTACCTGCATGCTCTCACCACATGAGGCTGAGCATTATCATGCATCAGGAGGAATTCAGGACCCACTGCACCAGCATAGGACAGTGACACTGACAGTGGGTCCAAGGATTTCATGCCGATACTTAATGGCAGTCAGGGTGCCACTGTCTAGCCTGTAGAGGAGTGTGGGTCTCTCCATGGATATGCCTCCCCAGACCATCACTGACCCACCACCAAAACAGTCATGCTGAACAATATTACAGGCAGCATAACGTTCTCCTCGCCTTCTCCAGACCTTTTCACATCTGTGTTGTGCTCAGGATGAGCCTGCTCTCATCTGTGAAATGCCAATCAAACTCTGTGGTGCCAGACAGTGAGCACAGGGCCCACTAGAGGACGTCGGACCCTCTGGCCACCCCCATGAAGTCTGTTTCTGATTGTTTGGTCAGAGATATTCACAACAGTGGCCTGCTGGAGGTCATTTTGTAGGGCTCTGGCAGTGCTCATCCTGTTCCTCCTTGCACAAAGGAGCAGATACCAGTCCTGCTGATGGGTTAAGAACCTTCTACGGTCCTGTCCCAGAGTAACTGCCTATCTCCTGGAATCTCCTCTATGCTCTTGAGACTGTGCTGGGAATGTGCCATCCTAGAGGAGTTGAACTGCCTGTGGAACCTCTGTGGGGGCCAGGTATCGCCTCATGCTACCAGTAGTGACACTGACCATAGCCAAACGTAAAACTAGTGGAAAAAAAAAGTCAGAAAAGATGAGTAGGGAATAAATGTCAGTGGCCTCCACCTGTAAAACCATTCCTGTTTTGGGGGTCATCTCATTGTTGCCCATCTATTGCACCTGTTGTTAATTTCATTAATACCAAAGCAGCTGAAACTGATTAACAACCCCCTCTGCTACTTAACTGACCAGATCAATATCCCAGGACTTTAATTGACTTGATGCTATACTCTGATTAAAAAGTGTTCCTTTAATTTTTTGAGCAGTGTAATATATATACAGTTGCAAGAAAAAGTATGTGGGATTGGGATTACGTGGAGTTTTGCATGAATTGGGCATAAAATGTGCTCTGAACGTCATCTAAGTCACAACAATAGAAGAACACAGTCTGCTGAACATAATACTACACAAACATTAGATGTTGCCATGGTTTAATTGCACATAACATGTAAACATTCACAGTGCAGGGAGGAAAAAGTATATGAACCTTTGGACTTAATAACTGGTTGACCCTCCTTTGGCAGCAATAACCAAATGTTTCCTGTAGTTGCAGATCAGACCTGCACAACGATCTGGAGTAATTTTGGACCACTCCTCTTCACAAAACTGTTTCAGTGTAGCAATATTCTTGGGATGTCTGGTGTGAATCGCTCTCTTAAGGTCATGCCACAGCATTTCAATCGGGTTGAGGTCAGGACTCTGACTGGGCCACTCCAGAAGGCGTATTCTGTGCTGTTGCAGCCATTGTTTTGTTGAATTACTTGTATGCTTTGGGTCATTGTCCTGTTGCGTCACCCATCCTCTGCGGAGCTTCAGTTGGCGGACAGATGGTCGTACGTTTTCCTGCAAAATGTCTTGATAAACTCTGAAATTCATTTTCCCATCAGTGACAACAATCCGTCCAGGCCCTGAGGCAGCAAAGCAGCCCCAAACCATGATGCTCCCTCCACCATGTTTTACAGTGGGGATGAGGTTTTGATGTTGGTGTGCTGTGCCTGGGATTACGTGGAGTTTTGCATAAAATGTGCTCTGAACGTCATAACAATAGAAGAACACAGTCTGCTGGACATAATACTACACAAGGGGTTCACATACTTTTTCTTGCAACTGTGTGTATGTGTATATATATATATATATATATATATATATATATATATATATATATATAGAACTGTCGATACAGCACAGTCACAAGTCCTGCTGGAAGTAATTGGGGGAAAAAATTTGTATTATGCACACATTGTTTCTTCACTGACATTTTTTAGCATTTTAATTAACTAAAAATGAACTATTAACGGATCTGCACCACTTCACAGCTACCTTATAACAGAGTCACGGTTTCTGAAGTTTTATTCTCTGAAAAATGTGATTGGCAGGCAGCTCTCTTTGTCTGTCATACAGGCATTTGTAATGATCAGCCTGTGTAATAAAAATTGATAGGAGCAGATAAATGTTCATTTATATACTGTGTAGGAGCCAGAGGGCATCTGCTAATATTAATTAATCTTGTCTGCTATTGACAGGATCCGAGTTCTGGTAATAATGATTAGTATGAAGAATGTTATTTGCCTCTATTAGTGATGCAGGTCAGATTGGAGCTTCTCAGTGAAGGGGCAAGGCAAGCAACGAAAATCTAAAAGCCAAATAATGAAAGCCATGCTTGATGTTGTGTGTGTGTGTGTATATATATATATACACACATGCACACACACACCAGCCACTTTATTAGGCACACCTGTTCAATTTCTTGGTAACACAAGAAACACAAATTGCTAATCAGCCAATCATATGGTAGCAACTCAATGCATTTAGGCATGGAGACGTGGTGAAGACGTCTTGCTGAATTTCAAACCGAGCATCAGAACGGGGAAGAAAGGGGATTTAAGTGACTTTGAATGTGGCATGGTTGTTGATGGGCTGGTCTGAATATTTCAAAAATTTAAATGATCTACATGGATTTTACAACCATCTCTAGGGTTTACAAAGAATGGTCTGAAAAAGAGAAAATATTCAGTGAGCAGCAGTTGTGTGGATGAAAATGCCTTGTTGATGTCAGAGGAGAATGCGCAGACTGGTTCAGAATGATAGAAAGGCAACAGTAACTCACGTCAATATAAGGAAATCTCTGAGGAAATTTTCCAACACCTTGTTGAGTTTATGCCACGAAGAATTAAGGCAGTTCTGAAGGCAAAAGGGCATCCAACCCAGTACTAGTAAGGTGTAATAAAGTGGCCGGGGTGTGTGTGGGTATATATAAAAAAAATATTATTTTTTTTTCACTAGATTTTAGTTAGGGATACCATAATAAATTTGGAAAACAGTTTGACATATAACATTTTTTTTTTTGGATCACTTTTATTCCTGTCACAAGGAATGTGACAGCAATAGGCTGTGACAGGTCCTCTTTATGGAGAGTTCTGAGGTCTATTAGACCCCAGACCTCTCCCCTGGCCTCCAATACAGCCAATTAGATACAGAACGGTCTGATTGGCTACTTCACTCGCTGGTAACTGCCAGTAAACAAAAAGCCAAAACCGGAAGTGACAAAATTGTCAGTACTTTAAATTTCCGATGTCACACGGTGGAACAACATCAGTTCCTCTCACTGTGTTGCCAGAGCTGGATGCCGCTAGTCATATCCTTACCGGACTTCCCCAATCACTAGGAAAAGCCCGGTAAAGGCGTTGGTGGGGGGGTTGGGGACCCTTTTCCGCTACATGTAAAAGTAATCCAGAGGCTGCTAAGCCGCTCTGATTGCTTTTTTGTGAAAGAGAATTGTCAGCAGTAAAAAAAATGACACTGGGATCATGGTTTTAGCCTCAACCATGATCCCAGTATAACCACTTCCATATCAGGATGTATATACGTATGACAGTAGGGAAGCCGTTAAAGAATATTAAGATAATTGGCAGTGCGTAGAAGCTGTCTCAGCACGTCATACAGCACTGCTTTTCAAACTGTAGACCATGGACAGTCAGGGGTCTGCGGATATTTGGCTGGTAGTCCCCAGCCATTGTTCTACACCCTACTGTACAATATCTTGAAATGAGTGCCTTTGTTTTGTATAACAACAAACGTGTTACAACAAGGAATTCTGGTCAGCATGGCATTCTCTGAGGAGTAGATCCTGAGTTGCAATCAAAACTTTCAGAGGTCATAACTCTTCCCTTAACCCAACAAAATCAGTTTTGGCTGGAGTTGGACTTTAAAACACTTAAGCATGCTCTATGCCTCAATTAAGAATCTATGTAAATTTAGAAAAAATGCTTCTGAATCCCCCTAGCAATCCTACGCCTTTTTTTTCTACTGCACAACACCGGAAACATAAAAGGGATAATCCGGTTTTTCTGGTAATTCTATGTGCAACAAGAAAGTAACATTTTCAGGTATGTTTATAAATGAATATTACAAATTCAGAGATTAAAACTAATAAGTTAAACTTGACAGGTAAAACTATTCAGAGGCAATCTATGCACCCTAATAGCAGTTAATGAAAGCAGTCAATTGGTTATGGCCTGTAAATTTTAGCAAACTGTAGGAAAGTAGAGTGTCTCCAAAGCCCATTAAATCCATCCTGATTCCCTGTTAAAAAGATCCCTGATTGGTTGCTATGCCCAGCACTAGAAATCCCCTCATCCACCTGTCATAGACAAACCACCCAACTTCTCTGTTTGATGTCAATAAATTCACAATGCTGACCCTTAGCTTTGGCGTAGTAATAAATAAATCACTATACGACCCATCGATTTGTGACTTCTCCAAGGTTTAATGGCCGTTAGTTATGATGCAAAGAGGCTGGATTATTACTCCCCTTAGGCTGCAGTCTTCCAAGTCTCTGAATGTTTCATGGTTGCAGCACGCCGGCTGCCGCTGGTTCCAGCACTGACAAGAATAATGATAAAGCGGACGGAGGTCACATCTCATGGGGGCTTCTGGTAATTAGGTGCAATTGCAGATTTTTTGGCCCAGCTCCCATACTTTAAAAAGTAATCATTATCTAGTCCCTGGTGAATGCTGTAAATGGGTTAAAACACCTGAACATGAGCATGTAAGATGTACAGTAGCTGATTATTTCTGTACAATGTAAGATATGCCCTCCTCCCTCCAGCGATTTCCTCTGATCTTTCATCTCCTCGGAAAACTGAATCTTCACCTTCTTCTCGTTATATTTTTACTCTGGCTCTCCTATATGGGAATCTGTGTGCTGACTCACCTCAGCTCAATGTTTTCATTTAATAGCGGCAATTAGAAGACGCACTAGCAAAATTGTTGTTAAGTTGAGGGCAAGCGGATGTTTTATGATGATGAATGCTGGGTAATGATTCAAAAGGTGTATTAAAGAGCATTTATTTAGAGATGCTGGAAGAAATTAGTTATGCATCTCCCAGGTGTAATCCTGAAGCTGGGTCCCTGTCCCTGTTGCAGGCTTCATTAGCATTGATATATGATGCTTAACATGTCTGCCTACTTTTTTAGTTAGGGAAAATAAAAAATCCTTTGATTTGAAGAATGTTTGGAGAGATATGCCCCTGCAACTATTCCTATTCATTCCTTCATCTCAGATGGGGCAAATAACAGTACTTTATGTGCAAAAAAACACAATGTTTACAAACCTACAACAGCCATAGTGTTCAAAGTCACAGTATACATTTTAATTTATAACATCAGCATTGTAATAGCAACACGTACAATTGTTATTTTGGACAATAGAATATCAATGTATTTGAAAAGTCTCCTTGTGAGTGCTGCTTGTCTGATCTCTTTCTATTGTAGAAATGGGGTATATGGCACAATCAGTGTCGTGTCACATAAATGTCTATGCAGAACAGCAAAAAGGTCATAGAGCCCAATTGGAGCGCTCAGGATAACTTCTTGTTGATTTCAACGGGGAACAGATAAGAACAACAGCAGGGCACAATCTGTAGTATATTAACATATTTATTGTTGTGAAAAGACAAATGGCAACTCACCATGTGACAGTTAAAATCAGGCTCATCACATAGTAAGGGCTTCTGGTGGACAGTCTCACAACAACAGCAAACCTTAGATCAGGATTAATCATGGTAGGTGGATACACCTAAAGGACCAAGAGAACACACTGGGAGGCACCAAACTAAGTGCAGCAATAAATGTACTTAGAAACACTACTAATCTTGCAACTAGAAGAAGAAATGGCACTTTTTGTATGTAATCCATGAGCGGTTGGCTCATGCACCTGGGATGGGGAGCCTCTTCCTAAAACTTCAAGCTGATGATCTCACTTCCAGTCTGGTCTGCATTCCACTAAAGTCCTCCACCATCTTGTTGGTTTCTACTTCCTCATCTAAGCTATCATCCAGCCTGAGGTCTGGACTTTCCAGGCTGCACGTTTTTATGAACTATTTTTAACCACTTCTCACCCTCTGACAGTACATTTATTAGAATAGCATCTATAGTGGTAGTAAATTCCTGCATTATATACCATAGTTTAGAGCAGCCTTTCTCAACCAGGGTGCCCAGGCACACCCTGGGGTGCCTTGAGGTTTTTCCAGGGGTGCCTTGGCAAAATGTCTAAAACTTGTATACAAGCCAGCAGGTGGAACAAGCCTGCTTTTTAATTACACAAAGCAACTAATTTTCATTGTGACGCATTATCAGCCGCCGGCGTCCTGACAACCAATGATGTCATCAGTTGATAAGGAGGATGTCAGCTGCCTGCACAGCATCCTAGTTTGACCCTCCCCTGTCCCTCTCCATCAGCCCTGGGGTTGCATTAGCTTAGTTATGGAGAAAAACTGAGAGAGAAGAGAAACATGGGAATACTAGTCAGTACCAGTTCGCAAAAGTATATTTGCTTTGGAAGAATAAATCACCTCTAATGTTGGGTGTCCTCAAGACTGTTCCTAATTTTAAAGGGTGCTGTGACTGAAAGCAGGTTGAGAAACACTGGTTTAGAGACACTATAACTTTTACACAAACCAATTTTTACTAAAAACGTAGCAGAATACATTTGGCCTAAATTTATGAAGACATTTTGTTTTATTGGATATGTTTTATAACAGAAAGTCGAAAATATTGTTTTTTTTTTCAAAATATATTTCATTTATGCAATAAAAATGTAAAAACCCAGTGGTGATTAAATACCACCAAATAAAAGCTCTATTTGTGTGAAAATAATTATATAGATTTCATGTTGGTACATTGTTGCATGGCCGAACAATTGCCAGGTATATTAACACAGTGCTGAATAGAAAACAAAAATGTCCAGGTCATGAAGGGGGTGTAACCTTCTGGAAGTCAAGTGGTTAAATACCTTTAATAAAAAGGATATATTGCCCTATGCACTACCGTAGTCAAAGGCAAGTAATAAAATCAGGAACAAATCCAGCTTCCAGAGACTTCCAGACGAAAGTGCATACCAAGCTTCAGATGGTACCTACCATTTGTGCATGTATTCTACGAGAGGGATGCAATTTGGGGAAATCCCCAAAGTTAAAGTCTATTAGAAAAATCAGAAGTTCCATATATGTAGAGCCTCTCAGGGTGACTGGTAGACCAGAGCACAGTGCGGCTGAAATGCGTTTGATGAAATGAAGTTCACCACAAAACTATCTCTTCTGCAGAAATGTTCAAATTAACCTAAGATTGCCAATTTCTGCAAAAGTTCTGATCAATTTCACTGATACTGCTCTTTTCATTTCTAAAAGGGAACATCCTCTCATTGCTTTCTGACATTTTACTTTTAGGTCCCATATCCTAATTGTGGACAAATGATTGTCTATAACCTGGGATGAATAACACCTTGCTCAAGGCAAAGGATGCAGTCAGCATGGTTATTCATGCTGTATAAAGTACAAGCTCACTTTTCAGAGACTATCATCTATTCAATTCCTTTAAACATAAGTATCCATTCTTTCATATTATATTATGTCATATTATATCAGACTGGGATAATGTACATTGAGAGTGATGGGTTCTTCTGCCCACAGGTCATGCAGCAAAGGGTCCCCAGCCTGGTGCTTACCTGACTGCTGCAACCAGCACTTGACAACACTGGACCCCAAAGTACTCAGAGTATTCAGCTTAGAGGAGATCAATAAATGGGCCTTGTCCTGGGGTCTTCAGATGTTCTGAAGTTAAAAAAACATATCCAGAAGATTAAAATGTTACTAAACCCAGGACCCTGCATTTATTATATCTGTCATCCCACAGTACACAGAACATGGAAGTGCAATTATTTTAGTAAATGTAAATTGCTAAATACCTTTTCTCATCAGCAGTTAGAGCAGTCTTGTGACTTCTATCAGTGTCCAGCAGAGCACTGGTTAAAGATTATTGGAGGAGTTTTCTTTCTGCTCTAGGAGGATGCAAAACCCCTGACCCCTTTCTGGACAGTGCTAATTGGCCCTTGTCTGATCACATGCACTTTCCCAAGGGAAAAAAAAAACCTCTCTAACAATCCCCACTAAGCTGAGCATGTGCAGAATGGCTATGGTTCACCCTGTCTTATCCGGAGACAAGACGTGGACATTTGAACAAAAAGAGGAGCAGAGAAGTCAGGATCCAACGGCCTTTTTACACAATGCAGAGGATTAACCCCTTAGGTTCCACAGTGAGTATAACAAGCATGCTTTACTGCATATACAGACCGATTTTACTGGTGTGGGTTTAGTAACACTTTAAATAATAGTCTGTGAGATTAAATGCAAAGCATATTATTTGGTTTTGCTGCTCAGCAGCAACAAAAGCTTGCAGCAAGCAGTGGGAAGCAAGTCACCAAAACATCAACAATCGACATGTCATACCAGGCTTAAACTATTCACCTATTCACCAGTGATATTATGAAAAACCTCAAATCTACATACAATGGCATTCTTGTCTCCTAAGTCGTGTGGGGAAAAAACTGCTTTGAAACATAGCTGTTTCTCATATAAATATAATTTAATGTAGATTTTTATCCCAAAGAATTAATTTATCATAGAATGCTGTCCTCTTGAAAATTAATGTAACAATGTATTCAAATACCCTAGAGTACAGCAAGAGACGCTGCATCTTCCTGATAAATTATGTGCAATTTTTAAAGTTATTTAACATTTGAAGAGGAGAACCTCTGTTTGCAAGACATCTAATTTTTTCCAGGCACTTCATATTCATCGTACCAAAATGTTTAGTACATTAACAGTGACACTGCTAGCTGGAAATTGAACATCTTGTGTAATCAGGATATAGCATACAACCCAAGCTATTTACTGCATGTGACAAATTCATCTTCCTAAACTTGCGTTATATATTTTACAGTCTGCTTTTCTATATTTTATGGCCAATCACCTCTTCAAAGCACTGTATTTAGTTGTTGACTATTTCATATTAGAATAAATTGCACAACTAATCTTTGAATGAAATTTACTTACTGTGCAGTAAGACCTCTGCCTTTCCTAATGAGGCTAATGTGTCCCTATGCCATATCCGGCTTCAAAGGGAAACTATAATTGCTTTGGATCAATTTTATTTTAATTGAGTTTAAAATGTGTATCATTTTATTATATTTGATGTTACCTTTTGTATGGAATCTTTATTTTACAAGTAGGCTTTAAAAAAAAAAAGTAAAATATGTTGCCGACCTTAATTTGGAATATAAAGCAGCTTCCAGTGCAATACGTGCCTTCTTCCTGATGCAGTCCTCCACAAGATCTACCCCCTTGGAGGTGCATTACACTATGGGCTCACAGTACTGTAATGCAGAAAGCATCAGGGATGTCATAATGTCAGCAATGCTTTCTGCAGTATTGGGAAATCGAAGGCGACTCACTGCTGCCTTAGGAAGACGGGGAATTGAACACCTGGCGAAAAGACAAAGAGGTTTTAGCGGGTCTATTGGGAAGAGGTGAAGGAAATATTCTTTAATACAGGGTACACCCATGACAACGCTGCCTGATAATCTTTCCAGAAAGAACACAGAACAAGTTGTATACTTTAAGTCTATCGCCAAATGGCCTATATGAACATAACAGGGTGGGGTGGGGTTCAGGGTCATTCCTCCCTCACTTAGTTATTATTTTTTGTTTCTTTATCCAAACCAATAATTACAGAGCCCAAAATCCAAAGAAATGCAATTGGCTGTATTTGTTTTATAGCCTTGATTTCACATTGCATTTTGAAACATCTGAAAACAGCATTTAGGCACCATCTGCCAGATTGTAGGGTTTCAATATGTGATTCCATATCATTTCTGCCAGTGAATTCCTTCTCTCTAACATACCCAATGTTGATGCTCAGTTCAAAGTAGCCAGTTCAAATAATTAAAAAGCAAGTACGTGGCACTTACAAAAAAGGTAAGGTTGGAGTTGGGTTTTAACAATTGTGTGATCCTGTCTTTTCCTTCACCCTGCCAAGTCATTTAGGGAATAAAGGAAAAAATATAAAAGAGCATACTTGTGCCACTATGGGTTTTGCTCTGCTATTTTCTAGGTTTTGGTATTATTCATATCCAATCTAGAAACAGTCGACTTTGAAAGTTATTGCCTGATCAAGTCTAAACTCTCCTCTCTTTGTCAATAGTCAGCATGTTTGACTACTTTATCCTTAAACAAATCTAATCTATCTTCATTTATTTTAAAAGTTTAATCTGAGCAGGTTTTGAGCCTGCAAGTCTCTTCTACACTGCCAGTGCTTCAAAGCTGTTTTTGCTTCAGAAATGAGGAATCGCATTGTTTTCAGTTGGGGCTGTATGCCTTAGTATTTCACCAGATATTCAAGCATCATCGATTCCTGCTGTAATCTTCCACCACTTATGACTAGTTCCAGTGTTCCAAAAGCCTAAAAGTGCTTAGAAAATGCTTGTAAAACAGCTAGAAATGCTTTGAACCTTAAACAACCCCCAGATGTCTATGCAAAAATGGTAAAAAATGCCAGGTATTTTCAAGTGCTGCTGGTGTCAGAAGGTTCTTCTAAAGTAAACCTAATGAAGTTTAACAAGTGTAAGCCCATATTTTGAATATATTTTGGATGTATTTTTGAAGCCTTAACCTCACTTTTAATGTACCATACTTGTGTTTCTGAAAGCTCCATGCAGAGAATATGGCTCACATCTATCCAGCCCATTTAAACCAGATACACATAGGTGAAGCTCTGCACATAAAGGCCACAGTCACCAATGCAAAGAATCAGATAGAACAGGGGTTAAAATTTTGAGTCCAGACCTACTAGCGGGTCACAAAATTTACTCTCCACCAGTTGCCCCACCCAACCTTGCCCAGGTCCACCCCACCCCCAGCCCACCCTAACCCCACCCCCGGCCCACCCCCAACCACACCCTCTTAAAGCTTATGAAATTACATTTTTCTTTAGAATAAATAGTCCAAAATATAAAACTGTACACAGTAATGTATATCCCAGCTCCCCTGTACTCCATTATAGTGATATGACATGTATACAGTAATGTATATCCCAGCTCTCCTGTACTCCATTATAGTGATATGACGTGTATACAGTATGTATATCCCAGCTCCCCTGTACTCCATTATAGTGATATGACATGTATACAGTAATCATTACTGTATACATGTCATCACTATAATGGAGTACAGGGGAGCTGGGATATACATTACTGTATACATGTCATCACTATAATGGAGTACAGGGGAGGTGGGATATACATTACTGTATACATGTCATATCACTATAATGGAGTACAGGGGAGGGGGATATACATTACTGTATACATGTCATATCACTATAATGGAGTACAGGGGAGCTGGGATATACATTACTGTATACATGTCATATCACTATAATGGAGTACAGGGGAGCTGGGATATACATTACTGTATACATGTCATATCACTATATTGGAGTACAGGGGAGGGGGGTATAAATTACTGTATACATGTCATCACTATAATGGAGTACAGGGGAGGGGGATATACATTACTGAGTAAGGTATATCACAGTTCCCCTGTACTCCATTATAGTTATATGACATGTTGTATACAGTACTTACTGTCCCCCAGAGTCCCCTGCGGCGGTGGAGAGGGTGTCTCCTCTCAGCGGAGGAGAGCGGACCTCTCCTGCACTTGTCCCCTCGGTGGCGGTGCCGCAGAAGCCGGAAACCGGAAGTTGTAAACCGGAACTCGGCTTCACAATGAGGCTTGGAGCGCAGGTGCAGTCGCTACATGCTTCATCTGTGCTCGCTGCTCGCCGCTCACCACAGAGGAATTTCTCCTCGCATTTGGCGAGCGGGAGAACGGTTTTTTCAAGCCCTGAGATAGAATCTATATTTTTTTAGCAACTAGCTAGTTGGCCGCATTTTCCTTTTTTGCACTTATTTCACTGAATGGAAAGTATCTTGATATGTTGTAAATCTGCAGTCCTTTGGCATCTCCAGGTATCCAGTTGTAAGGTAGACGTTCAGCTGGCTCTTAAGCCGGCCTTTATGGATCGAAATTCATCTGGTTCAGCAGGGACCAGCTGAATTTCGATCTATATATGGGCAGGGTGGTTGTACACAAGTCAGTGTTCCAATTGGTTCCTGTACAACCACCCTATCGGATTTCCCCCACTTGATCAGTGTATTCTGACAGTGGAGAGACTTCCTGAATACAAAGACACAGCAGGGAAGTCTCCCCACTGTCAGAATACAAAGACACAGCAGGAAGGATTCCCTCATCCACAATGAATGTGGGGATGGGGGAATCGAATAATTATTTTTTTTTGTGAAATGACTCCTCTATGTGTTGCCATAGTCCTGAAAAGGAGACTTACATTTCTTATTTTATTAGCCTATTTACACTATTACATTCACTAAAAGTAGCAATTGATCACATGGAATGCTAAAAAGGCTTCCAGTGACGGAAGCCACATAAGTAGCATGCAGTAGAGAGTACCATCAGTTACAGATAAGAATGTGTGATCACATGAGATTATTCTCTTCCATATAGTACTTGAGTGGTTTTCATTATAGTGAACCATTTGTTCTATTTGTCTATAAATCTAATGTGCAATTAAGCAATACAAAATTGCCTGTACAGCCCTAATCAGATTTATAGTTTACTAAGCATGTTGTTAGTTTCATAATTAACTAGATTCTTTTTTTTTTTTACAGGCATTTTCATGAAGGCAGTTTTAAGAGCAGTAGTGATGTGCAAAGTGCAGTAACTAGTATGTAAATTCTCTTTAGGGCAAGATGCACACTTTTGTGGAACAGTAGCTCACAGATATATGTGCAACGTGTTGCCAATTATTCTTAATGGCACCCGATGCACATACACAGTTTAAAAGAAAAAGAAAAAAAAAAGGCTACCTTAACACAATGCACATTAATGCACAAAAACATGATTTAATGCAAACAAAGGAGTGAATGGGTTCTAATCATTCCTTATTATATATTTTTAGCCCTGTGAACATGGGCTATTGTTCGTATCAGAACTGCCTCTCTCTCCATACATGTCAGGGAGAATGAAAAAGCAGCTTCTGTGAAGTTGTTGCAGGAGATCAAATGCAGCTATCGTTCAACTTTGAATGATCTAAGAATCATCTCACACTGATATAAAATGCTATCTAAATGCCATCTAAAAGCATGCTGCATTTGCCCGTTGACCCTAAAGTGATATTAAAGTCTTGATTTTTTTTTTTTCTAACATAACAAACATGTCTATACTTACCTGCTCTGTGCAGTGGTTTTGCACAGGGCAGCTCTGATCCTCTTCTCTTCTCTGGTCCCCTGCCGGCACTCCTGGCCCCTCCCTCCTGTTGGATGCCCCAACAGCAAGCAGCTTGCTATGGGGGCACCTAAGCAGGTGCTCTCCTAAGCTCCATTCACACACAGAGCCACAACTTGGCCTCGTCCCCTCCGTCTCCTGATTAACTCACTGGCTGTGATTAACAGCAGTGCAAGCCAATGGCTGCCACTGCTGCCTCTGCCAATCAGAAGTGATAGTCTCCAGAGGAATGAAGCTCTCATGGACATTGCTGGATCGAGAGGGGGCTCAGGTAAGTGTTGGGGGGGCTGCTACACACAAGGTTTTTTTTTTAAGGTAAAAAACCTTGAGCCTTTACAACCACCTTAAAATCCAGCCCCAGGAAGCTTTAAAGTTCTGTAGCCTCACTGCAAGGGTTAATCACTCATTTTGTCTAAGGGAGAGGAGAATCACATAACTTACCTGATCCTCCTCTCTCTCAGCAGATGATAGTCCCCCATGCTCTCTTGGTGGAATATCCCTCAGCATCATCACATCCAATGCATGGCTATCGATAATGTCAGGACCTTAGGCTGTTGGAGCATGAAGGAGAAGACCGTGCGAGGATTGGTCTAGCAGAGCAGAGAATGTGTTTAGTAAATCTTGTTTTCTGTGTCCCCTAGACCTAAATGAGCAACAAACCTTTGCAGCGTGTGTGCAGCCCCACTCCAAGGGATCATTTTTACGTTTCCCAGAGTTGGACTTAAAAGCAGAAGAGATTTTCATGGCCAAAAGTTTTTTTCGTGGGTCATTTGTGCATTTGGTAGATGGAAAAAATGAAAAGATGCAATGCACTCATCCACAGATTCTTGCACTGAATAACAAAAGAGTTCAACAACATCCCTGGTTAACACCCCCATTTGTAGTGAACTGTAAAGTATGCTTTCCTTACCACTGAGCCTTTCGGATGCTTAGCAGGTTCACATCCAGTTACTGTTGGCACGACAGTTTTATGTACAGTCTGTATGATAGGAATCATTGGTTCTCCAGCAGTTACTTTGTGTGGAAGAAAACCATCAAACATGCTGTTCTGCTATCTGAAACACGACATCTCACCTGTGAATAGAGCTGCAGTACAACCATTTTAATGGGCTTTTATACTGGATTCATTCTTTAACTGGGCGGCTTAAAAAAAAAAAAATATCCTTGGCTGTTTGTCTACTCGGTAGGCAAGGATACTAAGTAACGGAATTGTATGGACTGGTTCCCCAGATAACGGCAAATAATATGTTCCTTTCTCTTGAAGTGTTTGGCGGGCAGCAGAGTCTGTACAGCTTATTCCCTGTCTCTGATCTTGTAGTGTAGTTTGAATGTCTTCAAGCCTAATGAATCCCTGTGTGCAAGAAGGAGATATGGGGAAAACAGCAGTCCCACGACGTCTCTAAGCCCCATTCTCTGTTCTCTGAAGGATAGTATAGGATATTAAGTAAGGAAAGCCTTGTAGCTGCAGTTGGGCTTTGTCCAGCCAGGGTCTGTGAAGTGACAGGTTGCTATGGTCCTATTCTGGCTGACTTTAATTTCATAATTAAATTGGACTTTATTTATGAGCCTAAAGGAACAATTCACTGCACACAACATAAGTTGCTTTGTTTTTATTTGTTTATTCTCAAGGACTGGGAGAATCTGGGACACTGCTGTGAACAGCACAGGTATGGTTCTGAGCTGCCCCTCTTTTGTATTCTTTTTTTTTTTTGTTTGCCCCCTTTTGTACCCCTGTCCCTCTGTACTCCTCCAATAGGTCTGCTGTATAGATTTTTAATAGCAAGCCGTACTCTTTATTACAGTAGTGTTTATATTGCTATTATGTTTCTGTCATGGTACCAGTAAGGGTAACACACCCTAGCCAAATTTAAAAAATTAAAAGTCTGCATCTACAAATACTGTAGCTGCTGAGTTTTAATAATAGGCCACTTACCTGTCCAGGGATCCAGCGCAGTCCACACCCAAGCCAGCTGTTCGCCACTCGATGGGCCCCCGTCATGTCTACCTTGGGAAGTAGGCTGTGACTGCTTGAGGCTTCACAATGCACATGTACGAGCCACGCTGTGCTTTGTGAAATGTCCCACAGCCTTCTGGGATGTGTGAATTGTCCCACAGCCTTCTGGGATCTGTGAATTGTCCCACAGCCTTCTGGGATCTGTGAATTGTCCCACAGCCTTCTGGGATCTGTGAATTGTCCCACAGCCTTCTGGGATCTGTGAATTGTTCCACAGCCTTCTGGAACCTGTGACGTGTCCCAGAAGGCTGTGGAAGGGGGGCTCGGTTTGCAGCAACAGCAGGTACCTGTCAAAACTAGGTACCTGCTGCCTCCAAATAATTATAAAGCGTATTTCCTCAAAGAAAAAAAAAAGCCTACTCTCAATCCTAATTTTCAAATGTAAATCAAAACTCAACTCCAGGCAAACAGTTTCATACATAGATATATGGAATCTGCTTTTTGCCAAAAATTTTATCTTTGTTCATTTATAGTCCTGAAATTTTCAAAGCCCTTCTAGACAGGTTGATGACCTGGCTTTATTCTACCTAGGTGAAACAATACATTCATGTTGCCTCTCAACTCCCAGTTGGTGACTGATCAATAAATAAGCATCAGTCTCCTCCTGTCTGCCTGTCCATCTTCAGTATTATTGCATGTACCAGAGACTAATTTTCTCCTTGTGTGCCTTTTGCATGCTATGTTATAGTCTACAGAGGATTACTAGCAACTAATATGAAGCCAAATGTAGGCACCTACACTAGTTGCATTTAAAATACATTTGAAGATGTCTAAATATTATGTATTTTCATTCATTGGTGGTGTTTCTAAATATGTAAGGATTTTGGTTATAAATGGTAGGACAGTGGCCAAATGGTTAGCATTTCTGTCTGGCAGTACTAGGGTAGTTGGTTCAAATCCCAACCACGGCACCACCTGCCTGGAGTTTGCATGTTCTTCCTGTGCCTGCCTGGGTTTCCTCCGGGTACTCCAGTTTCCTCCAAAGACATGCTGGTAGGTTAATTGGCTCCTATCCAAATTGGCCCTAGTATGTGAATGTATGAATGTAAGTTAGGGACCTTAGATTATGCGCCCCTTGAGGGTTAGGGACTGATGTGAATGTACAATATATATCTAAAACGCTGCGTAAATTGACGGCGCTATATAAGTACCTGAAATAAACCCCTAATGCCTAGTACACATGATGAGAAAATCGGATGAAAAAAAGCTGTTTTCAGAGCAATTATCTGATAATCTGATCGTTATTACACAGCTTTCAATAGCCAATCACAACAGTTCATACAAAATTATCCGAAGGGACAAGCCCAAAAATTTTTCTCGTAAGATAACAGAACAAACGATTTTCGCTTAATCGGTACAGTATTCGTCCATAAAAAATGCCCACATGCGCACATGCTCAATAAAGAAACATTACACCATCGTGGGAAGTTGTATTCTGTCTTACGAGACCTATTCATTTTTTTATATGAGATTAGCATGGAAAAAAAAAGGGACAATCATTCTGTGATTTTCTCATCGTGCGTACTAGGTCAAATGTCAGCTTGCATACTCACCTTGACTCGCACCGGGAGCTGCTGCGTAAACCTCACAGCTCTGCGCTGAAAGACATCGGTGTGGGTGCGAATAGTTGCTGAATTCTAAATGTGATGTTTTATTCATGTAGAGGTCTACATGAAGTGCTTCACCCAAAAAAATCACACATATAAGGTCCAGTTTAAAAAATGTGGGTGAGAGTCATGTAAATTTTGGGTGAAAACATTAATATATAGACCCCGAAGTATCGTAATCTATGCGTTTCTTTCTCTTACAATGCTTATTAGTTTGCCCCGCTATGGGAAGGAAAGTGACTTTTTAATTGCTTATATTTTGTGATTTCAGCTGTTTCTCATTTAAAGTCCTATCATTTAGTGGAGAGTTCTGTGAAGTGTGCCTTACTTTTCATGTCACCTTGAAATGCCCACTTATATGGTTATTTGTCTCCTTTCTCATTAACAAATGTCTGTTCCATGCTGTTGGGATAACAGTTTATGGTATAGCGCAGTCGTGATGGGAATCGGATGGCGATGAGCAGCAGATGCAGGAACAGAATTCAAAAGAGATTGCTGCCTTCATCATGACTTTGTTTTCTGTAGGCTGTTTTAGGCACACAGATCTAATTAACTATGCACACTTAATTAGTGCGAATGGAAGTTTGCGGGGAAACAAATTTCCTCCATGGATTGAGGTGCACGTGATAGCCACCAGGAGCCAGACTCCACGAACAACAGACTAAGGTAATATTAAAGAAGAATCTCAATTTATGTCATGTTTCCAAACAATATAAAACAGTTGAACAACGGTGTTGTAAGGCTTGTGTTTAGAACTTAATGTTGTTCCAGGTACACATGCTGACACCCTTTCATGGACCTTGAGCCCTGGTTCACACTGAAGCGGTGCGGAATTCACAGCGTTCTCTGTGCGAATTACTCACCTCATCAGAATCACATCCGTTCATGCGAACCGCTGCAGGTGTGTATGTTAAGTTAAAAACACCCTGAAAGTGGTTCCGCAAAACGCGATGCGATGTGCAGAATCGGATCACATAGGTGTGAATACCCATGCGATCCGATTCTAGTGCGGACCAAAAAAAGGATCCTGCACCTCTTTGGTGCAGGTGCGGTGCGATTACAGCCATACAAAATGTATGGCTCCAATCGCACTGCACACAAATCGCATGTGATTTGCACAGGAATGCAGTGCGGTTCCTGTGCAAATCACATGAGATATACTGCACCGCATATATGTGAACCCAGGCTCAGATCTTTTGACCTCCAATGTGTTATACTATTTATTTAATACACTCAGGGGCGGACTGGCAACTCATGGGGCCCCCGGGCAATAGGGGATCATGGGGCCCCTATGTCCTCGCCCACTCTCAAACCACACCCAAAAAAGCCTATGAAAGGTACCGGGGACCTCTCGTGGGGCCACCTACTGACCCCGGGCCCTCGGGCAGTGCCCGAGTCCCGAATGGTCAGTCCGCCCCTGCTCACACTTCTGCTAGTTTTGTATAAAGCAAACAATAAAACTAGAATATGCTACCTGAAGCATATGGCCTGCCTGGCTTAGATGAGGGCACATGCAATAGAATGTATACCCACCAATCAATACCTTATAGAAAAAAAAGGCATTAAATTGGCTGTGTACACTGGACAGCTAGCAGGAGGGAGGCCGGTCTATTCATAACATGTTACACCCTAAATATGGATGTAACATGTTACGAAAGGTGACCTTATCTTTAACAAGATATAACATTGTTTATACTCTAGGTCCCGTTTTCTATTGTAATAATTTGCCTTAGGACCATATCTATTTTGCTGTTTGTCACCGCCTTTATCTGAACTTCCTGTGTTCAAAAATGATAATTTTGTGCACACGCACATTATCAATGATAACGTGCACGAAACGTGTCAGAGAGGAGTCTACGTGCTGACTTCACGCCGCCAAGTCCATGTGATGGTCCGGTGGCCATATTTGTAAATGTGACTGTATTTTGTTTTATCCTCCACGTGGATGGAATTGCTTTTTAATAAAAATACTACACCATATGTGGCTTCTCTTGGGCTCTGGTTTGTGAGCTTTAAGTACATGCTGGGTGTTATTCCTGGCCACACCTTTGGGTACAAAGCCAGATTTTATTTAGGGTGGATAAGAAATGGGATGTGAGTTAGTAGCCCTGTGGAGAGTATTATTGTAAAAATTTTCAAGAGAGAAATTGGTTGGTACCTAGGGCAGATTTGGGGGTCTGTTCCCTCTTTAGTGATAGCTGTAATGAGTGAATGTAGGGTATCTATGTCTGGTCTTGTAACATGAAATTATAAACTTCTGCAAATTTATCTGTCAGTGTGTTCCAGAAGGTCTTGTAACAAGACAAGGTGTATCCATCAGGTCCCGGTGCCTTTCCTAGTTTTATAGTTTTACTTTCTAGAGTGAATTTGTCTGCAGAGATAGGTTGTTCTAAATCATGTTTGGCCTCAGTAGATGAACGGGGCAAGCCTAAATCTTCAAGGTATAGTATTAGGATTGTATTTCCAAGAGAGGGCTTCATGCGATGGTCTGTGGTAGAAAGGTTACATAGCTTCAAGTAGTACAATTTGAAAATGATTAGTCCTGCTTATCTTTTATTTATTATGATGTTCAAGATTGCAATGGCTGAATCTCTCTAAGCAAATTCAAAATAGCCGAAAAGCATCTGCGGTTATAGGTCTAGGTCATGTTTAAACTTGTTCCAATATTACAGTTTTTAAATGATGTAGGCAGCAGACGGTATGCCAGTTCTGAAGATAGGAGTCAGCTGCAGTGTGTGGTACCCAAAATTGTCAGGAGCATTTAAAGTATAAAGCTGGATATTCACTGATGTAAAATTGAGGACCTGCAGGATATGCAGCATTGGAAACCTCACTGTTGATTAGCAGGGAGGAAATGTTGAGCTTGGCTACCTAGTGCCTACTGTCACAAAATATATGTTCCAAGTGCACAAACCCAGCCTGGTCTGTCTCTTTGGTACACTATAGTATGCAAGAAGAGCTTCAGGCACTCCGATCTGCTCACATGCATGTCATCATTCAAGTTTTATCGACTGATTGCACAGATCTTTAAAAAAAAAACAAAGCCCAATATAGTACAACCATACATTTTTATTTTTTCAATTTAATCTCTTGTTCATGAAAGCATTCTTAACATATAATCTACATGCTAATACAAAGGCTAGCTGGCATACACTTTATAGTTAAACCCAAACTTTTGCTAACTACAAATATACATGAGACTGCATACAGTACCAACACATGACAATGTGCAGCACTTCACTGATGGTTGCCATTGATGATCAAGATTTATGTTCTTGCTTAACATTTTACAGGTACAGCTGACCAACCTTTGCAAGACTTTGAACATGTATTAGCAAATGTGCAATATCTATGTCATTAGGACACTATGGGGGTTATTTACTAAAAGTGGAGAGTGCAAATCTGGTAGACCTCTGCATAGACACCAATCAGCTTCCAGGTTTTGTTGCCAAATCTTAATTGAACAAGCTGAAGTTAGAAGCTGATTGGCTCCCATACACAGCTGTACCATATTCTGTGTGCACCAGTTTTAATAAATCTCCCCCTATGCATTTTTGGAAAACACAGCAGGAGGCTCTTCCTATCACATGGCAGATGGTAAAATTGGTTGAATTGACCTATCAAAATCGAAATCACTGTCCAAAAGTGTGCAGGTTTTAGCATTACGTTTCATCAGGGGACGTGTTACATCGCAACACTTGATTCTTTTGTTGTTATTAACCACTTGCCCATTGCCCTATAGCAGATATACTGCTACAGGGAGATACAGCTACACAAAATCTTGTATTTATACATGATTTGCATTTCCAGGTAGGGGACAGGCGCACCACCTTACCCGCGCTGCTATTGGCTGCTGAGACTGTCAATCACTGGGTTCCAGCCTACGATTCCCGTCCGAGACTTGGTGATCGACAAGGCTGAGAGGAGAGAGATCTGTGTGTAAACAACACAGATCTCTCTCTTATCAGCATGGACATGCTGCTTTATATCTCTCTGCACAGCAGTTAAACACACACAGCACACAGTTAACCCTTTGATCGCCCCAGATGTTAACCCCTTCCTGCCTAGTGCCATTAGTACAGTGTTAGTGCTTTTGATTAGCACTGATCACTGTATTGCTGTCACTGGGGATGTCATGGCAGTTAATCAGTTCGCGCCCAGTGTCAGAATGCCGACCGCAGTCCTGTTATAAGCCGCTTATCACCGCCATTACTAGTATAAAAAAAAATTAAATTTAAATTCCAGTACATATACCGCCATTTGTAGATGCTATAACTTTCACGTAAACCAATTAATATACACTTATTGGGTTTTTTTTTTTTTTATCAAAGACATGTAGCAGAATATATCTTGGCCTAAATTTATGAAGAAATTTAATTTTTTTAATTTTTATTTTTTTGCTGTATATGTTTTATAACAAAAAGTATAATTGTCTATATAATTTTATAATTGTATATATAATTTTATAACAAAAAGTATAATTCAAAATTGTCAGCCTTTTTTTTTTTTTTTGCTTATAACACAAAAAATACAAAAAAGAAGATGTGATCAAATACCACTGAAAGAAAGCTCTATTTGTGGGGAAAAAAATTACATAAATTTCATTTATGTACAGCATTGCATGACCGCGCAATTGTCAGTTAAAGTAACACAGCACCGTCTTGCAAAGAATGGTCTGGTCAGGAAGCGGGGTAAATCCTCTGGAGGGCAAGTGGTTAACCCTGCTTTATTTTTGCAGCACTGGACCCATTTCACATGTTCAGTAAAAAATAAATAGTAAGCGCGCGCTATCCAAGGTTCAGATAATAAGCCACTAGAACACCAAAAAGGCATCCAAGAACAAACCTTCCTATCAATAAATAAGAGGTGCAGCGCTAGATATGTATAAAAATTTGACAAAATAGAATAAAATAAAACATAAAAGAGTGTATGGTAGCAATATAATCAAGTGCAAAATAGTGCAAAATTGTCAATCACACTGTGATGAACTTAGGTGGATGAATGTCCCAAATTGCTGAAAAATTGCCTTCGTGGGGATCCAGTAGATCCCAATAGAGTGCGTGGGGGCGTGGGTCCAGTGTGCCACACAGTGGATATAGTATAAAGAATGCGCACTCACCAGAAGTGCGTCAAACATGCACATATGAGATTTTCCTGTCTCATCAGGTATTGGTCATCTACTGCCACAGTTCTTGGACGTCTGACCACCGCTGGTGGCCATCCTGAATCACACATGGTCAGTGTTTTTATCTTCACCACTTTCCTGTATATTGATCTGTTACTCCTTTAAGCAGTAAACTCAGTGTCTACGGTATTACGCTATGTGGTGTCCCTTATTGGGCTCTCTTCACTGAGAGTCCCCACTTGCAGAACCTACTTAAAGGGACCCTTGACGGTGACATGCGATAAGGCTTTTGGAGTAACTATCCTAGAGAAGATTGGATGGTGTATGACCCTAACCCTGTTTTGGCAGTAGATGACCAATACCTGATGAGACAGGAAAATCTCATATGCGCATGTTTGACGCACTTCTGGTGAGTGCACATTCTTTATACTATATCCACTGTGTGGCACACTGGACCCTCGCCCCCATGCACTCTATCAGGATCTACTGGATCCCCACGTGGGCAATTTTTCAGCTATTTGGGACATTCATCCACCTAAGTTCACCACAGTGTGATTGACCATTTCACATGTTGGTGCAGTAAAATCAGGCAGTTGAAACAAGTTATTTGATTTGATCTACAGAACCTGAATTCTTTAAAAAGTAATAAAGGGACATTTCTGGTGCAGATTGTATTCTTTATTTGTTACAGGTATTTTACATGTGCCAGCAAAGTACACAACACTTTACATAGATATTGCACGTTCACAACAGTCCCTGCCCCCAAGGAGCTTACAATCCAAGGTCCTTACCTCATGTGCATACATATACATATGGCCAGTTTAGACAGGAATTATTTCATCTACTAGCATGTGTTTGGAGTGTGGGAGGAAATCAGGGTGCCTAGAGGAAACCCACACAAGCAGAGGGAGAATGTGCAAGCTCCATGCAGGTAATGTGGTGGTTGAGAATAGAAAAGACGACCCTAGTGAAAGGTTAGAATCTATGATTTTTAAATGGCTCTGAATCCACAGGTGAGGTTTATATCAATTTCCTAGGAGATTACTAGAGCAGGAAATAAGGAGAAATGCTCCAATAGAGATATATGGAATATTAGAGCATGTAATTTCTAGTACAGTATTGGAAGTCTTAGAACATATGTTGTTTTTTGTTTTTTTTTTGTAGGTTCTTCTCACTTTCTGTGAAATCAGCAAGACAGGAAGTGAGGGGAAATCACATATCTTAAGTACAGACAGCAGTACCTCCTTGAAGAGCTTCTGACCCCTCACTAATCTCCTAGATTGTAAGCTCCAAGGGGCAGGGTCCTCCTAACCTTCTTGTATTGAACTGTATTATTGCTGTATTGTCTCCTGTTATATTGTAAAGCGCTGAGCAAACTGTTGGCACTATATAAATCCTGTATAATAATAATCTCCCCAAAACTGAAAAAAAAATTGCCTATAGTTGGGCTTTGATAAAGAGGCTGTTACTATAGGAATTTAGGAACTGCCATT
This sequence comes from Staurois parvus, assembly GCF_062004578.1. NCBI lineage: Eukaryota > Metazoa > Chordata > Amphibia > Anura > Ranidae > Staurois > Staurois parvus. The sequence continues at coordinate 8,754,287 of NW_028317814.1, read as the reverse complement.
GATGCCTTTCTTTTTTTGTAAAGCGCATCTTTCGGGGATGGCATCGCCTGATGCTGATCTGGAGGAAGCATGTAATTATTGCTGAAAATGTTCTTAGACTAAATAAAAGAAAACTAACACAGTCACCACATCTAAGCATTGGTAAGCTGCACTATATCACATTTGTGTTGTGGGTTTAGTTATTCCTTTAAGTGTATGTAAACCCTAACAAAAAAACTTCTCTTAGTTGCTATTATTTAGTCTGTTAAATATACCATTGAAAGCTTTTTGTTACAGCTATTCGACAAAAACACTTGATCATGTCAGAATTTCTCAGCTGTCCTGTAACCTGCACACATTTCCTGTATTATCTCAAGGAGTCTAATTAGTCCTCTAATTCTTATTTTGGGCTACAGAATAATTAGTGTCCGTTACAGAAATCAGGAGAGCGGAAGAGTTTGAGTAATTAATTTCACAAAATGCAATGGGCAGGGCTGACACCACTCCAAAATGCTAAAAATGCTGTGTGTTGTGAGCCCACAACAAGTAACCAAAAGCTGAGTGCATTTGTGACAGATTAATAGCTATTATTCCGTAATTGCAGGGTCTTTAAAGGGATTAAACAAAGGGAAATGTGCATGTATTGCAAAAATGTACTGAATATTTTTTATTTTCGTTGACATACATTTAAATGTCTTTCATTATTCAACACTTTAGATGTGTCCTAGGTCTTACCATGAGCTACATTCCACAACACTCCTGAAGCTGTGTCCAAGGCTTTTATTTGGCAGGAGAACTCTTATTTGACTTCAACATTTCTTATATCTCATACAAGGGAATACAATTCTGTTCTATTTATCTGTAGGCAAAGAACTGTTGTATACGGGTTCTAATGGATTTTTATGGAAGGGTCTATGCTAAAAGCAGTCGAGACAGCCATTTTGTGACATAAATCAGTATTAATAATACAATTCACCAGAAGCTATAAACATCACTGAGGCATGACAGGTTTGTAGGCAGCAAGTGTCATGGATGCCACTGTGCTGCCCCAGGCTGGGTAAACATGGTGGTCTGTGAAAATAGTAATAATTAATGGATGGAGTGCTTACATTGATAGCTTTCTTCTGCTCAGCATTCACTAGTTCATAGCCCTGGTCTCTGGGGAGTGTACAATGTGCAGAATTATTCTACTACCCCCCCTTTCAGCAAAACTCGCAAGAAGGAGATATTACTATTCATCAGTCACTCTGAGCCATTTTCTTTTCAACATCACAGTGACATTCCCCAAAGCGTACATGTTTCACAACTAGTATTGCCCACTTTTTCAAACATTTCCCTCTGAACCGGAACATAATGGTGGGTTGCTGTATCTTACTTTTACACCTTTAATAATTGAAATATAGAACAGTACATGCCACCAACACACCCAATACTTAAGCATCAGATCATTTTATGTTGATTTATATATAGCACTATATACCCTAAAATTATCTCATGTCTTGGATGGGATTCCAGTTTTTTATACTTGTGTCAAAAGAAGTCATCTGGTTTCTGAAAATGTGATGTTTGTGCAATTAAAGGTCTACACTAGTCAAAATGGGGATTTAAACCTTGGGATGCATGCATGGCTCATAACCTACTTGCTGAATAGTTCAGTTTTTCACCCATATCTTGATGTGATGCACCAGTCCACCCCGATGCCCAATTGTCTGATTTGTGGTAATCCTGGAACATAACTGATGGTGACGCTGGAACATTTGTGGTGAAGTCTAAGGGAAATGTGTATAAAGCTGGTCATATAATTTGAGCCACTGTGTTTAGTAGATGGATGAAACACTAAATATTAAGGAGATGGATGAAGCACAATTTGTCATAGAGGGGCATGAAGCATTGCATTTCATAGAGGGGCATGAGGCACTGCATGTCATAGAGGGGCATGAAGCATTGCATGTCATAGAGGGGCATGAAGCATTGCATGTCATAGAGGGGCATGAGGCACTGCATGTCATAGAGGGGCATGAGGCACTGCATGTCATAGAGAGCATTGAGGCACTGCATGTCATAGAGGGGCATGAGGCACCGCATGTCATAGAGGGGCACTAGGCACTGCTTTTATTAAAGAGGTGTAATAACCTGTATAACCTTTCTCCACAACACATAGTAGGATTGCTTCTTTAGGAGTGCAGTCCAGACTGCATCTGACTAGCACAGAAGAGCCTTTTATTGCTGGGTAAAGGAGGTAGTCCCACATAGGTCCTATTTTTTTTTTTTCATGTATGTGAATATTACAAACATAGAAAAATCATACATTTATTTTTTGGAGATTGCATTAAACTGCTATTGCTTTGTCTAGGTACGAATTGCGAATTTCATTCTGTATAGCTGGAATGTTGTCCCTGCACAGAAACCACATGGTATCAGCTATTTTAAATCCCTTTCAGTGCCATATCTCATATTGCCTGCAGAGTGTTTGTTAGGACCTCCTTCTAGTTCCATATCCAGTGAAAGTGTCCTTATTGGACTGTGGACTGTAAAGCATATGTGTTTTCTAACTTGAATCTTGGGGTGTTTTGGATATTTCTTCAAAATCTGAGAAGAATACAGTGTAAAGCTTTGCGTTTGTAGTAAAGACCAGTTGGTGATGCTCTATCTCCATGTGCAAAATGACTGGTCTTGTATCCTCTCCCTCCTATAGTTTTCTGCAGGAAGCTTTTAGTGGGTGGAGCCTACTGGGCCACTCCCACCGCTCTGCTCTCTCTACAGTTTATATGCAGCAGAGTGATGATGTTACTGCTATATGGAAATAACTGGGTTTGCAAAGGCATGTAAGTGCTCAGAGTGGATTTATTTCCTTTGTGGCTATGAAGGAATATTGGTAAATTAAAGTTATTGTGTCTGGAGTTCAGCTTTAATTTCAGATATTCAGAATAAATTATATATCAAATTTATAGCAGAAATCCAGGGAAATGTTTTTTTTTCCCGGGGCTGTGCCAGCACTGCATGGGTCAAATGGTAATTTTGTTCTAGGGGAGAGGACACCACAGATATACTCACCTGACCCACCGATCCTCCCCGCACAAGACTGTTTTTTCGCCTCCTGCCCCCATTGTCCAGTGGTCATGTAAATGAACTGTTCCTGATGTCAGCATGCTCAATACATGCTCCACACACAGGAAAAGTTCACTGATGGACCGTGCGGGAGAACAGTTTTCTGTAGGATCGGCGGGTCAGGTGCATATGATCTCACCCCTGTTAAAATAAAAAAAAAAGTAACTGGAGTTCTTCTTTGTGTTCCTTAACCCCTTCCTGCCACCACCTTGTGTGGATGTTAATGCCATGAGGCAGAGGCAGCTTCCATATCATGTGATTGGCTGTCACAGTGGTCACATGATTGGGAGACCATCCTGCTGGTTCCAGATCACAAACATAGACTGGGAGCTGTTGGTGACAGCTCAGTCAGGGTGCTGGGAGCGCAGTGAGTGGACTTTCAGCACAGAGCCTTGGAGCTGCAAGAATGCATACATGCAACTGGTGGACGTTAAGGTGCTGTCACCTCATTTATGCATTATTCCAGTGAGAAGTGGTTAAATAGGTTCTTTTCACTTCGTCCATCCAGTGCAGACTAATAGCATACGGGTAAAGTGCCTCCCTAACCCCCCGATACCTCTCCAGCAAACCCCTGCTACTCATTCCTCTTATGTGGGAAGCTCAGTATCTCACACACAATGTTTATTTACCCTGAATTGGGAACGTGGCTGTCATTCTCTTTACAGTTTGTTTGGTGAGAACCAGGGGCGGACTGACAACTCATGGGGCCCCCGGGCAATAGAGGATCATGGGGCCCCTGTGTCCTTGCCCAAAATCAAAAAAGCCTATGAAAAAGGTACCAGGGGCATCTCATGGGGCCCCCTACTGACCCCGGGCCCTCGGGCAGTGCCCGAGTTCCCCCATGGTCAGTCCGCCCCTGGTGAGAACTCTTGTTTGTCCTGCATTGGTTTATTTGAAACATGGGGTGATCACTAATTCTTCACGTGCTTTTGTAATATATGTTACGATTTTTATTCTTTCAAAGAAGCTTTCGGCCTTTTCAGGTTCTACCATGGATCAGTAAATTAATATTTTATGCAGACAGCAAATATTAAATCAGTAAGCTGCTATTGTGCAGCCATTGTTTTATTTATTTATATTGTGTGTGTGTAGTTTCATTTCTTTGCATTTGTATTTGTCATAGTGGAATTACATTTGCAAAGAGGAGGCATGACTTATATGAAGAAATGTGCTATAAAACTCTCCAGAAAACCAGATAGAAACTTGATTTTTTTTTTTTTTTTAGTCATCCGGTTATGATCAAATGACCTTTATTTAATAAACAGCAGAGGGTTAAGTCTTGGAATCCAACTTCAGATCAAGCTGAAATTTTATTGGTACCTTTCGTTCTTAACATAATATAGGTGAATCAAGGCCTTTACTGACAGTTACTGGATGAGTTTTAAAAAATGCATAATCTATCCAACTGCACCATTGTTTCTCGGCATATCAACTTGTGATTTCCTTGACTTTTTTCTGTATAACATGTCTTGGAGAGAGCTGTTGCACTACACAGCATATGCCATTTAAAGCTTTGTAAACCCTTACAAATATCCACTGAAGTAACTAGCCTCATGTGGTACACAAAGATGAAACCGATCCTCCTGTATAAGTTGTACTCATTTATCTTCTTTCCTTTCTACTTCAAAATACATAGATCAAAGGTTATTTCCAAACAGTAGAAGGCAGAGGGTGGAGAGTTGAAGTCAAACACTGCACGGCATTGAACATGGAGATAAATGTAATCTTAGACCTTGGTGTAGGGAATGGACACCCCCCCCCCCCCCACACACACACACACACACACACACACAACCTCATAGGGAAACATGCACAGCTGAGGCTGTCAGTCATCTACTATCTGCTTTACGTTGGTGAGGCCGCCCCTTGGGATTCTGTGGTGACAGCATAGAAGTGGCACAGATCACAGAGGGAAGACAGAGCAGACAGAAAGTGTTTTGGATTGAGGGTAGTGCACACTATAAAAGGATATATTTTATTCATTTTTCACTACATAGGCTTACAATCAATTTAAGACCAAGCCAACAGTGTATGATATGTGATGTGTTTTCATAGTGCTAACCATTTTCTGAAGTATAGTTATTATGTTCTGTGGCAGTAAATTGTTTTTTTCACCACCTCTGTATACAATTTGTATTTGAATGGAAGTAGCATAAATATTTATAGATGGTAGTCAAAAGGTGAATACAATAGATACTGTATGTCCCCAATATACACAGTCACTGTGGCATGTTGTTAAAGCAATATTAAACCACCCCCAAAAAATTGAATTTATTGCAGCTTACCAATCATTAGATGTAGTGACTGCATCAGTTTTCTTTTCTTTTCTTTTGCATCAGTAATACACCCCCTGTATTAGTGAGACACCACTTGGGAGGAATGAGGACAACAAGCAGTACAGAAGGGAGAGTTGTAAATATACTTGTAGACTTTGAACAGTAACTAATTGAAGCCATACCTCAGCTCACAATTTTTAATCAGTTACAGCAGTTTTTTTTACTTGTGGGATAAAGGTTTTACTTATAATAATAATAATAAAAAATAAAAAAAACTCTTCACAAATACCATGTGACATACAAAATTGTGAAACCCACCAATTTATTCTCTAGGGCCACTGCTTTAAAAAATATATAATGTTTGGGGTTCTTAGTAATTTTCTGGTAAAAAAAAAAACCTGATTCTTACATGCAGACAAAAAATGCCAGAAAAAGCCTGGTCCTTAGGCATATCTTCCATTCTCAGCAATTCTTCCCCCATAGTTCATTTTCTCTGCACAAAGTGTGGGCAGGCTCTTTGGAGTCAATTGGCTTCTGAACGTTGAATATGTAAACTTCACTGATCATTTGCTTAGCTCCAAGGCAGCAACTAAGAGGGGGGCAAGTGCTGAGAATGCAGACAAAGATGAATTATGGAGATAAGGAGAAGAGTATGTGCTAATGTAGTTCAGCATAAGAAATTAGTCTGGGCTCCCAAAACTGTTTGGGATTTCAGAGAAGCAGACACAGTGCTGCCAACATTTTGTTTTGCCAACATACACACTTTAAGGCTTGGTTTTATATCACTTTGTGTGGATGACCTTTATTTTAACATAGAATAAATATAGGTAAACATATCAGCATCTTGACAATGAATGCTTGGCACGATGGCCCCCAGTCCAGAGTTCAGTTCCAATAAAGACCCCTCTTTGTTGAAAATTGTCTTGGTTCCTCATGCTCCTGTGGGTCTTTTTCAGGTGCTCCATTCTTCTTTTACAGCCCTACAACATTCAATAGGTTACTAATTTTCACCCAGTCTGGATGCAGAATGTGTCTGTAAGAATATGGGAGAGACTTTAGATTTTACATTTCTCTGGTTAGAACTGGATAGAAATGGTTCCACAACCTCTATAAAGGGCTCTGAAGTATGTCAAAACCATTTAAACTGATTAAAAAATCTTATTGTTTACATGCAGTAAAACAAGATTAATGTACAGTGATAATATAGTCATTTTCTTCATTTAACGAGCAATTCCAATACACATTTTTGTATCTTGTAGGCTTTCTCTTGCTTTATTAATAAATGCAAAATGCCATTGAAGCGCAAGAGCGCTAAGGGCCCAGCATCATAGGAGGCAGGTTCTATAATGAAATGTAAATGGTGTAATTGGGCTTGTACTGAAGGTATTTACTCTTCACCTGCGACCCTTCCTGATTGCAGTTTGACAACACGAAGGAGCGGGCATCTCCTTGTTAATGACGGCTAATTTCCCTGGGAGTTAATGGAGCGCTTCTGCCCGCCGCAACTGCATGGTGGGTCGAGCCTAAGGCTTCAGTCTGACTGGCATCAGTCCAAGCACAACGTGCCTTTAATTACAGTAATTCCAAAATCAAAAGCAGCAATTTCTACCGAGAGACATTGGCTCTTCAGTTTGCAAATAGGTGCCAACTAATGGATTGACCTTTCATTAGACAAATAGGATGCTTCATTTTTATCCATCCTATGTTGGGAAAGGCAGGTGGGAATGTTAGATTCCATTAACTCACTGAAAATGATGGGTTATTTTTTTAATGCAGATTGGAGACTAGAATTTTGTTTTGTTATGGTGATATAATATTCGAAGCTCACAGCTGCAGTGTCTCCTATCATTGTCCTATGTATTCACTTATTAGCACCTACAGAGCTCAAAATATTCTGTGGGAGATCAGTATTGTGTGGTTGTTGCTTACCGAATGTTGCAGCAACTAAAAAGAAGCATTGAAAAGTAAACTTGGTCAGCAGGAAATACTGGGGCAGCCATGAGAGACCACCATTTGAAATGCTAGTTGCTTGGCTGTTATGAACTTTTATATAAACTAAAAAGTGTGCTGTCCCTTTAAATGATGTATATTCAGCAGTTGAATAACAAATGAAAATCAAATCCCATAATTCATGTACAGTCAGGGCCATAAATATTGGGACATCGACACAATTCTAACATTTTTGGCTCTATACACCACCACAATGGATTTGAAATGAAACAAATAAGATGTGCTTTAACTGCAGACTGTCAGCTTTAATTTGAGGGTATTTACATCCAAATCAGGTGAACGGTGAAGGAATTACAACAGTTTGCATATGTGCCTCCCACTTGTTAAGGGACCAAAAGTAATGGGACAGAATAATAATCATAAATCAAACTTTCACTTTTTAATACTTGGTTGCAAATTCTTTGCAGTCAATTACAGCCTGAAGTCTGGAACGCATAGACATCACCAGACGCTGGGTTTCATCCCTGGTGATGCTCTGCCAGGCCTCTACTGCAACTGTCTTCAGTTCCTGCTTGTTCTTGGGGCATTTTCCCTTCAGTTTTGTCTTCAGCAAGTGAAATGCATGCTCAATCGGATTCAGGTCAGGTGATTGACTTAGCCATTGCATAACATTCCACTTCTTTCCCTTAAAAAACTCTTTGGTTGCTTTTGCAGTATGCTTTGGGTCACTGTCCATCTGCACTGTGAAGCGGCGTCCAATGAGTTCTGAAGCATTTGGCTGAATATGAGCAGATAATATTGCCCGAAACACTTCAGAATTCATCCTGCTGCTTTTGTCAGCAGTCACATCATCAATAAATACAAGAGAACCAGTTCCATTGGCAGCCATACATGCCCACGCCATGACACTACCACCACCATGCTTCACTGATGAGGTGGTATGCTTAGGATCATGAGCAGTTCCTTTCCTTCTCCATACTCTTCTCTTCCCATCACTCTGGTACAAGTTGATCTTGGTCTCATCTGTCCATAGGATGTTGTTCCAGAACTGTGAAGGCTTTTTTAGATGTCGTTTGGCAAACTTTAATCTGGCTTTCCTGTTTTTGAGGCTCACCAATGGTTTCCATCTTGTGGTGAACCCTCTGTATTCACTCTGGTGAAGTCTTCTCTTGATTGTTGACTTTGACACACATACACCTACCTCCTGGAGAGTGTTCTTGATCTGGCCAACTGTTGTGAAGGGTGTTTTCTTCACCAGGGAAAGAATTCTTCGGTCATCCACCACAGCTGTTTTCCGTGGTCTTCCGGGTCTTTTGGTGTTGCTGAGCTCACCGGTGCACTCCTTCTTTTTAAGAATGTTCCAAACAGTTGTTTTGGCCACGCCTAATGTTTTTGCTATCTCTCTGATGGGTTTGTTTTGTTTTTTCAGCCTAATGATGGCTTGCTTCACTGATAGTGACAGCTCTTTGGATCTCATCTTGAGAGTTGACAGCAACAGATTCCAAATGCAAATAGCACACTTGAAATGAACTCTGGACCTTTTATCTGCTCATTGTAATTGGGATAATGAGGGAATAACACACACCTGGCCATGGAAGAGCTGAGAAGCCAATTGTCCCATTACTTTTGGTCCCTTAACAAGTGGGAGGCACATATGCAAACTGTTGTAATTTCTACACCGTTCACCTGATTTGGATGTAAATACAATCAAATTAAAGCTGACAGTCTGCAGTTAAAGCACGTCTTGTTCGTTTCATTTCAAATCCATTGTGGTGGTGTATAGAGCCAAAAATGTTAGAATTGTGTCGATGTCCCAATATTTATGGACCCGACTGTATATATAAATAGCAGGAATGCTGACATAAATTAATGAATAAAAAATCCCAAAATTGATTGTGAGAAAAGTGCTCCGTGCTGGAAAAACTTCATGTAAAGTACTCTTGCGCCCAAAAGTGCTCCTTCGAACAAGACAGGCCTCTTACCAAACTGAAATGATCTTAAGCTACAGAGATCAAACAAGCATGTACATCCAATTTCCAGGCTGGCACTCTCACTGTCAGACCCTAGGCAGGATAAATGCATTCATCAGTGCATGGTCCCACCAGGAATCAGTTCTAGCATCTCATGTTGCTCGTCATGATCATGAATGCAAAGTTCAAACAAGGAGTGGCCTCATAGTATAGTAAGGTTAAAACCAATCATTTATTATAAAATGTATTGCACTTATATTCAGGTGTATGGAATAAAGCAGCATACAATGGGAAATGTCCCACCGCAGTGTCAGTCCTCACACCGGTGTGCGATGACATCACACAGAGACTCCACCCGATGTGTTTCCTCTGGGATTGCAGATTGTCAGGAACCATAAACCAGGTGGAGACAGAAAGTGCAGTTAAAATTACACCTTTAATGAAACAGCAAATATAAAATAGGCCAGGAATGTAGCCAAAACAGAAGCCAGGGTTTGGATGCCAGTGCGGGTAATCAGACAAGCCAAGGTCAGGAAACCAGAAGTCAGTGTAGTCAGGAGTCAAAAATCCAGAACTGGAATCGGAAGAGAAGTCAGCCAGACTGAGTTGTACACAGGAACACAGGCAGGAACACACTGGAGATCATAGGCCACACAAAGGCAAGGAGGAAAGGAGCTAAGCGGCTAAAATAGCAAAAAGGGCTGACTGTTGGCCGGACTAATGAGGCAGGTAATGTTATCCAAGTGAGTCATTGTGGAGACGAGTGGCTGGTAATTAACCGACAACTGAGCAGCTTCTGAGCTGAAAGAAAAGAGCTGCTCCTTAACCACCTCCTGTCCGGCCATTGTATATAAACGGCCGGATGGGGGCAGTGCAGAGGCGGGTGGACATTTATAAACGGCCTCCCCGCACCCTGCTTGTGCGCACTCCCTAGGAGCGCGCAGCACCGCGATCCGGTTCCCGCTGTGTTCTCCGGACACAGTGGAACACCGATCGTCAGACGGGACCTCTGTGCGAGGTCCCGATCATGTGATCACTGATTGGCCAATCAGTGATCACATGCAGAGTGGTAAGCAAGATGTCACTTGTGACATCATTGCTTACTAGTGAAATCTGTGAATGATCACAGAGGTCACATGGTACAAGGCTATTCACAAGAGCCTTGTACCATGTGACAAGCTGTGACCAATCACAGCTCACTCAGTAGTTCTCAATGGCTGCAAGAATGCAGCCAGAGAGAAGGAGAATTGATTGCTTTTACAGCCTTTATGGGTGTAAAAGCAATCAGTGTAACAAAAAAAAACCTTCATCACCCCCCACAAGTAGTACAGTGTCACCATGGTGACACTGTACTGCTAGGGTGACAGTATGTAAAATAAATAAATAATATTAAAAAAAGTTAAAAAAAAAGTAAAACAAAATGTTTAAAAATTATAATTTGTGGTTATAAACTAATTTGGGTTATTTTTTTTTTTACTAAAAATTTTACGGAATACATTTTGGCCAAGATTTATGATGAAATACTATTTATTTGCAAAATTTTATAAGAAAAACACTTTTTGTCAAAATTTTTGGACTTTTTAATTTACATTGCAAAAAAATAAAAATCTCAGTGGTGAATAAATACCACCAAAATAAAGCTTTATCTGTCTCAAAATAATTCATATGGGTACAGTGATGCATGACAGCGCTATTGTCATTCAAAGTGTGATAGTGCTGAAAGCTGAAAATTGGCCTGGGCAGGAAGGGGGTAAAAGTGTCTGGACTGGAAGTGGTTACGTAGCAGTAGCCAAGCCCCGATAGTGATCTAATACGTTTTTTAGTAAATGATTGGTTTTAAACTTACTGCACTTTGAGGCTTCTCCTTATTTGAACTTTGCGTTTGTGATCATGACGAGTGACCTGAGATGCTAGAACTGATTCCTGGCAGGGCCATACACTCCTTTGATGAATGCATTTATCCCTCCGAGGGTTTGACAGTGAGAGTGCCAGCCTGGAGTTTGGATGTACATGACTTTTTGATCTTTATAGATTGAGGTAAGAGGCCTGCCTTTTTCTAAGGAACACTTTTGAGCGCAAGAGCACTTTACATGAAGTTTTTCCATCACGGAGCATTTTCTCACTTTCAGTTGTGGGACTTTTTTATTCATTATTTATTATTATATGTTTGCATTGGTGTCATTTATGTGTATACGAATTGTGGGATTTGATTTTCATTTGTTATTCAACTGTTGAATAAGTGTATACATCATTTAAAGGGACAACACACTCATTTACAGTGGGGCAAAAATGTATTTAGTCAGCCACCAATTGTGCAAGTTCTCCCACTTAAAAAGATGAGAGAGGCCTGTAATTGGCATCATAGGTAGACCTCAACTATGAGAGACAAAATGAGAAAAAAAAATCCAGACAATCACATTGGCTGATTTGGAAAGGATTTATTTGCCAATTATGGTGGAAAATAAGTATTTGGTCACCTACAAACAAGCAAGATTTCTGGCTCTCACAGACCTGTACCTTCTTCTTTAAGAGGCTTCTCTGTCCTGCACTCATTACCTGTATCAATGGCACCTGTTTGAACTTGTTATTAGTATAAAAGACACCTGTCTAAAACCTCAAACAGTCACACTCCAAACTCCACTATGGTGAAGACCAAAGAGCTGTCGAAGGACACCAGAAACAAAATTGTAGACCTGCACCAGGCTGGGAAGACTGTATCTGCAATAGGCAAGCAGCTTGGTGTGAACAAATCAACTGTGGGAGCAATAATTAGAAAATGGAAGACATACAAGACCACTGATAATCTCCCTCGATCTGGGGCTCCACGCAAGATCTCACCCCGTGGGGTCAAAATGATCACAAGAACGGTGAGCAAAAATCCCAGGACCACACTGTATATTAAGATTTATTATAGTACTCAGATATTTTAGTTACGACAGTCTACACATATATAATGTTTTGGCCATGCGCAGAGAATTTACTTTCTACAGAATCTTATGAACTTTTGGTTTCAATACTTTTTAAGACATTAACCTGGAAAAGTGCGTAGATCAAGAATGGCAGAACAATGTCTGACCTCTTTATTTGCATACTTGTTCTTGGACAGTGACTGTCAAAATACTGAAGTCAGAGGTTTGACCACCATTTTCAGAAAGAGAGACCGGAAATTACAGCTCCCATGTTTTCTCATGGCAGGGTTTCTTTAACCACTAGCCTACAGGGCACTTATACCCCCTTCAGCGCTGTTGCACTTTGAATGACAATTGCGCGGTCATGCAACACTGTACCCATATGAAATTGTTATCATTTTTTTTGTGACAGAGCTTTCTTTTGGTGGTATTTAATCTGCCTAGCTGTCCGATTATGTCTATATTTCTGTGCTCAAAGCAGTACATTTTTTTGCATGGAAATATGTATTTTTTTATTGTAGGCCTGTAATTTTTAGGAATAACTCACTGAAATCTGTCCGAACAAGAATCTAGTAAACATCCCGAGTATGATAAAATTTGAAACACAAAATTATAATTTAATAAATAATAACAAAAAGTAATAATATAATAATAAATTTAATTCAATAATATAATTAAATCAAAAACACTGAAATTTGAAATATAGCGCCAAGTTCGCACATCGCTGAACAAAGTCACAAAATCGTTTTCAGTGTCTGATGACGAATTTCCCCACAAATCATTATCACTCAATTCTGCAAGTGGTTCTAATTTACTATCGCTGTTCTCTAGCGCATATGACGTCATCACGCAGCGGAATGTGGCGGCCATCTTATTGGTTTGAAATTAACTTTCTAGGTTTATGGTGACATGCTAGTTTTATATTTAATTATGTACGTGCATTACTGTTTTACTTATTAAATTATCATTATTTACTACACTATGAGAATTATTTCTTAGCTTTGGAATATCCCATATGAGGTTACAAGGAATTCAGGTGCTTTTCGTCAGGAGTTCCTTCTGAAGGACAGATTCTTATGAAGTACAATTAGTCCAGTGGTTGTTTCTGGGAAACATACAGCGCTTATTGACCTTCCTTTGGAAGTCAAAATTATCCGGTAAGGGGCAGTGTATTTGGTGTTGGTGAAGGACCTTCCTTTTCCCCTTCCATGTTCCCTCTGGACACATATTGGTCTTATGCTGTTGCTTTAACACTGGACTTTCTATATTCTATATATTTGAATTTCTTGCAGTGTAATATTTATTTATTTCAGGTACTTATATAGCGCCGTTTACACAGCGCATTACATATATATTGTACATTCACATCAGTCCCTAACCCTCAAGGAGTGTACAATCTAAGGTCCCTAACTCACATTCATACATACACATACTAGGGCCAATTTAGACCGGATCCAATTCACTTGCCAGCATGTCTTTGTAATGTGTGAGGAAACCAGAGTACCCAGAGGAAACCCACGCAGGCACAGGGAGAACATGCAAACTCCAGGCAGGTGGTGCCGTGGTTGGGATTCGAACCAACGACCCTGGTACTGCCAGGCGGAAGTGCTAACCATTTAGCCACTGTGCTGCCCTATGTTATTTTAGATATATACGTAGCGCTGCATTTTCTCCATTTTTTTAGTTTATGTATTGTAACCGATAATACTGTGCCAGCTGCTAGTGTGGATTCTAACTGTTGACTTTACAATTGATCTTAAACGCGATTTTATGTTTCTATTTTTGAATCGAAGAATAATGTTTTGCCATAGTGATGTATTTTTAATTTGCTTTACTATTGTGGGAACACAATTTGATGTTAGCAGCAGCCATTCTCATCACACTATTTTCCTTTCTGCTTGTGTGCATTTTTTTTTTTTCTCTCATTATTGAGGTAGCGCACGGGTTTCACTCCTATATTCAATGTTTTGCCTTGTTTTCAATGGTGTTTATGGAGTTGATTTGCTACAGGCAAATAGATTGTGCACTTTGAAAAATGCAGTTGCTCCAGAGGTTAGCAAATGAGCAGAAGTTCTGCTGATTTCCATCTTCCAATCGTGTGCAAGCACAAATGCTGTTTTTTTTAATTTTCCTTGCATGTGATTGGGTATTTTTTGCAAAGTGAAGCTATACCTTGTTTACTAAGCTCTGGAGCAAAGTGCACCATCTATATGCCTTTAATAAATCAACCATAAAGTCTCCATTAGGACTTTTTTCTTATCACTTCATTCCCAGTTACTGTTGCCACCTAGGACAGGAATTGAAGGTAAATCTCCCTACAGGGTATGAAACTGTTTGCTTTGCACCTTTATTCCTCCTTGCGTCTTCTGCCTGTTGGCACCCGTTGCTAGAACAGGAAGGTTGCTAGACTAGGAAGTTTTCATTTATCCATGTTATGGTATACAATAGGTAGCAGTAGTTGTCACATTTAACTATACTTGTTCTGTTACGTGGAAGACTTGTCACTACTGATCATAGTAATGTCTTCAATTCAGATGAATGTCAGGAATATATCTCAACATTTATAGCCACATGGGTTAGGATGGCTACATTGCATATGGGTGTAAATGCTGGGGTATGTTCCCAACATTCATTAGAGAAAGCCATTCAAATGAATGGTGTCTTCAACATTACAAAGAAGCCCAGCTGAATAACTATTAGTATATACAATATACTGCTGCCATGGTTTTACCCTTATTCATGATGTCTCCTGTTGTGCCTTCAGAAGTCTTATCAAATAATTTACGCTGTCCATATCCTTTGAGAATCAGCAAAACCATTGCAGCATATCTGTGGAAATTGTCTTTTAAAGCTATCTAATATGCCATGCTTACACTATCATTTCTGCACATAAAAAGATTACAATTCATGGTTAAGTAGAATGTGTTTGACAACCACAATCTATTCCTGATTTCTTCTCTGTTCCACCCCATCTGCTGCACTGTTCAGGTTCCTTGTTCGGCTCACTTGAGTAGCTGTCTTGTTAGGGCTACAATGTTAAGTGGTCCGGAGGGAAAACTTAGCAAATAGTTGTAGAGGTAATGCAGTTACCGAACAGTTCCCTGGTGAGGTTGGGGAGGGGGAGTGGAAATAGTTTTTTTTTTTATGTCACTTTATTTAGGTCGGTGTAGCATGATGGATACTAATGGTGACGGAGATCCAAGAATCCTGGTATACACTGCAATAGCCTAGTGCAAGACATATATTATGTCAGAGTGAAGTTTGTAATCCTGCAGAGCACGTAGTTGGTTATTCACCCTTGTTTACAGTGTAAACCTCAATTAAAGTATTACTATATCTGAGGAGAAAAGGCAGGCTCCATTGGCTTCCTGTAGAAGAAGAGTGATGTGACTGCTGAGCACATGGACCTTCACAGTTATTCAGTACAAATGTGCTTGCCTAAATACACATCATAAAAATGTATTTTCTAACATTCAACTATTACAGAATATCTTTTGTAGAATAGTTTGCAGCTCACAAGTTAATTTTAACTGTTGACTGGTCTTTATTCTTTAAAGATCTTTTTCTATTCTTTTCATGTTCTTCCTGTGCGCAACCTCTCCTCAGCATTTTCCCCTCACCTTCTCTAATTAATTTCTAGATTAGAGTAAAAAAACCTAAACCAAAGCTCCAATTTCTTACCTGAAATTGTGGTCACATGACTTGTGCTGAATCTTCATCTTCACTACAACCTTGGGAGATATTTCACTGAGAGCCCATGTCTCTCCCTGGAGACTTGGATGCTTCCCATTGTTCCTAAGAAGAGTCCGTCAGAGGGGTGTTCATAGGGTTATGAAGACTTTAGGCAGTGACATCATGACTTCTCACTGTTAATGGTGGCAACAAAATCAGTAGTTTGTTTTTTTTTTAGGTTAGAAAAGTGGGAGAGGGGGGAGAATCAGTACATCTTCCCTTTAGGGGTCAAGTTCCTCTTTAAGTCAAAAGTGCATTTATAATTCTGCTCTGAGGCTTGCTACATTCATACAGTGCTCAGCATAAATGAGTACAGCCTTTATGCAGTACAGCCTGTAGGTAAGATTGTATGCAATATCTCAATGAACACAAGAACAATTTCCAAAATTTTGACAAAACTGAGTTTTATAGAACATTTGTTTAGCTCATTGCATGAAAGGTAAGGTTAAAAACAACTTAGATATGCAAAATCTTCACTTTTTCTTAAATTTGTTGATGCAAAAATGAATACACCCCACAACAAAAACTACTATATCTAGTATTTTGTATGATCTCCATGATTTGTAAGGACAGCATCAAGTCTTCTAGGAATGGAATGAACAAGTTGGTAACATAATGCAACATCTATCTTTTTCCATTCTTCAAGAACGACCTCTTTTAGAGCCTGGATGTTGGGTGGAGAGTGATACTCAACTTGTCTCTTCAGAATTCCCCATAGGTGTGCGATTGGGTTCAGATCAGGAGACATACTTGGCCAGTGAATCACTTTCACCCTGTACTTCTTCATAAATGCAGCAATGGCCTTAGATGTGTGTTTTGGATCATTGTCATGTTAGAAAGGTGCCCAACGACCAAAAGCATGGAGTGATGATTAGCATCTTCTCCTTCAATATAGAGCAGTACATCTGTGAATTCAGGATACCATCAATGAAATGCAGCTCCCCGACACCAGCAGCACTCGTGCAGCCCCACAGAAGGACACTGCATGGTGCCTACAGTGAAACATGATGGTGGCATTTTTCTTTGTACTCTTCACCTTTGCGACATTTTTGAAGCCATCAGTTCCAAAAACATTTACAGTATCTCACAGAAGTGAGTACACCCCTCACATTTTTGGACATATTTTATTCTATCTTTTCATGTGACAACACTGAAGAAATGACACTTTTCTACAATTTAAAGTAGTGAGTGTACATCTTGTATAACAGTGTAAATTTGCTGTCCTCTCATTTAACGTAACAAACAGCCATTAATGGCTAAACCGCTGGCATCAAAAGTGAGTACAAAGAACAGAGGTATACTGCTCAGGCAAACAATCCAGATCAATCCACGCCAGGTGAAGGCTCTGGCTCTCCACCGCACACCATAACATCAGTATGATTAAGCACGAGATTGTGTGAAACGCGTTAACAGGTCCTGTATTCATGTCCTGGTGTTTTGTGATCAATAAATATACACTATATTCGTCAATCCTCTGGTGTGCGGCTGACCCTTCTCCCTGTTGCATCAAAAGTGAGGACACCCCTAAGACCATGTTTTTAAGAATTTTAAAGGAGTATTTTTAAGATAGAAGTAAGTTTCTCATAGTTTCCATGATTTGCTGCTTCACCAGGCTCTAGTGATAGTTTGGTGTGTGGCTAAAAAATTGAAGGATATTAATTTCCACCAGTGTCTGGTGAGATCAGGTATAGGCCTATGAAGTAGCACTTCCCTGGGAGCTCGGACAAGATTTTTGCTGAAGATGGTTCAGATCAGATTATATACTCTTATCCATAGCCTCCTGGCTTTGGAACACTGCCCACAAATATGGAGCAGTGTCCCCAGGGTCCTTTTAAAGGATAAGTTCACCTTTGGGAACATGTTACATGTTCCATCCATTTTTTTTAGTGGCAGAGAGATGGTATATATGCCAGCTTTTGTAATACGCAAGACTTAAAAGAAGCTAGGGGCCAACTCAGGCCACCGTGCTCCGACTGATAGCATGGAGAGAAGTTTCCCCGTACTATTTGTCATGGACATCCATGAATAACTGAACTGCAAGTCCTGACAGCCTTAGCAACTATCAGCTTGTTGTTTTCAATTAACTACCATGGCGCTGTAGAGCGCTGTGGTACTTTATTGAAGTTTCCTGTCAGAATATCTGTTTGCTCATACATCCCGTATGGCAAGCAGATATTCTGACAGGTCTGCAGGAGACCTGCATGGAATCAGCGACCTACAGATTGCTGGTGCAATGCTTTCCAGGCTCCTGCAGACGAAAATAATAAATACACATTTTTTTACTTGCAAAAAAATGTGCATTTTTTTTTTTCTAAAAGGTGAATTTATCCTTTAACCTTGGAAGTGATGGGGGAAGATGTAGATTTTGATATCCATTCTGGGGTCATGTACCAACATTCCTGTGCTAGGATATTCGTAGAGCACGTTGCTACTGCTAACTAACCTTGTTTCAGACCTGGATTTAGTGCTTCCCCTAAATCTTTTTCCCAGTTGAGATTGTATTGTAGATTTGAATCCTGTGTAGGGGGGTTAAAGCCATATATAGGAAGGAATGAATGAAGTACTTCTAGCAAGCGCCCACAATCACTGGGGTCACTTCATGGAGGCTAATTAGCCGTTACATTGGTCCCTGCAGCTTTCTGTTTGCAAACCTCAATCAGCTTTGAGGATGGGGACACAGATCCCTGACACACAATATATTACAATTAGTCCTTCAATTAATATATTCTACGTGATTAAAGAGACTAATGCTTCTCCTGGTATTTTTATTCACTTTAATTGTGGCCTTTGTTCCTGTAACTACAGCAAAACACTCAAGATTTTACATTCTTTCTCAACATGAGGACCCAAGACCTTAACATGGTCTACTGAGCAGCTTGCTACCTGCACCTCCAAAGATCCTAATTTCTTCTACATGCTGTCAGTGCAAGGCGTTTGTCTTTAATGCTTTTCATTTGTGGACCCAGAACAAGCACGCCGTATATAAGTGTTAGAACTTCTTGTCTCTATATATGCTCCAGGTCTAAGACTCAGAATGTGTTCAAGCAAGAGCTTTAGCATGACAGCCAGGGATTTAACATTGTTTTAAAAAGGACATTTTGTAATGGCAGTCTATATAAACTACACATGACGGCTGTACTCTAATTTGAGCATTACTTAAAAATGTATAGTATTGTCTCTGTAGCAGCCTGCAGTATTAAAGGTTCCTTTTTTATTTTCCTGTAGTTGCCCTGCAGCCAGGCACACAGTCACTACTTTGACTCAATGAACTGTTTAGGGGTATACTTTTCTGATGCTTTGTGGAACTTGAACTTGGATAGGAGTAGGGTAACTGTGTGGTACTCCAGTAACTTTAATAGCAATTTATGGACACTAAACTTTCTTCTTTAGAACCATAAACCAAGTACTTGCACAAGTAAAGCTTTGTAGTAGCAACGTGAGACTATTAAAGTAGAACTATAGGAAAAACTTTTTATTTTTATTTTGGATAGTGTAAGGGAGAGTTATAACATCTGTATGGTTCATGTTTGCCATCTTTGTCCCACTGGGGAGATTTCCCTTCACTTCCTCTTCCATAGCCAAAACAGGAAGTGAGAGAAATTCCTGCAAATTCAGGGAGTCTCTTGAGGACCCCCAGGTCACCAGAACTAGTGCCCCCATTGGAAAATTTCCCCCCTCTTATTTTTCTGGGGACAACACAAAATTTGATATTTTCCTTTATATTCCTTGTCAATAATAATGGTAAAGAGGACATTTAGAGAGGGTGACTCTCCCTAACGGGGACACAGACAGCAATAAATATGACGAGAGGTGTTCCAATCCATCTTCCCTCTATCCAAAACTAAAAGAAAACTTTTGACTTTAGTTATACTTTTATCTTCCTCTTAGAGATCTAAGCAGAGTCCTATCACTAGGAATTAAATAGATTGAGCTCTCCAGGACACCAGACACAATATCCCATTTGAACACAGCTGACTCTATAGCACCAGAAGGGTGACAACAGTATACAGTCTCTAGGATCTCTCACACCTGTTTGTGCTCAGTAATGTCCTTGGATAATTGGTTGCCTCATTCCAATTTCTTCCAGGCACTTTTCCCAGTCATACCAGACTAGATCCTCAGTCAGCTTCTGCACCTTTCAGCAAAGTAGGCCTCCCCAGCTAGCCCATCTGGGAACTCAATGAACAGCAGACATGTGGCAAACTTGCCTAAGGTGCAATCAGCCTCCTCAGGGACAAGACCCGTTCCAGGTCTCGGACTATTTATACACCTTTCCAGCAGCCATCTGTGGAGTTTCACACAGGGATTGGCTGACACAGTATAACTATTCATGCTGCCCATTTGCCTTGCTTCACACCTATGCCCCAGAATGACCGAGAAAGTTCTGGAGTGCAGGAGGAGCAGTCAAACATGCAGCCTGTGAAACACGGCACAGACCTAAATAATCACACACAGCCGCACTGATTAGAGTGAGCCCAGAACTAAATATACCTAATCCTAGCACCTACATAGGAGGGTGCCACAAATGATTGGTCATACAGATTCAAATAAACTACAGCTTTGAATTGTAAATTAATCTACCACTAGTTTGCATGCAGATTTGAGTGAGAATTACAGATGCCCATACTTCTTGGATGTACAGTCTTTACAGTTCAAGCCTGATTTTTCTTGTCAGGATATAATATGAAAAGCAGTTTCCCATCTCTGATCAATAGTGGGAAAAAATATCTGTAAAATTGTATCACTTGACATCATTGGGATCCTGACAGCGCAGTCTTTATGACTTCCAACATGCTGTCAGGAAGACCCTTAGCAGAATAGATGGCACATCATATATGGCAGGGGCATCACCCAAAGGACTTATCTGCCTGAGCTGTATTATGTCTCGGTGTCATACATCTACCCACCAGAAATCCACTATGTTGTGATTTTTCTGTCCCTGTGTAGTTGAAGGCCCCAGGGGGTAATACTGATGGCCTTTACTTGTCTTGTCTACTTACATCTTACATCTCAGAACTCACTTGTCTGGGACCAGAGCAGGAAAAACACTTTATATAGGACTCCCCGAGAAAGAGGAACATGAAGCACGTGTGCATTTGTCTGTTGCATTCATGTGGGTTTGATAACAGCACCTTCTTTTATTTCATCACATTATGGCCTGGAATCACTTGAATAAGACATAATTAAATAATGAGGTGGTAAAAAAAAAGTTCAATAGTAATGACAGGTAATTATGCATAATTTAGGAAATTGTATACTCTCTGGGTGGAAATACTCAACCCACAATGAGTACTTAAAAAGGTCACTGTCAAATTTTAACGTTTTAGTTTCATTTTCTTGTGTGTTCGCACTTACTGGAGTAAGTAAATCATCGGAACTGCAGGACAGTCGTTATGTTGATGGTGGTACAGTATATGTTGTAACTTTCTGGCCTAAAATCAAATGCATTGACAATTGATTTTATTCTTTTCTAAACTGTAGCAATTATGTTGTTAAAAATCACACTAGTATTCACCTCTGTGTGTTAGCAAGTGATTATAAAAGAAAGAAATTGTGTTTAAAGCCCAACTCATAGAACCAAAATAGTTCATCTTGGGTTAGTTGAAGGGTAAGAGGCAAAGCTAAGCTTCAGGCAGATTTTAAAAACACTTTTTATTCTAGTTATGTATTCATTTTTAAAATCAATGTACAGTAAGTGTTTAACACAGAGCTGATGTATATACCTGAATCTATCCCAACATTAACCTCCTGTATTGCCCAGCAGAGCAGCAATCAGAATGGGGTAGGATAAATCAACAGTATATGGCAATTTGAGCTGTTGCTTTGTACATTGCTGGCAGATTTAAGATGAATATACTTACAGATGTAGTGCTCACATGGATGCTGCTCCTTTATTTTGTTTTTCATTTCATAGCTGCAGTATATCCTAGGGAGGTCCCGGATATGACTTTGCAGTCTAATAAGAATGCTGGGTATCACAAGACTGGCTAACAGAATTGCAGTCCTTTGGCTGGTACAACAGCTTACATAGACCAATTAGCGGTAACAATATGACCTCCAACCTTAATTCTTTGAGGCATGGACTGCACTAGACCAGTGAAGGTACACTGTGTTATCTGGTACCAAGCCGTCAGTAGCAGATCCTTTAAGTCCTGTAAGTTGCAAGGTGAGTCCTCCATGGATTGGACTTGTTTTTCAAGCAAATCCCACAGATGCTCCATTAGATTGAGATCTAGAAAATTTGGAGGCCAAATCAACACCTTGAACTTGTGTTCCTCAGTCCATTCTTGAATTCATCAGACCACCTTCTTCTATTGCTCCATGGTTCAGTTCTGATGCTCACCTGCCCATTGTAGGCACTTTTGGCTGTGGACATGGGTCAGCAAGGGTACTTGAACTGGTCTTTGGCTCTGCAGCCCTATACACAACAAACTGTGATGCACTGTGTGTTCTGACCAGCATCATTTTTTTCATCAATTAAAGTTACAGTAGCTCTTCTATTGGATCGGACTGCACAGACCAGCCTTTGTTCTCTACATGCATCAGTGTGCCTTCACAGCCCATAACCCTGCTGTCGTTTTGCCGGTTTTCCTTCCTTGGATTAGTCTTGGTAGGTTCATTATCTTATGCCATTGTAAGAAGACGATCAGTGTTGGGATATATATATAGCCCAACTGATTTGTCAGAAAATCTTTACTTTTCTTTCAGAATCAACATTTTCTATGGGACACTATACTACAAAATGCTTCCACAAGTGCCGGTCGTTGGTTGCAAACAAGATTTGTTAATTTGCACACACAAAGAAGTATTTTTCCTAACAAATTCATTCAAAACCATGTTGCAAAAATGAATACACCCCAATGAAAGTCTTAGGAGCAAAGCTAAATTTTAGACAGCAAAATCCTAATAAGAATTCAACTACAGGTGAGTCTAATTAAACAGGTGTCCAGCAGACAGTTGATTATAAAAGGACGTTACTTAACAAACAAAACCCCTTCCCGTTTCATGCTGTCAGCAATGGTACCACATTGAAGAGAAATGTCACAAAGCCTGAGAAAGAAAATCATTTATTTCCACAAGAAAGGTGAAGGCTACAAGAAGAACAGCAAAGCTTTACTTGTCAGTCAGAATACTGTAGCAAAAGTGATACAAAAATTTAACAAAAATGGAATGCAACCATCTCACAGAGACATTCAAGCCATCCATGGAAGTTAACACCTCGACAGGAGTGTCTTCTGATGAGAAGGGTTGAAGAAAAATGATATGCAAGTTCACTACAGTTAGCTAAAGAAGTAGAAAGCCAAACTGGGGTGATTGTTTCCCATGACACAATACGGAGTACACTGCTAAGGAATAGCATGTATGAGTGTTGTCCACGAAGGAAGCCCATGCACAAAAAAGTCCACCTAGAATTTGCCTGGGCCCATGCTGAAAAAGAAGAATACTACTGAAACTCTGTATTCTGGAGTGAGGAGACCATGATAAATGTTTTTGGAACTAATGGCTTCAAAACTATAGGGCGTTGCAAAGGTGAGGAGTACAAAGAAAAATGCATGGTGCCTACAGTGAAGCATGGTGGTGGCAGTGTCCTTCTATGGGGCTGCATGAGTGCTGGTGGTGTCAGGAGCTGCATTTCATTGATGTATCATGAATTCACAGATGTACTGTTCTTTATTGAAGGAGAAGATGCTACCATCATTTATATATATATATATATAAAAATGCAGCGCTGTAAATGATCAAATCATGCAAATCAACACAATAATAGTCCTGAAAAGGTGCTCAATAATTCCCAGTGCCAATGGAAAGAATGCAAACTAACCAGAAACGCATTTAAAATACGCATGTGTGTAAGAAATCCTGGAGATTCCCCTCTCTCCCTCTGGTCAGAAAATGGATATGTGCTGAAATGGATGACGACGACGCCCTCTTGTAGGAAAAAAAAATCCTGCAGGTTAGGAAGCTCCCAGGATAGGATATTCCTCTTCAATGGAACCAGGGCTGGGATTGAAATCACTCTGTGGCTGTGAAGTTGGGAGAAAGACCCCTCACAGAGAACACAGAGAGATACTCATAGTGTAGTATATTACTTCAATTTATTTAAAAAAAACAAGTAAAACATATAATCAGATGGCAAGTGAAAGTGACCCACTGACCCTCTTAAAATTATTGGTGGCCGCCGGGCCTCCACATGGCACCGGCGGCGTAGTGTCAACGACGTCCACAGGCTCCATCTGACGCGTTTCGTGCGCACGCACTTCTTCTGAGGTAGACGCACAAAACGCGTCAGAGGGAGCCTGTGGACGTCGTTGACACTACGCCGCCGGTGCCATGTGGAGGCCCGGCGGCCACCAATAATTTACAGCGCTGCATTTTTATATATATATGTTTTACTGAGGATTTGTACATGCGTTTATCCTGGATGTTCAGCTGCTGTTTCTTTGAGAGCGCTCACTGTGTGTCCTTTACCTATACATGCTACCATCATTACATGCCTTTGGTCGTCGTACACTTTAACAACATGACAATGATCCAAAACACACATCTAAGGCCATTGTTGCATTTCTGAAGAAGAACAGGGTGAAAGTGATTCAGTGGCCAAGTATGTCTCCTGATCTGAACCCAATTGCACACCTATGGGGAATTCTGAAAAGACAAGTTGAGTATCACTCTCCACCCAGCATCCAGGCTCTAAAAGAGGTCATTTTTGAAGAATGGAAAAAGATAGATGTTTCAATATGTTGCCAACTTGTTCATTCCATTCCTAGAAGACTTGGTGTTGTCCTTACAAATCACGGAGGTCATACAAAACACTAGATGTAGTAGTTTTTGTTGTGGGGTGTATTCAATTGCATCCACTAATTTAAAAAAAGTGAAGATTTTTCACCTTACCTTTCATATAATGAGCTAAACAAATGTTCTATAAAACTCAGTTTTGTAAAAATTTTGGAAATTGTTCTTGTGTTCATTGAGATATTGCGTGCAATCTTACTTTTCAAAAAGGCAGTACTCATTTGTGCTGAGCACTGTATGAATGTAGCAAGCCTCAGAGCAGAATTATAAGTGCACTTTTGACTTATAGAGGAACTTGACCCCTAAAGGGAAAGATGTACCTTTCATGTAATGAGCTAAACAAATGTTCTGTAAAACTGATTTTTGTCAAAATTTTGGAAATTGTTCTTGTGTTAATTGAATTATTGATTAAAATCTTACTTTTCAAAAGGGGTGTACTCCTTTATGCTGAGCACTATGTATGTATGTATGTATATGTGTGTGTATATATATATATATATATATATATAAAAGCTGCATATACAGTGTTTAGTGGTAGGCATGGAGTTTAGCTTTACGTTTCCAAGTTAAGTTAACACAGGGCTTGACAAATCTGCTTTGAATCTAGGAGCCAGCTGAAAAAGTTAGCAGCCGGGGCATCGGGCATTAGGAATTGCTCATTCCTGGTGTCAAACAAAAAAGTTTTTTTTTAGGTTCTGTTTCAAATTTTGCAAATAAGTATTTTTTCTCCTTCCCTGATGTGCTCTGATGAGGCTGCACTGAGGGGCATTAATAGGAGGCACTGTCAGGCAGCCCTGATGGACAATATATATAGACCCTGCAACAATTGCCGTGTCCTGGGGATGGTATACCTGCCAGTGCCTATCCTACATAGGGGAGATGCATCCAAAAACATTGTGCGACAAACAAAAAACCACCAAAAGGAAATTGCACCACATAGGCTAACAACGGCAGTATTTATTATGGATGTAAAAATAGTACTACAAACATATCAATGCATGTCCCCAACACCATCCACCCTTCTCCCTCCACTCCAAACCCATCCCCCTCACTCCGACCTGTGCCCCCCAAGTCAATCACCCCACGTACAGACCCCAACCCCACTCCGGGGAACCCAGGGCCACATCCACTCACATCTCACTAAATCCCCTTGGTCCTCCTATCCTAAGGAAGGTGGACAAGATCCTCCAACAAGGAGTCTTCTGGATCAGTGCCAACACTAATGATGAATGAGTCTAGAGATTATTAGGATGCCCAGCTTTCATACACAATCTGGAATGGTGTGGTAAGAGAGTTCCAATGCTGGATGCAGTCTGATATCACCCAACGTGGGGAAAGGTGAGAGCAGAGGGACAGCGGCAGGACCCCACAAAAATTCAGCTGTGTCCTAGTTATAGGGGTATGTGCTATGCTGCTCCAATCCTAGCTTATATAGCTGCTCTCTTCGGATAACAGACAGAGACCCATAGTCCATCCAGGGTGACCAACTGACAGTCTCCTACGAGTCCAGCATACCATATATGTAAGTAGTATCGAAGGTAGCTGATTGACCCATCGATCAGCCTACACCCCACCCGGTGGATCTCTTAGGAACTGGCACTATGGTCCGGTATGCCTTTACTGCTCCAGAGGACTCCTGGTTGGGGGATCTTGTCCATCTTCCTTAGGATAGGGGGACCAGGGGAATTTAGGAAGGTGTGGGTGGCTGTTGCCCCGGGTGCCCCAGAGTGGGGTAGGGGTCTCTCCGGGGGGTGATTGACTTGGGGGGGGCGCGGGGCTTGGGTGCAAGTGCGGGGGGCGGGTTTGGAGTGGAGGGGTGGATGGGGTTGGGGACATGCATTGATATGTTTGTAATACTATTTTTACGTCCATAAAAAATACTGCTGTTCTTAGCCTATGAGGTGCAATATCCTTTTGGTGTTTTTTTGTTTGTCGCACAATGTTTTTGGATGCATCTCCCCTATATAGGTGTTTTTTTTGTTTGCGGCCCTTATGGACACTGATAGGCAGCCCTGAGGGACACTGATGGATGGCCCTGATGGGCCCTCTGATAGGCATCCCTGATAGGGGGCACTGATGGGGAAGCACTGATAATGTTCTGTTACCTAACTCAAACCTGTGTGTTTCTCTTAGCGGGGGAGGTGGATTCAATGAACTGAACCTATAGCCAGCTCCCACACACTCCCTGTCCACTCACTGGCAGAATCTAGCAACTGCAGTCCCAGCACCCAGCTGTCAAACTGGGAAGGAGATGTTGAAGGTGGGCAGGCAGTGAGAGCAAGCAAGAATAAGCCCCCAGTCAGAACGGCAGGCACACTGCACTCATCACAGCCCTGCCCAGCAGAGGAGGGTACCAGTTCCTAAAATCGAGTGCTGTATCCTGCTCCAGCAGGCCTCAATTACCGGACAGCCCGATCGCTAGCGTGCCACATGGGGAGATGGATCAAGATCACTACTACAGTGTAGCCCAGGCACCAGGATGCAATTTCCAGTCACCATCGCAACTTGGCGCCTGGGATTGTTCGAGCCCTGAGTTAACAGGTTGTCGCTGTTAATTTTTAGCTATCAGTATATACTGTGACACACAGTATAATTGGTGCCAAATTTTCATTGCCAAAACTCCTTATCTAAACACAAATCATTTTCAAAAGCTGAAAACAAACATGCCAGGTGTACAAAGATTCAGAGGATGGTCTTACACCAGCCATTCAATTTGCCTTCCATAATTCCTCATTCTTTTCCTGTCCACCTAGCTAAAGGTTTTTGGGGGATTTCTCCGTACTTCCTGTCCCAGAGAAACAGCAGATGAAAAAAAAATATTTCCAGTATGAGGGGAAATACCCTCTTAAAGCTGAATTCCAAGTTTACTGTCCCTTTATCTAGCTAATTTGAGCCAAGCTATTTTCTACACTAACAGGTGTGCCCACTGGGTGTGCTGTAAAAACCGTATGTAGCCCCAGCTGCCTATGAATTGCTGGGCACCGCTCAGCCCAACTCTGTTTTGTTTTGGGTGTGAGATGGGAAAGTCTCGTCTCACAGCTGGAACACAAGGCCGTATGAGGTTGAGGCTACAAAAAGGTGCAGAAAACCTGTAATTCGGCTTTAAAACAGTGGTCACCAGTGACAATGGTAATGTTTTAGATTTCCCCTCATTTCTTGTTTCAGTGGCAGTGGATCCATTTTAGCTTGCCTATTTTTATCCACCTCCTGTCCAGCCGTTGTATATAAATGTCGGATGGTGGCACTGCAGGGTCGGGTGGCTGTTTATAAACGGCCTCCCCGCCCCCTGCTTGTGCGCACTCCCTGGGAGCGTGCAGCACCGTGATCCAGTGCCCGCTGTGTCCTCCGGACACAGTGGAACACCGATCGTCGCACGGGACCTCTGTGTGAGGTCCCGAGCATGTGATCACTGATTGGCCAATCAGTGATCACATGCAGAGTAGTAATCAAGATGTCACTTTTGACATCATTGCTTACTACTTGTGAAATCTGTGAATGATCACAGAGGTCACATGATACAAGGCTATTTACAACAGCCTTGTACCATGTGACAAGCTGTGATAAATCACAGCTCACACAGTATTTCTCAATGGCTGCAAGAATGTAGCCAGAGAGAAGGAGAAATTATTGCTTTTACAGCCTTTATGGGTGTAAAAGCAATCAGTGTAAAAAATAAATAAATTTCATCAACCACCACCAGTAGTACAGTGTCACCATGGTGACACTGTACTGCTAGGGTGACAGTATGTAAAAAAAAAAACATAAATAATATAAAAAAATAAAAATGTAAAAAAAAATTTTTTTAATTATTTTTGGTTATAAACTAATTTGGGTTATTTTTTTTTTTTACTAAAAAGGTAACTGAATAAATTTTGGGCAAGATTTATGAAGAAAGATTATTTATTTGCAAAAAGAAAAACACTTTTTTCAAAATTTTTGGACTTTTTCATTTACATAGCAAAACAAAATAAAAAAAGCCCAGTGGTGAATAAATACCACCAATATAAAGCTTTATCTGTCTCAAAAAAATGCTTAAAAACTCATATGGGTACAGTGTTGCACGACTGTGCAATTGTCATTCAAA
Source organism: Staurois parvus (assembly GCF_062004578.1). NCBI lineage: Eukaryota > Metazoa > Chordata > Amphibia > Anura > Ranidae > Staurois > Staurois parvus. The sequence goes on along the minus strand of NW_028317814.1, from coordinate 8,725,486 downwards.
GTGTGATAGCGCTGAAAGCTGAAAATTGGCCTGGACAGGAAGGGGGTAAAAGTGTCTGGACTTGAAGTGGTCAATGTCCTGGTGACAAGGGTCACATGGACAATGAGACAATGGACAATGAGAGAGGCTGAATCTTCTCAGTGGGGACACAAACAACATTTACAATCCAGCAGAGGTTCTTACAATTCCCCACTCTATCCAAATCTAAGAAAAAAGGAAACTTTTCTTTAACTATTACAGGTGTGATCAAACTGTTGTTGAATAGGTCCTAGACACACAGGAAATGACTTATGGATTACTAAAGACACCTGCTGTTTTGGATTGTTCATTGCCTTTATTTCACTTGACAGGCTCATTTTAAGGTACGCACAAATGTGAAATGTTCTTTGATACAATGCATTTGTGCAACAGTCTACCTTTGTATCGAATGAAAATCATTCTCTTTGATCCTTGCTGAGCATCTGTACATCAGTCAGCTGCAATGTAAAATTTTGTCCGATTTATCATTATTCTGTGGTGACAAAGCAGATATAGAACTACATGGAATATTCAGCAATCCTGCACTATTTGGTGGTTGTACTGTAATATCACACCCACCACAATTATTTATAGTGACCATATCCGGACTTAACCTGGCCAATGAAATGAGCCACCAAATGATGGACAACATAAAACATTGTCGTTTCATTCAACAATACTGTTCACACTCCTCTTGCAATCTCTCCAATAATTTTAAGCAGCATAGAAAAGTGTCCCTTCCATGACACAGTCATTGCAATCAGTTAAGGTACCGGTATGATGGTAATGAAAGAAAAGTGTTACGGACAAACCAGGCATCTTCAGAATCAGTTTTGTGTATGTATATGCACAAAGCAAAACACTGTAATCAAAGTGTGATGCAGACTGTTTTTAGCTTTTTTTTAGCCCTGGTTTGGCACAGGCAATGTATGGAGATGTCTTTCCTCAAGCTCTAGATGATCATTGAAATGCACATACACCTATCAATCATAACATTATGATGAGCCACCCAATCCCCCTTTTGCCACCAAAACAGCCCTGATCCTTCGCAACATGGACACCACTAGACCAAAGAAGGTATGCTGTGGTATCTGGCACCAAGCTGTCAGTAGCAGATCCTTTAAGTCCTATAAGTTATGAGGCGAGGCCTTCATGGATCGGATTTGTTTTTCCCAGCACATCCCACAAATGTTTGAGGTCTGTAGAATTTGGTCAACACCTCAGAGTTGTTGATGTGTTCCTCAAACTATTCTTGAACCATTTTTACAGTGTGGCAGGGCATATTATCTTGCTGGAAAAGGCCACTGCTATCAGGGATTACCATTTCCATGAAGGAATGTATTTGGTAAGCAGCAATGTTTAGATTGGTGGTATGTGTCAAACTAACATCCACATGAATGACAGGACCCAAGTTCTCTCAGAAAACATTACACAACACATCACACTGTCTCCGTTGCCTTGGCTTTTTTCACATACTGCATCCTGGTGCCATTTCTTCCCTAGGCAACACACACGCACCCAGCGATCCACATGATGTTAAAAAAAAAAAGTGATTCTTCAGACCAGACCACCTTTTTCCATTGCTTCGTGGTCTGGTTCTGATGCTCATGTGCCCATTGTAGGCACTTTTGGCTGTGAACATGTGTCAACATGGGCACCCTGACAGGTCTGTGGCTACGCAGCCCCATACACAACTAACTGCAATGCCCATTTTTTCTGCTTTCAACACATCAACATCATGGACAACATGTTTACACACTGCCTAATATATCCCACCAATTTTCAGATGTCATTGTAACAAGATAATTAATGCTATTCACTTTACTTGTCAAGTGATCTTAATTTTATGACTGATCGGTGTATACAGAATTGGACCTTTTCTTTCAAATCTTGTTGTTTTTATGTGAAGTTCATGACAAAAGCAGCCAAAGCACATATGTTGTGTTGCTCCAAGGAAAAGATATACAAACTTTGATTGGCACTTAAAATTACCCCACACATGGGCACCATTTTATTTCTGAGAAAATAATGATGCAGGGTGTATCATTATATGCTAAGCATTTTAATCTTTGCACAGACACTTGCTATTCCAGTTGAATCCAGATGAATTTGTATATTTTCTTTCCTGTCTATGACTTCTCATCCCCCCCACCTCTCCTACCAATAACGCTTTGCTGGGACACTTTCTCGCTGTCTCCACGCTGTCATAGTCTGCACACAAGTGTTCCAAGATGACACCAATGTAATTACAATCATTTTTGATGTCTGGACCCACCATTACTAGTCAATTTAGAGCAAATCAAAATATGCCTGCAATTGCACTTTGTTCGCAGAGTGAAGAGAGATGATTAATGGTAAATGAAGCTGGAGAGAGGCATTGGCTGCTTCAGTAGGCAGGACACATATTCCGTAAGGCAGCTAAGAGGAGAGAAGATGAAGAAGGAACGAAAAAAAAAAGCTCCCTTGTTGTATATGAACACAGCACGTTAGTCCTTCTGTTGAAGGTTGAATATAATAATGGCCCTGCCAAACATTCTTTTATATATCACCTGTATTGTTCACACCCCTTTATGCTGGGAGAGTGACAATATTTTGAGGTACTACAAGAGCCTATGGCTGGTAATGCTACCTTTTACAGTGTATTTTATCTGAAATACTGAATATAATTGTATATACAGTATAGCATATATATGTTGTTTAAAAGAATGAATACAGGAAAAATGGAAGTATCCCTAATAGTACAAATAAACTAAAACAACAAATTCCGCAAAGCTTTGCAGAGAACAAAGACCGGTTTTATGAAGCTATGTTCTAGAAGATGTTTATTAGCTCTTCCTACGACCTTCTTGCTGACACACACATACTCTTGGGTCATATTTGAAATAAGGTCATTAACCTTAACCACTTTGTTTTAAGATTTTATGAGGAAATGCAAGGTGTGTGCATGAAACAAGTTTGTCATGACTAATGCACATGAAAGAAAATATTGTTTCTTAAGAAATCCTGTAAGCCTCAGTAAAGTACCAGCATTACAATTTTTTCTCTCTGCTGACTGTGAAACGATGTTCTTCCAGCTTGTTTGTAACATAAACTGGAATGTTAAGGGGCAAAGGTGTGAGACATTCTTAAAATGTTACTTCTGACCATCTCCTTTCTGCACTCAGTTTTTAAAAAGAATAGATACAGTGCCCTCCTGGCACTCCTCTCTGTGATTCCAGTAGGTTCAAATACCTGTTGATACATGGAAACAAAAGCCTGTTGAGATCTTATTCCTGATGCTGCTTCTAGCAGATCCAGTTCCATGGCGTGTAATTAGTGATTGTGACGAACCGTCCCTTTGTGATAACATTTTGCCCTTTCTGTTCTGGTTTTCCCCCCTTGTTAAGTGGTCTTCCCATTCTCCCCTTCGTAAGTGGTCTTCCCGTTCTCCCCTTCGTAAGTGGTCTTCCTGTTCTCCCCTTGTTAAGTGGTCTTCCCATTCTCTCCTTGGTAAGTGGTCTTCCCGTTCTCCCCTTAGTAAGTGGTCTTCCCGTTCTCCCCTTGGTAAGTGGTCTTCCCGTTCTCCCCTTGTTAAGTGGTCTTCCCGTTCTCCCCTTGGTAAAGCTGTATATGTTTAGCAGCTGTTATGTAGACAGACATTCTACACTGTTTGTTTAGGGAAATGTAACCTTGTAGTCTTTCACTTCTTTAGATTTCATACTGTATTGTTGGGTTGTAGGGTTTTGTTTTGGGTGGGGAAAACTCAGTGCCAGGCTGTCTGGTGAGTGGGGGTGAAGCTGTATATACTGAACTGTGTTCAATAAAAATTGATTCATTTCACCCTACACGAAGTTCCGACTCATGGTTTGGGATAGCAGGGAAGGATTAGTTTTGAGCTCTAATACCTGCCTTGGCAGAGCACTGGAAGACTTGCAGGAAAAGGGGACCATTGGCTAAGACGCTTCGCTCTTCACGAGGAAGCCCAGGCGGAACGGTTTCATCACAGTGATGGTTGCTTCCTTTTGGGACAAACAACTCTGGTTACGTGATTTTGTTGGGAACAAAGTACCAGTGATGATGAGGGTGGAAATGGGAATAATGGAGGGTGGTTCATGGATTCCATCAGTTTTTACAAGCATTGCTGTTGGCTAGACCCAGAAACAATTGGTTTCAACCGAATTACCTTCAAAGAAGAAAGAAAAATATGTTGTTGCTTGAAATTAATTTAGTTAAAAAAATGTCCAGTGACAACATTAAAATTTTACATTACCACAGAAAACACTTTGTCCAGTTTAACCACTTGCTATCTGGGGCAATTTTGAAATGTTTCACATACAGAATGTGTGCGGGACCTATGTGCGCATTTGTGTGTGCGCAGAGGATCAGGGATGCTTGAATTTTTTTAAACTTTATTATTTATTTTACTTCAAGGTATTTTTTACACTGTTTTTTTTTTTAAATTCAATTGTATTGCTATCACTCCCCCTCTCTGTTGGGGTCCCTCAAGGCTCCGTCCTCGGGCCCCTTCTCTTCTCCATCTACGCCTCCTCCCTTTGCCAACTCATACACTCTCACGGCTTCAACTACCACCTATATGCTGACGACACACAAATCTATCTCTCAACCCCCCACCTCACCACCTCATTCTCTGCCCGAATCATACACCTACTGAGCGACATATCAGACTGGATGTCACTCCACTTCCTTAAACTGAACCTCTCCAAAACCGAGTTTCTTGTCTTCCCCCCAGCCCGCACACCACCCCCCATTGACTTCTCCATCACGTCCAACAATGCCACCATCAAACCCACCCCGCAGGCCAGAGTACTTGGTGTCATTCTGGACTCCAACCTATCCTTCCAGCCCCAAGTCCAATCTTTAACAAGCTCGTGCAGACTCCACCTTCGTAACATTGCCAAAATCCGCACGTTCCTAACCCCAGAAATCACTAAACAGCTCATCCACTCCCTCATCATATCACGACTTGATTACTGCAACTCCCTCCTCACTGGCCTGCCTCGCCGCTGGCTATCCCCGCTTCAGTCGATCCTGAATACGGCTGCCAGACTCATTCACCTTTCCAACCGCTCCGTTTCCGCCACCCCCCTCTGCCAATCCCTCCACTGGCTTCCGATTGCGCAACGGATCAAATTCAAAATCCTAACACTGACGTACAAAGCCGTCCACCATACTGCCCCGAACTACATCACTGACCTAATATCCAAGTACCACCCAGCACGCACACTCCGCTCCTCACAAGACCTCCTCTCTAGTTCCCTGGTCTCCTCCTCCCATGCCCACCTCCAGGACTTCTCCAGGGTGTCACCCATCCTCTGGAACTCTCTGCCCCAACCCATCAGATTATCACCTACTCTCCTCTCCTTTAGGCGCACCCTGAAAACCCACCTCTTCAGGGAAGCCTACCCCACCCCCTGCTAACTTGCCGACCTCCTCCACTCTTCCTACCACTCCATCCCCCACAGCTTTCTCTTTCTGTGCCACCATCCCCTCCCTCCTAGATTGTAAGCTCGAAAGAGCAGGGCCCTCAATCCCTTCATGTTTTGCATTGTATTGTTATTGTTCTGTCACATGTTCTGTCCCCCTTTGTAATGTACAGCGCTGAGCGAACTACTGGCGCTTTATAAATACTGTATAATAATATCACAAGGGATGAATAACATTACTTGTGATAGCTTGGGCAGTGACAGGTACTCTGTTGCCTCCAAGGCTGCCAGTCAAACTGAAGGGGGGGGGGGGGGGTGCTGGCAAATTCTACTGGCACATTTTGGATTTTAAGTACCTAAATAAAGATGCTGGGATCTGGTGGTTCCTCATGATTTATTTGCATAAAATATAATTTGTCTACCAGTAGAGCGCTCAGCTGGATGTGACGGCTGTGTGGTTAGCTTGATGGGATAACATACACTTACTATAATTCTTTGAACTCTAAAAGGTAACTAAAAGTCATCCACAGTGCATGAAGACAGAAAGAGAACCATGTGTTCATGAAAGTAGTGGAAGGTCCCATTTTACAGAAACCCTCAGAGGGGCTTTGATTTATATAGATTCACCACCAGATCCAGCATGCCATTAGGCTGCCCCTGCGGTGAGGAAAATCCGGTTAAAATTGAATAAAATTTTAAATGTTAAGCTAACCCATTAAAAAAGCAATCACATTGAGACATGCATTTTTAAAAAGGTTTTGTTTAATTTGTCATAATTAATTTATTCAGCATAGAGTCTTTTGTTTGTTCATGGTGGTTTGCTGATTTTTTTTTTATCCTTTTTTTTTCTTCCTCCTAAGTGCCAAGGATTAATGCAGATGTGTAGCTTTTTCACAGTTTAAAGTTTTATTAGGTTTTCATTAACCTCTTATGTGATTTTATCTAAGGAAGAGTTGGGTTATGACAGCATGAAGCAGAAAAATGCTAAATAATACTTCTCATTGGTGCAAGCAATAAGCAGTGCAGCTGTCAAATGTTTGTGGAGTGTACCTGTTTCCTGCACAGTTGAGCAATTCCCATCTTTTACTGGCCTAATTGATTTTAAATAAGTGGTAAAATACTGTATAAGTGTTTTTTATAGGTTGGATCACTTTGATCTGTTGTTTTGCACGGCCTTACCGACAAGCCAGGGCTTTGTGGGCTTTTTGTGGGATTGAGTCATATTCAACTTACATGACTGAGAAATGTAAATGTGAAAGTTCACATTTCAATTTATTTATTCATTATAAAGGTTTCTAAATGCCAGAGCTTCTTTTTTTTTTTTTCTAGGTCTGAAATTCTTGCACAATTTAAAATCAAAATATAAACTATGATGCCATTCTGCTTACTGTGATGAAAAATGCCAATCGCAGTAGAAACAATACTAGAGCTCATTAATGAGTTGAACTTCTCACCTCTTTAATGGTCATGCCAAACAGATCCACATATGAAATACTGGGATTTACCAATCTTTTTCATACATATCCTAATATGTCATGCTACTTACCACATTCCAGACAATAAAATTAAAGAATTCACATCTGCCAAATGCCACCAATTCTATCATCACACATCCATGCCTCATGAAGCCATTTTATGCATTGTAGCCAGTTGACTAAGGAGTAGTAACCTAAGCAGAAACCCAAGGCTGGTGTTTTCTGTTTGTTGATGTCCACTGTGTATTAAAAGGAGGTATTCAAATGCTTGCATTTGGGGAACCACAATGGCTTCCCCGACTAGGCCACATTACACATACTGATTAGTGATGATAAATAGGATTTTTTTTTTTGCTAACATTTTCAGCTGGGTTTACAAACTATATGAATATTTACCAACCAAGCCTCCAATAGTAACTTTGCTATATGTTTCATGGAAGTGAGAAGCCAGAAAAAAGCTAATTCTGAAATCAAAGTTACCATTTTCTGGACGTTCAACTCTTAATTAATTCAGTCTTTATTCTCTGAATATCCCTTTCTTGTGCAGACAGCAGAGTAATAAAACAGATCAAGCAGACAGAGATGATAAATGATCTACTTAATAATTAACAAATTAGCCCCAACAGATGGATCCAAAACAAATCTTTCTATATATTTTACGCAGACGTCTATCATTTCCCATTTTGTCAGCAGTACAGTATTCCCCGCAGGAAGTCCCGTGGAAACTAGGCACGTCGGCAAGCTTCAGAGCTGTCTGCCGGATGGTTTAGTGCAAACAGTTATGAGTTATTGGGCTCTGTCGATGGCGCGGCAGAAGGAGATATGAGTCACTTGGGGGTTCTACAATATTAGTATGATTAGCAAAGCTGGACTTGAGCGATGAATGCTATTTGCATGTTTTATATCGTTCTCTAATATGCAGCGATAAAGTGTGTGTAATTATTCAGTATCTACAGTGAAAGGATTCATTTAATCGTAGAGCCGATAAAAGAGCAAGTTACGTTCCTTCCATTCTGTTGTGTACTGAATGCCAAATAATCCATTCATGGTGAGCAAAACAGTGGCAAGACAGTTCTAAAGCCCGTAATCCTGGAGAATTTTTTAAAGCGCTTCTGCTATCAATTAATTTGCAAAATACAAAAGAGATGTATAATAAATATTGTTTTATACCATTCCTCTGCAAGCTGCTACAGTCTTCTGCTGTTTGTTAAAAAGTCCTACATACCAGCTTTAGAACTATGTTATTGGCAGTGGTATAGATAATTTTCTCTGAAGTTTTCTGAGTGTTGAAAGTGCAGATAGTATGGAAGGAAACAGAGTAATGCAGGCCATAGATGGGTCGAAAAAAATCATTAATTTTCGCACAGTTAATGGGTTAATTGGTCGGCCGTTTTTCTGGTCAGATTTTTTTGATTGGTAAAGTTGGAAAAAATCAGCCGATTTTGCCGATCAGCCGATTTTTCGCGGCAATGATGGGCAAATCGGATGATCTTTTTACCGATAAAATGTCTGCACATGAGCCGTGACCTGCAAGAAAAAGAAGAAAAAAAATAAAAAGAAGGATAAGAAAAAAAATAAGAAGAGGAAGAGAAAGAAGAAGAAGAGAAAGAAGAAGAATTCCAGTCCGCTATTATATTTGACATTAAAAAGTATTGTGGTTGCAACAATGTACCTATTTGTATCCGAAAAAACCCATCTGTATCCAAAATGGATACAAATAGATACAATGTTGCAACCGCAATACTTAATTAATGTCAAATATAATAGCGGGGCTCTCTGCAGGGACAGAAGTAATTAAATGCCGGCCGCAGACGGGAAGAAAATTGGCCGATTTTTTTTTACTGTTGGTGGTAACGTCGGCCTATTGAATGACCGATTTTTCGTTTTTTTTTTTTAAACCGGCCGGTTTTCTCCCCGTCTATGGCCTGCATAAGGACAGGTTGGATGCCTCTAAAACAGGACTTGTGACTGGAAATGGTCAAAATGTGAAATTTGTGCATAGTTGAAATTGTGATGAAAATCTGATAATTTTGGTTTGTGGAGTTGATAGGGAACTCATTTTTAGGAGATCAGAAAACTTTAAATGGTTTCTGTGGGTTAGAAAGGCTTGTTTAACTATCTTGAACCTGTTCTTGTGCCAATAACTGCCCTTCATTAAGATAGTTATTGAGGAACAGAAAAACCACGACAATACTCAAAACCTTTAGTTTGTCAAAGCATTCCAATTGCCATGTCAGCGATGACATAACCATTATGTGGATTTGTTAGAATTGGCTTTGTTTATTAACAGCCATTACATACCATGTAAGGTATGGTAATAACATGGGTTGTTAGGAATAAAGCCATATGATTTTTCTTTTCAAGCATAATTTATGGAAAAACCTCTGAACACTCCACAACATTTTTGAGCATGCTACAGGTACACATACTGTGCCTGCTAATGGGCTATATAAGGTTCTCCACCAGGAACACACCTGATTCGTTGAGCTGCTTTGATTATGCTGCATGTATGCTGCATTTTTCTGCAAGCATACTTGTATGGTGTGGGCAAGGCATATAGAAAACAATTGTTTTTTCTATGTGTGCTTGCGGATCAGTCTGCAATCAATGTTAATCAAAGCAGCTCAACGAATATGCATTGCAATATAATATTGTGCATAAAGTTGAATGGATTTTAATTTGGGATATTTCAATTAAGTTTAATTAGCTCCAGAAGGTCTCACCACCTTCATGACCTGGCCATTTTTTGCTATTCGGCACTGCATTATATTAATTGGTAATTGCGCGGTCATGAAACGCTGTACCTAAATTAAATTTATATCATCTTTTTACACAAATAGAGCTTTCTTTTGATGGGATTTGATCACCAATTTTTTTAATTTTTTTATTAAATAAGCAAAAAAACCACCAAAAATTTGCAAAAAAAATACTTTCTGCTATAAAACATCTAATTAAAAAAAAATTTTAAAAATCAAATTTCTTCATAAATTTAGGCCAAAATGTATTCTGCTACATGCCTTTGGTAAAAAAAAAATCTCAAGTAAGCACAGTGGGTAAATGGTTAGCAGTTCCTCCTGGCAGCACTAGGGCCATCAGTTCGAATCCCAACCACTGCACCACCTGCTTGGAGTTTGCATGTTCTCCCTGTGCATGCGTGGGTTTCCTCTGGGTTCTCCGGTTTCCTCCCACACTCCAAAGACATGCTGGTAGGTTAATTGGCTCCTGTCTAAATTGTCACTAGTATATTTATGTATGAATGTGAGTTAGGGATCTTAGATTGTACACCCCTTGAGGGTTAGGGACTGATGTGAATGTATAATATATAAGTAAAGCGCTGCGTAAATTGACAGCACTATATAAGTACCTGTAATAAATAATTATATATTCATTTGTTTGCATGAAAGTCATAGCATCTACAAATGATAGTGTATATACTGAAATTTGTTTTTTTTGTGTGTTTTTTTTAATACTATTAACGGCGGCAATCAGCGACTTATACTGCGACTGCTATAGTGTGACTGGCAAGCTGACACTAACTGATGCTAGGTGAGAACTGACTAAATGACACTGACATCTCCAGTGAAACGAATACAGTGATCAGTGCTAATAATATACACTGTCACTGTACTAATGACACTGGCTGGGAAGAGGTTAACATTTAGGGGCAAAATATTAACTGTGTGCCTACCAATGTTTACTGTATGTACTGAGTTCTGTTTTTACTTAGCTATGTGCCGGCAGTAAAAAACGGCACATCACTGCTGTTACCAACACAGGACTCTCTTCTGTCATTTGCTCAGCCGATCAGCAGCATAAATCATTGGCTGGGACCTGCTAATTGGCATCAAATGACAGCACAGCCGGGGTAACAGGCATGCTCGCCCCCTACCGAGAAGAGCCACATTATGTACATGTACATGATCCAGCACAGCAGGGCTGCTCTGCCACAGTATATGGTTGGGAAATTATAAAAAGTTATAAAAAGGGAAAACAAAACACTGTAAACAATGCACCTCCTCTACACACCGCACACCAGTGGGTATGTTTATACTGGCCATGGCCCACTAGTGTGAACGAGTCCTTAGAGCACATACCCCTTTTTTACCTACCTTTGACTTCAGCATGCACACTTCACTAAACAGTAACAAGTACCACCAATGGAATTAGAATTTACACAGCAGCTCCCAGGCAGGCATACAATTACATCACTGATCTTGTCTCCAAATATCACCCAAACCGTACTCTCCGCTCCTCCCAGGACCTCCTGCTCTCTAGCTCCCTTGTCTCCTCATCCCATGCTCATCTCCAGGACTTCTTCAGAGTTTCCCCCATCCTCTGGAACTCTCTACCCCATTTTATCAGACTATCGCCTACTCTGCTCAGTTTTAGGCGATCTCTGAAAACCTATCTCTTCAGGGAAGCCTATCCTGCCCTCAGCTAATAATGGAATCTTCTACGCTTCCTACCAGTCCATCCCCCACAGTTACTACCTTTTGTACCACTAGCCCCTCCCTCCTAGATTGTAAGCTCCAAGGAGCAGGGCCCTCCTATCCCTCTTATATTGAACTGTATTGTTGCGTTATATTGTAAAGCGCTGAGCAAACTGTTGGCGCTATATAATAATAATATATGTATAATAATACATAAATAAGACCTGATCTACCACCTCTCGCTAGTATGGAATCAGAGGCTTCACAATGTTGTTTATGCTATGATTGGGGAGATTTAGGGGATCATGGTGTGTGTGTGTGTGTGTGTGTGTGTGTATATATATATATATATATATATATATATATATTGCTTTCAGTGTGGGTTACTGTTTAGAAAGAAAAAAAGATTGTTTGTAGTTCATTTATGCATTTGTTGGCTGCAATATATTTTCACTTTATATGAACAAGCTTTCCAGAGATTGTGTTTAAACACTCTTCTAGACTGCATTCAAGTTTATTGCCAAAGCACTCTCTCTTTTATCCATTATACCATTCTCTTTTATAAATTGTATGATGTAAAGAGCAGTCAGCCAGTCAGATGTGTGCTATCATTAGAACTGCTATACCAAAGTGCAAGAGGTGGAACTGATGAGTTGCTCTGAGGTTTAGATGCCTTTATACTTCTACCATGAGATTAATTAGGTCCCATTGAGTAAGTTAGTATTCTCTGTTCTGACGGACACACATGGGACTACAAACCATCCACGCATAGAGTCCTGCAAGGTCATCAGTTGAGTAGCGCTGAGTTGAAATTAATTGTTAATTTTACAATTGATGACCGAATTCCATATCTAAATCTACATATTTTATTAATTCTTCACACGAGAAAACTTTAGAGTCTACAGTGACCCATACAGCGTTGGCAGCATGTTGAATGTTAGATTTTGAAGTCAGCAAATGTTCTGCGTGGATAAAAGTGCCTGACGCCGCGTGATAGAGACAGTAATTACCTCTCACAATGAACCTTATTAATAGTGAGGGGAGGCATCCATACAATGCTCAAGACTTGGACTTCTGAAGGTCTTTGAGAGGAGTTTGATTAACCTGCTCACTGCCTGGAAACTGGCACAGCAGTGTGGGTCACCCAGCAAAATACAGTCACATCATTCATTCTGCATGATCCTTTAATTCAGATGTACTGGAATTTATTTTTGGTTTTATGTCAGGCACCTTTTTTTATGATACACCTATGAAGTAACAGGAGAAAATCAACAAAATTCTATTACGTTTAAAGTGCAATTCCATATGTTGGCAAATTTGATATTATATGCAAATCAGTAAAATGAACAACATTTTAAATATATTTTAATTCTCACTCAGTGATGCTTTTCCAGATTCTTGAAGCATTCCTTCTAAACTTTTTAAAATGTTCCAGATTTGCTCTGCTGCATTGTGTGAACTGTAGACAAACTAACCTATTTTTATTTCCAGTTGGCAGTATGCACATACTGTAAATATAGCATTCCAAGAATTTGCTGTCCTTTTAACAACAGATAACATTTGGGAAAAAAAAACTGCTTGGAAACCGTACTACTTCAATAGCCTCTACAAATAGAGTCATGTTAAAGTAAGTGCACCCCATGAAAACTGCTGAACAGCAAACATCAAATCTTTTCTCCAATAGTGCCTACAGATGAAGGTAATATAGTAAGAACTTAAAGCATTTTTAATGGCTATTTTTTATTTTTGTAAAAACAACAAACTTATTATACTTACTTGCTCTGTGCAATGGTATTGAGCAGAACGGTCCCAAACTCCCCCTCCGGAACTCTAGGCTCCTCCTGTCTGTGTGCTGCCATAGGAAGCCACTTCCTATTATGACTCCACTTCTGAGCGCTATTGTGTATAGCCATTGAACACACAGCGCAGCAGGAGCCAATGAATCACTCTGCTGCCTCTCTACCCTGTGAGGGGAGAGAGAGACCAGTGCTGCAGGCAGACACAGCGCTGTATCGAAATTGGGCTCAGGTAAGTACTGGGGGGGGGGGGATTTTTCCTTAATTTAGGGAATGCATTAAGTTAAAAAAAAATTCTGCCTTTACCACTTTATGAAAATGTGGCAATCCAATAAAATAAAAATATAAAATATAAAAAATAAAAATATCATTGGATATAATGGTGTACATGATAAAAGCAAGTACACCATTAACCCCAGAATTGGTGTTTCTGCCATCAAATCAATGAGATTTTTTTATTACTCATTGATGCAAACAATTCCTAAAATACAAGATGTTTGTGGGTTTCCTTGTACGATCTGCCTATTTCAAATTGTACCACATCTTTTTAATAGGATTCAAATCAGGGCTTTAACTGGGCCAGTCCATAAGCCCCCCCACCAATTTCTCTTTTTGCAGGCATTCCTTAGTGGATTTGCTATTGTGTTTGCAGATCATTGCTGGTTTGCGGTTCAACTTCAGCTTCGGACAGATGGCCTCACATTCTCATAAAGCACATTTTTATGTGATGCAGAAACAGTAGTTTTAACTTTTTGGTTTCTTGGAGACTTCTTTTTGCATTAAAAGAATTTGAATTTGCTGGGTCAAACAGATTTGGGCAAATTATCAGTCATTTCCAATATGTAACTTGTAGATAATTTTTCTTACAGTGAAATGAATGATTTCAAATAATATGATGATCCTTCAAATCCTTTGCCAGACTCATAGACATCCACAACCTTCCTTCTCTTTTGATCTGGGCATTATGACAACACACATGTCAATAGCAAAAAGAACACCAGACCCTATATGTAAAGGTTTAAAAAAGACAGGTCCCCACTGCATAGTCTTTAAGGAGATTCTATTGGTTGGGATAGTTGGGGTACTATTCCTTCCCCTATTGACCACAGGGACTATGTAATTCCCAGCTTTTTCCACATGACAGATGTCCATGTTTGTTACTTTAAACTGTAAGGACAAATACACCATATAAATTGTTCAAGTATATCACATTTACCTATAGGCACTGTGTCAATGGAGATATAATGCATGGCTGTTCAAATTTTTCGAATGTCAACAATTTCTATGTGTTTTTTTTTTCACATGATTATACAGTTGTGTCCAAAATTATTCAACCCCCACTGAAATTGAGTGTTTTGGCCAGTTTGACATTGCTTTTGATCATTCAGTCATCTTGCTTACATTTACATTAAAGAGGCACTTGTAGGTCAGACAAATATAACATAACAGTTATAATGAAATAACCACAAATGTCTTTTCTGTGCTCACAGCATTATCAGTTTTATTCAACCCCCAAGTGACATTCAATCTTAGTACTTAGTACAGCATCCTTTTACAGTTATAACAGCTTTTAAACGTGAAGCATAGCTTGACACAAGTGTCTTGCAGCGATCTACGGGTATCTTCGCCCATTCTTCATGGGCAAAGGCCTCCAGTTCAGTCACATTCTTAGGCTTGCGCACTGCAACTGCTTTCTTTAAGTCCCACCAGAGGTTCTCAATCGGATTTAAGTCTGGTGACTGCGATGGCCACTCCAAAATGTTCCAGCCTTTCCTCTGCAACCATGCTCTAGTGGACTTGGAGGTATGCTTGGGATCATTGTCCTGTTGAAAGGTCCAACGTCTCCCAAGCCTCAGGTGTGTGACGGACTGCATCACGTTTCCATCCAATATCTCCTGGTACTGAAGAGAATTCATGGTACCTTGCACACGCTGAAGCTTCCCTGTACCTGCAGAAGCAAAACAGCCCCAAAGCATGATTGACCCTCCACCATGCTTCACAGTAGGCAAGGTGTTCTTTTCATCATAGGCCTTGTTCTTCCTCCTCCAAACATAGCGTTGATCCATGGGCCCAAACAGTTCTAATTTTGTTTCATCAGTCCACAGAACACTATCCCACAACTTTTGTGGTTTGTCCACATGGCTTTTGGCATACTGCAGTCGACTCTTCTTATTCTTTGGAGACAGCAAGGGGGTACGCCTGGGAGTTCTGGCACGGAGGCCTTCATTACGCAGTGTGCGTCTTATTGTCTGGGCTGAAACTTCTGTACCCACATCTGACAAATCTTTTCTCAGTTCCTCAGCAGTCACACGGGGATTTCTCTCCACTCTACGCTTCAGGTAGCGCACAGCAGTCGAAGTCAGCATCTTCTTTCTGCCACGACCAGGTAGCGTTTCAACAGTGCCCTTTGCCTTGAATTTGCGAATGATGCTTCCTAAGGTGTCTCTTGGTATGTTTAACATCTTTGCAATCTTCTTATAGCCATTGCCCTTCCTGTGAAGAGAAATCACCTCTTCTCTTGTCTTCCTGGACCATTCTCTTGCCTTCACCATGTTTGTAACCACACCAGTAAATGTCTAGAAGGAGCTGAGTATCACAGTCATTTTAAAGCTGCCTAATTGGTGCTTATTATGCTTGATTGCTGCTCGGTGACATCCACAGGTGTTTTCAATACCTGATGGAAAGCACCTGTATGAACCTCTGTTCTTCAGAGTGGTAGTCTTTAAGGGGTTGAATAATTGTGGCAATGAAGAAACCACATAAGAACCATTTACTACTGTATTACATAAACAATTGATGTCATTTTAGTTGCATTTGGGTAGTTACAACGTCCTTGTAGGATTTGATTCTGAATACAATTCCAAATGTACACTATAGTCCCTAAACCCCTTTACAGCATTGGGGGTTGAATAATTTTGGACACAACTGTATAAGACTGCAGTCTCAAAACTGCAGCCAGTAGGCTTGACTTTATCCTGTTCTTGAGGCACTATTCCTTCCACGTATACATGGCACTAATCCTCCCATTGATACCAATAGTGGGGCATATTTCCTCCCAACAACACCAACAATGGGTCACTCCTCCTTCCACTGCCACCAACAGCAGGGCATTGTTTCTCCCACAGACACCACCAATGGGGCATAATTCCTGCCACTGAAAACAATGATGGGGCACTATTCCTCCCACTAATACCATTGTTGGGATACTATTCCTTCCCCTATTGACCACAGGTACTATGTAATTTTTAACTCTCACTGACCACCAAGCTTGAGGCATTGTTTACTCCCACTGATGCCAGGACATTTTCTACTTCCACTGACCACAGTCTAGCCCAGCAATGGGCAAAGTACGGCCCGTGGGCCGTATACGGCCCGGCGGACCTTTTAATCCGGCCCGCGGAGCTAGGCTCCTCTCACAGTCCGCCCTGAAAACCGGTGTAACATGAAAATCTGTCTCCTATGAGGATCTGTCCCCCTCGACGTATCTGCGCATGTGCCGGAGATCGCCGATCGGCTGCTAATGCCTGAAACTGGCACATGCGCAGATACGTCGAGGGGGACAGATCCTCATAGGAGACAGATTTTCATGCTACACCGGAACAGCGCGGGACACGGCGAGAGGAACGCGCGGAGCAAAGGTAAGTGAATTGACACAGGGGGGACTTGGGGACTTAATATGGGGAATGAATTACTATAGGGGGGATGAATTGCTATGGGGGATGAATTACTATGGGGGATGAATTACTATATGGGGGATGAATTACTATATGGGGGATGAATTACTATAGGGGGGATGAATTACTATATGGGGGATGAATTACTATATGGGGGATGAATTACTATGGGGGATGAATTACTATGGGGGATGAATTACTATATGGGGGATGAATTACTATATGGGGGATGAATTACTATATGGGGGATGAATTACTATGGGGGATGAATTACTATAGGGGGGATGAATTACTATATGGGGGATGAATTACTATATGGGTGATGAATTACTATGGGGGATGAATTACTATGGGGGATGAATTACTATGGGGGATGAATTGCTATATGGGGGATGAATTACTATATGGGGGGATGAATTACTATGGGGGGTGAATTACTATATGGGGGATGAATTACTATATGGGGGATGAATTACTATGGGGGATGAATTACTATATGGGGGATTATTACTATGCTTACTATGGGGGAATATTACTATACTTACTATGGATGACACATACACATCATTCATCTACTCTTGGTCCGGCCCCCCGGGTCCAATATATGAACCCCTTGCGGCCCTCAAGTCAAAAAGTTTGCCCATCCCTGGTCTAGCCCCCCTGAAGTCTAAAGGACAGTAAACTGGCCCTTTGTTTAGAAAGTTTGACTAATGTATGAAAACTATAGGAGAGAAAACTGTGTTGGCCATTTGTTTTTTGAGATTTAAGACAGCCCCACCAAAATCACTGATGTAAAGGATTTTCAGAATCTCCTATAGAAGAAGGTACTGAAGATAAAAGTGTAGTTGTTGGCCTTGTCAGCCAACCAGACAGCAGATGCCAGTTTTCCCCTGAACAATGAAATCTTAAAGCCAATAACTAACTTTTGTGACAGCACAGACATGTTTCTTTTGTCCATCAACAGTGCTGACCATCAAAATGATAGCAATTTTTGTATTAAGAAAGTAAGTGGGGTGAATTTCTTGCTTTGGCTTATAAACATTCTGTTTGACCATAGAAGTTTTCACTAAGCTAAGCCAAAAACCTGCACTTTAGTTATATGTTGTATAGGACCCTACCTAATGTGCCTTATATTACTCTTTCATTGTTGATTAATTCGGGGGTATCCTATAGCAACAAATGAGAGATTATTTTTAGATAATCAGAGTACCATACATTTATTTCTATAGGTCACCAATCTGTGATCGCAATTATCTCCCTTTGCATTGCAATTTACTAGAAGCCCAAAATGAAAATGGACAAAGGATTGAAAGCTTTGGATTACTACACTTTGCATACAATCATTGCTGTCTGTACTGCCTAATTATATAAGCCTTCAGTTAATAGCATTGCACAGGGCAATAATGATGTGCAATGTTCAGCAACTAAAAGTGATCCTTACTCCATTATTTTAAATGTATATTCTTTATTTGGTCATGATAGACTTTGCAATTTTTAATAAATGTGATAGATGGAAAAATACAGGTATTTCTTTATACTGAGGATCTGAAAGTGATTCTACATTCCAGTGAATAAATTCTGAGAACACTCCAGTTTCACAGTTTTATTTGAAATCTTCGCCAGTTTATTGTAATTAACAATGTGGTTGTTTTAGACCATTTGGAAATGTGGATATATTATATATACAGTGTGAAGAAAGAGTCAGTTGAGAGCAGATTAAGAAGGATGTAAGAAGAATGTAAAGCTTCCACAGGTGTATTTTAAAACAGGGGAGGGATCCCTCTTGTGGAATGGGGAACTAAACTCAAAGCCATAAGGGACTTGGAACATTTCTTGTTGCAAAAAAATAACAGGGAAGAACAATGTAAAACAACCTTCTAGTCAATGTATCATTATTCATCTCCAGGACTGGATTAAGAATGATATCCGTCCAACTAGCCATGATGGAGTGACCACAATTTCCTTTCTCCCAGTCAAACCCCCTGTTGTCCTTCTCCTTCTTTCATACTTTCCTTTTCGATTGGTTGCTATTTAGTCACCTTTCTTCCCACTACTGGTTGCTAGCCTTATAGACTCAATTACCCCCTTTCTATTAACAGACGGACGCATCTGACAGCTAAATTATATTACTTTTCACTGGTTTTCCAATGAAAGCAGCCTCTAACCAATTTGATTGGGCTGTCTCCTTTTTAGTTATTTACTAGATGACAAAAGAAGGGGTGAAGTAAAAAAAAAAGGCTAACAAATGGGTGTATGATAGGGGATTTTCAGCTGTGGGGCACATGACTGACCATCATGATTTTATTTTTATCTGTGCAGGTTGAAGCCATGTATCCTAGCCAAGAGAAGTTTCACTAGTCGCATATCCTAAGGTCCCTTTCACACGACCAATCCAATCAGGTCCACCTGTCAGTTTTTCAGGTAGACCTGATCAAAAGGTTCATGAATTCCTATAGACAGGAATGTGTAATTGGACTTGTGTCTGTTTACACTCACCTACCTCCGGGTCCAATCTGGTGTGCTAAAAAAAACAAAATGGAATCTAACCTCTTCCATTTAGGTGGATCAGATCTGAGGGTAATTGGATATAAATGGACAGCGGAGTCTGTTTAGTTACGGCTGACCATAGAGCTTAAGGAGGTTAACCTCCTTAAGGCTCTGTCCATGTCCGCTCTGCAGAAACTGAGCAGACACGGATGTGTCATCTGCGGGCTGTGCTCCAATCAGCAGGGCATCTATGAGCTGATCCCCTGCTGATTGGAATGGAAATCGCCCCTTGTGAAAAGAGCCTAAGGGTTGAGGGGATGTGTTTGAGTAAGAGGAACAGTTTGTTTCCTTTTGCTGTGTTTATAATTCCAAGAACAAAAATGTAATATAGTATAGTTTACCAGTCCTTACCAGTGTCGACTACATTATTTTTATTTTTTCAGGCTTATTTTTTTTTCTTTCTTTGTACCTAGTAATTCTGCCAGTAGCATCTTTCCTCTCACAGTATGGCAGCAATAAAACACTGTACTCTATAAAGGAGAAGGTGACAGGAAGTGTGTTAGGAGAGGTGCTTTGTAGTCCACAGAGAACTAAAAAAGGGGTTTTTTTTGCACTTAAATCTTCTCTCTGGAGCTGCAGTCCCTCGCACCCCGAAACAGTGGTGAGGGATCTGGACAGGGGACCTAGGTTTATCTTGCTTTACCAGGTACACAAAGTAAAAAGCTTGACAGAATAGTAGAGATCTGACATTAAATTCAGATCTCCAGCCATATGTTCAAAATGGAAGGAATAAATAAATTTAGGTGCCATACTTTAATAAACTTGAGCAGACACCAAATATATTTATTAACCTGAATAACCTCTTATGTCATCCTTTTTGACTTATTTACACTTGGATTCCTGGGCCTGATTTTATCTGATTGACTAAGCCTTGCCAAGCTCCATCCCCTGTCCAATGTGATCAATTCAGTGTCTAGTAAGGGCACTCACATTGGACTGGTGATTGGCAATTGGTGGAACTTAGCCCTCAAGTCAGGCAGAGCCAGGCACCAGTAAGAAAAGTAAACACTAAACCACAAAAAAGGCTTTTCTGGCGAATACAGCTAACAGGCATATTGTCTAGTTTGCTTTTAGGATGGACATTAACTTATAAAATGGAGAACAATGCCAGCTCCCTCCCAAAACTGGCATTGTAGTTAGGTGGGGTTGCTGGCAAGACTCCAGTGGCAAGAGAGGTACTAAAGGCAAAAACAAAAATGACATGACTCAATCTGTCTCTAGCATTAACAAAACTTTCTTAATGAAATCTCTTACTTTAATGGCCTATGCCAAAAATAATAGAATTCCTCTTTGCCTTCTAGAAAAGGTGCTTCACTGGTTGGATTTGTCTTTTATTTCAGCATCATTAACTCTAAAAAGCATACCCCCTAATTGAAAATATTAGCACTTTACCAGGCCACAGCCAGGTCAAAATATATGGCATTTTCTCTGATCCAATAATCATATGAAATGGTACATGGCAAGCATGCCCTCTGCTTCTGTATATACTAGCTATACGATCACCTGGCAAAGGCTGTTAGACCTAATGTATCTATACATGGCGCGTGCATTGGTGATTTAGAGTGTAAAATTAGCTTATTTTCAGATGGTTTTTACTTTTTGTCTCAAACCCTCAGATAGCATCCCCAGCTCTAATGAAGGAGTTAAATATTTTCACAGTTTTTAATAACTTTACTAAGTTAATATTCACAAAACTGAAACATTGAATGTCTCTTTGCCTGTGGAATCCATAGGTACACTTTAAAAAAATGTTACATTCCTCAGGTAATCTAAAGCTTTAAAATACCTTGGAGTTTATCTCTAACTCCTTAGACATCCTTTATGTCACAAATTACTAACCCTTAATAGCCTTGACACAGCAGAAGTTCAAACAGTGGTCTAATTTACACCACTGTTGGTTTGGTGGGATTGCCATGTTTAAGATGGATAGTCTCCCCCATTTGTATATGCTTTTCAAATGTTCCCCAACGCACTTCCAAATACCTTTTTTCACATGCTATGGTCCTGTCAGGGACCCCAGACCTTACCGCAGCGCACGGGTCTGCGCATGCGCGGTATGCCAGGGCGCACTAGCGTGCGAGCATTAGGACCTGGGCACCCACGACTGCAGCAGCGGTCGTGCATGCGCGATCGCGGACGCACGCCTAGCACCAATGAGGGTGCAGGGCGCCCTATTTAAAAAGGTCAGGTCTGTGCTCTAGTTGCCATATGGTCTTTACCTGTATCCTGTGTTTCCTGAGATTGCCTTGTTGCCGACCCTGCCTGACCTTGATTCGCTGACTGTCTCCTGCTCTGATCCCTGGCTTGTCTGACCATTCTCCTGTCTAATCCTGCACGTTTGATCTCCTGTTACCGAACCTGGCTTGTGACCAGTTTATCCTTCTGCCTACCGCTTGTACCGTTCTGCCTCCACCGCTACCGACCCGGCCTGTCCGACTCTGCTCTCCCTACCTCCTTACATCAGGCTCTCACCTGCTATACACCTCCAGCAAGTGCTTCTACCATTCTACCACGGCTGGGTGCACCCAGGGGCCGCAACCTGGTTTCGGCCTGCTCCACGTCCATCCCCACCATCAGGGGCCCTGGTGAACAAGCAGGTCGGGGCTTAGATAACGCGCCTTGGGGAATTCCGGTTTGTGGAGCTCTAGAGGCTACCGCCGGCAGGTCCATAACAGATCCCTTCTTATAAAATACATATACTGGCAGGACCTCAAGCACATTTGTGATATGATGTTCTTACTAGGAGAAGACAGGAGGGTGGATTGGGGCTACCCAATCTTGTCTTGTATTATAGGGCAGTCCTTCTAACTAGACTCTTAGATAGTATATTTTATTCAGCCATTAAACAATGGGTTTGGAACGAATTTCTCATATTCACAATTCTTTTAACACCTTTACCATGGACAACTCCTTCTGTTTGTCCCCCACATACCTCCTAACCTTTTTTTTAAATACATTTTAAATATAAGATTCTCTGATCAAGGAATTAACAATATCCTCTTGTATAGGTCCAAAAATACCAATTATCGATAATCCAGACTTCTCACTGGGAACATTTGTGCAAAATTTGCTTGGGTGATCTTCTGCTTCCATTTCCCCCATTGTTACTGCTTTATCTGCTGATAGTATACAGCCATTTTTAGCAACTGTAAAAGATTCAGATCATTTATGAGAGAATTGGTTGTCTTATTTTCAGTTTAGGGATTTTTATCTATCACTTGTTAAGAAAGCCACTCTGCACAGACTAATAACCCCAATTGAAAAGGGACTCAATGTCCAAAACGTTTGAGCTCCATGCTATGTGGTATACTTTTGATCCAATCTACTGCAGATTTTCCATACTACACAGCTGAATGGGAAAAATAATTGAAGTACATGGATACTCATAAAGAAGCTATTAAAGCACTCACAAAATTCAGGAATGAGACTTCAAGCTCTTAACTAGATGGTATTGATACACGAGGTTACATATGATTTTCCCTCAAAATTCTAATTCCTGTTGGAGATGCCAACGCTATTCAGGGTCATTGCTTTACTTATGGTGGTCATGCCCGGGTATCACATCGTTTTGGTCAATCGTTTTTGACATATATGATCATATAATAGATCTTCAGTCAATTCATGCTCTTCAGATTGCATTAATATCAATTTTTCTGGGCTCATTGACTTGAAAAAACGGTCTTTTACTTTTTTTGTTTGTGATGGCAACTAGATCAATTATACTTAGCCATTACCACTTAGCTAACCATACCATTCTCCTCCATCTTTTCAAGATGGATGAATGAAACTAAAAACTTGCTAAGATTGGAAGAACTAACTGCCTCCCTGTATGACAGCTACCCTAAATTTGTGGAAACATGGTCTTCATGTATTCGTTTCTGCACAAATTCCCAACTTCCAGATTTAGAAAATTGCGAATGAATGGTGATGCTAGAGCACTTGACTTATATGTTCACGGTATGCTGAGGTGTAGATGCATCCCCCCCCCCCTTTTTTTTTCTTTTTTTCGAGCTTTGACTATATAACAACATACATGAATTTAGTTAATTATTTGTTTGTATATACTGAGGGTAAGTTCCTAATGTGAAAATTATACACACTCTGATGGATGATGATGTGAATGTTGAATTTCTTTTGCCTTTTTTCTTTTTTTTTCCCCCTTTTTTTGCATCTGTAAGAAATATGGATATGTTGCATGCTATACTACGTATATGACTGCTTTCTTCGAAGTGGATTGTGTTTTTGAATGCATTCTGTGTGTTGTGGTAAAAACTTTTTAATAAAAAATATAATCAGCAAGAAAATCAAATTCAGCCTTCCTATCACATAGTTTTCTTACCTGTAGATCCTGCTATTATTTTGCAGCTTCCTTTAACAGATCAAGCTGTGCAGCAAAGGTTTGAGGGTTAAGACAAACCATGTACCACTGAGAGGAGTGCTTTCATTGGTTGGCTTTTATTGATTTAGTTAACTCCTTTATCCCAGAAGGAAAAAAAAGCCGTTTTGTAACTGCCTAAAAAGTGTTTGCTGCAGTTTGGCTTTAATTTGTTTATGTCCATCTAACACTAGCCTCCCCAGACAGTGCTGCTGTGCAAGGGTGTCTCCATTGCTCCTTCACACATAGAGGAGTCACCTTAAGACAGGAAGTTTTTTACTGGGTGGATAACAAGGTGAAAATAAAGGAATAAAAAAAAAAGAAAACTAATGCAACTACTATATCCAAGGATTGGCAAGTTGCATTATATAAAATCTTTGATTTGAATTTAATACCACTGTAAACTACCAGTGACACCCAACCAAATTGGCCATTACTAAATCGCAACTTAAATGGACAGCTGAGGAGTTTAGCTACAAAAGAATGTCTTCATCATTATAACCTGATGCGTGGGGAGATCACAGACATCTGCTTGGGAATCTCGCCATTGAATTCTCCAGGGGATATAAGAAGGCCGCCAATGTGTCAGTCCACCCATACCCACAGAAAATGAAATGCTTGCTGACATTTAATAACTAGAATTATTATTGCCCCCACTCCCCTGGCCAATGAATTTATGATAGGTTGCTAAGGGTTTCTTTATTATCATTTTTGCCTACACATTTCCATTATGAGATCAGCTCATTTGTGTAGTTCATACTCTGAGCTGCTACTTATATTTCATGTCAGTCGTTGTTGTTAACATGGCACAGATTACCATTTTGTTGCAGTGGTAGAATACTGTGAATGAAAGGATGTAATGAATTAGAATTAATTGTGATTTCACAGCAGTCTTGTACAATATTTTCCTGGGCACTTAAGCAGTGCCTGATTTATGTCACAATAATCGGGTAAACACACACACCACGTACCTATCAGTAATTTTCTTGTGGAATTCACTCCAATGAGCAAAATATAAGCTTGCTGCATAGATCTTTCATGCTCTGCCACTGTTAAATAGTATAATTGTCTTCTTTATTTTCAAGGCGCTTCATTTTAGATGTTAATTGCATTCAATTTATTACTGGCGAGCCTTCCTGCACAATGCCAGGTATTCTGGGCTCATGATGGATTGCATTGTAAAAACTGAATAGATGAGCGTGTTGTGCAGGGTCACGCTAAACAAATGAATATTAAAGCCAGTTTCTTCCTCCTTCATTTGCAGGTGCAGAGTTGTTTTCTATTATGATTCTGTCGAGCCTCCATGCTTGCTGAACAGTAATTAAAAAATAGGGGGATACATAAATTATAATGGTAAAAATTTGAGATCAAAAGGCAACGTGCTAAAAATGCACTCACTTGATATGCGGTGCAAGTGTGCTGAATAATGTAAATGTATGCTTGTGATACTTGAAAAATTATGTGTATAATGCCCACATACTGCACATGTTTTGAGGGTTTAAAAAGCATTTCACTGTACTACATTGACATCACTGCAGCCATTTTGATGGTAGGACCCAAATAGGCTCATAAGAGAACAGGCATTTTGTGGTGTTGACTTAAATTTATATGAGCAGCCAGACACATTGCTAGAAAATATTCAAATTAAAGACATCATTATGTGGCTTGATCCATCATTCCCAAGAAGCAGCCTGTTAATGCACCTGAAAGCAGTAGTAGAAATAATGCTTATAACCCACGCAACATTTTTCTTTGGTCTTAAAGTGGAGCTCCACCCAAAGGGGGAAGTTCCACTTTAAGGACTGCTCCCCATTAAGGATTGGCACCTTTGGGGGGCGGGGGAGCAGGTACCCGAATTTGACAAGTACCCGCTCCCACTTCCAGTCCGATCGCCTAGGCAATCGGAAGGTGTCCTCCTTCCTTTGCTGTAGTCTTTTGTGACAGGTTCCAGAAGACTACAGGACCATTCATGAAGCGCAGTGCTACTCGCGCATGTGCAGTTGGTACCCAGCTGTGAAGCCGCAAGCTGCACAGCCGGGTGCCCACACTGAAGATGCCGGCCTCCTGGAATACGGTGAAACGGGCTGCGGGGGACACACTGAGGGACAGGTAAGTGGCTGGTTTTTAAAAGTCAGCAGCTACAGTTTTCGTAGCTGCTGACTTCTATTTATTGACAGGGTGAGTGGAACTCCGCTTTAATTATTAATCATGAGAAAACAGCTAATTCAAAAACAAAAAGCTTAAAAAATGGTAGCAATAAAGTACACGTAACTGAAGCCAAAACCTTTTTTTTTTGGAGAAAGCGGAAAAGGATTAGAGCCTTTCTGTTTTTTTTTTAATTAGACCTGTGACCGCTATAGGGAAACTGAAAGAAAGTTCCAAATTTTGAGTGGCCACCGAAAGGTAAATGTTCAGGTTACTGCCGGGGATTTTTTCACTTCCTGTTGTGGCTATCAAACAGGAAGTGAATGTAAAAATCCCAAATGGAACATAAATGGCAGAAAACCTTACAGGGGTAATATAACCATCCTCTGCTCTATACACATTTTTTTCTTTAAAAGTTTGCCTTCGGTTTTACTTGAAAGAGAAAGCCAACCCAAAAATGATGTGTTAGTTACGTATAAGTATATAGTAGTGGACTGAGCTTTTTTTATGTTTTGCATATTCCTAGCAGCATTACCTGGCCAAAATAAAGAAAGAAAAAGCCTGGAAAAGGAAATAATGCAATCACCATACCCAAGGACGTACAAATCATTCAAAGTTTTGACATCTACCAAAAAGTAGAGTGTCAGTTTTAGTTGAATTGGCCCTTTAAAGACTTTAGAAGCTTGGGGTACACCTATGTTTCTCCCAATTCAATACAGCACTGAACTGGGGTTGTGGAAGCAGTGTTGACAAAGCCATATGAGTAGCATATCTTTGAATTTATGCAAGGACTTAGAATTGGTTCCAATTCATCCCAGTAGGGTTAACTAAATTGCATTTACTATATCAGTCCAGTTTCCTGAACCCGTGTCTTTTGTGACCAAGTTTTAACTTTGTTTGCTTTTAATATATCTTTTATATTTAATGGATGGGAGCAGAAATTAAATCCTTTGTAGTCTTCAAATGTACTTATTTGCATATATCTCATTAGGTGTTTTGCATTTTACCAGATGGAATATTCCATTTTGTTTTAAATCAAACATGGTTTGTAACAGATGCAAATGTGCAGATCTCATTCATCCATAGAAAACTTCTAAATAAAAGCATTACTTTTTTTTTTTAGAATACCTCAAAACGACCCAATGAAATACAGCTGACAATTTGTAGATTATCTTATTTACAACTTGTATTCAAGTAAAGATCCGATGCTTGAATATATAAAAATGACTACTTAACTGCTAAGAGCTTGAAGGAAATGCCACTTAGTAGAAATTGTATTTTGAAAATTGTGTTAATGACATTTATAGGTTGTAAGGGTAATACACTTGTTAAAATGAAAGCATTTTTATTGGTTTATATATTGCTTGCTGCTAGTACAATGGTATTTGTGTGTTTGTAGTGCAAGGATCAAATCACAAAGCAGAACATATGATTTTTGTTGTTTGAGCTGTGTATTTGTGTTGGCAAGTTATAGGTAATGTAGTATATAAATTATTGGTTGTTCGACTTTGTGGGTTTTGATGTTTAAATAAAAAATGTTTAACAGTTTAATTATTTACATGATTATCCAATCCTCTTTTGACTGGTAAAGGTCACAGTAGGCAGCTGCTGTAGGTAGGTTTTATGGGTCGTTCGCATTGGTCACCTAGAGGCCTTGTTTACACAGGCTATATTTTGTATGTAAGAACAGTGGGTCACTTTTACAAAAAACGTTAGGAAGCTTTGTTAAAGTCTTCATCTCCAGTTTGAAGATGTTACACACAGACATAAATTGGAGTGCTGGCTGTCACCGTAAAGAGGAACTTCACTCTCTCCAGGACTATTTTTGTTCAAAACCTCCCTTACCTTTTTTCTGCGGGACTGAGCATACTCACCCACCAAGCAAATTCAGCATTGTCCTCCTGTGTTCTGCCAAAAGCCAAGGCTCACTAGATCCTGCATCGCCATCTTTTCTCTGATGTCATCAGGGGGATAGCTGTCTTTTCCTAGCAGCCAGCCCCATCTAACGATGCTCCATAGCATGTGAACCATGTGTTCTACAAAACCCAAAAGCCTCTTGGGTTGCATGACATGAGTATCAGAGATGCTTTGGGTGTGTGTGTGGGGGGGGGGTATAATTCCTGTCTAGGCAAGAAAGGTGGAAATATGGACTGTGTGTTCCCCTAAAAAAGGTTTCTTCCTGCCCCCTAAAAAAATATTTTTGCAGCTTTCTGAAGTAGGGGGATCTGTCCAATTACTATGTGTCAATTAATGGACAGGGATTTGAATCTCCTGGTCTGTTGTGTCCATCTATGCCTGCATGTGAACTGTTTGAAAAGAGGTGGGCATATATAAACGTTGGTCGGGAATGTGTGCATCAGTCTTATTACTGCCCACAGAACTCCTATTCACAACTAAAATTCCCATTACATGATGGGAGTGATAGTTTTTGCAGGTTGTGCAATACAATGAGCACATGTCACATATCCTTTGACCAGAAATGTCTTTCGCCTGGCCATCCTGTGGGAGCTTTGACATCACAGAGTTTTAAGACATATTACGCTCCAGTGTTGGAGAATATGCAGTTTTTTTCTTCACACATCACCTCAGGATAATATCATCACTTCTCCTGTGAATTGTTTTACCTGTACGTTATCTGAATAATAATACCTGAGTATATTCTCACCAATGTATTAGCTCTTGACCTTTGCTTTATGGTGTTTCTAGCTAATTTGCTAGCGATGTTCTACCTTATTGCTGGAATGTTTGTTTATTGTACATTCATATCTGCTGTAACCTTTTACATTTGTATGTAAAAAAAAGGGGGGGGGGGTTTCTCTTCTCTGAAACTAACATTTTAGCTTAAAAGCACATTTGTTATATACCTATGAAAGGAAAAAACTAAAATCTCATTCTGGAGTTTAGCTATAAGCTTCCTGACGCTTGCTAGTAGTTTGTTTAATGTAGGAGCCAGCATTCTAATTTAGATCTGTGCTTGGCATCCTCAAACTGTAGCTAAAAGGCACTTCAAAAATGCTGCCCGAAGCTTGTTGAAAGCTTTTCAAATGCTTTGTAAAAAGCCTGTGTGCATAAGGCTTAAATGTACTTCTTTCACTTTATATTTTCCTGCCGGCCTTATTTTTTTTTATATGTTTAAGTATATGCTGTTTTAATTCTCACATATTGCTTCACGTGGGAGATTTTTGAAAGAAATACTGTTTTTTTGTTTCTTTCTAGGTAGTAGAAGGAAACAGAACAATGTAAATGAGTTAGGTCTGGCGAGAGAGGTGCAGAGATCTGTAGTTATCAGAACAAGGACTCCTGAATGAAAATGATTTAACAGCGGGATTAGCTCTTAATGTATCACTTCACAAGGAATTTTGTACATTACCATTAAAATCCTTCCTTCCTTCTCTTCTGAACACTAGGAGACGTATGCTCTTATAAAATAAACACCTGGGGCTGATACACCTTATATCATTTGATTTAATTAACTTTTAAGTCAACTGATCTGAAAATCCCTTTAACTCAAATGATTTAGCCATAATAGGCTGAGTTTGTTTAGTCATTCTTCAGCACGAGCCTCTATGCTCTGTCCATTATTTTTTTTTTAAGAACTCTTTAGTATGTTGTTCTCTCAAGAGTGATCTTCTTCTCAACTCTGTCATTCGCCTCAGCTGCGTTAATGGCTATAAAATCTGTCAACACTAATAACAATGACATTAATGTAGGAATTTTCTGAATGGGCTGTCGAAAATAGCAGAGCAGGCTAGTAATTATCGTATTTGCTGTGCGGTTATTTTTATTCATGTACCAAAAATGGATTTTACAAACGCTTGGCTTTAGGAATAAGGGATGTGCATGTGACGTGCCATGGTTTTTGAATATTAAGTTTGAGAGCAGTTAAAGAGGAACTTCACTTCTCTCTGTTGGGAAGTGATCATAAATCACCCCAAAATGACTGGAAATCCCATCATAAGCAGCTCTGTCCCCCACTCGGAGATTTCCCCTTTAATTACTGTTTTGGTGATGTAACGGAACCAACCCCCTACTGCACTAGGGTATTTCTGTTAGACTCCCACTTCCCTGTCCGAACACAGATCCACGGACACCACCGCTGACCATACAAGAGGAGACAGCACCAGACTTGAAGGATTCCAGGAGATAGACTGCTTTATTTTAATATAGATACAAGATATATACACAGGGCGGCGAAATACACACTCAGTAACAGGAAACACATCAGCAGGCAGTCCCGTCAGGGGGAAGGGCTGCTGGAAACACCCCACCAAGCCAATGCACAAATGCCTACATCCCATAATAGTTTGCTCCCAAGCCAGACACACAATAGAACAATGGGATGCAGCTGCATGGCAGTGAGCAATGAACAACCCCCACCTATACATGTCTACACAATAGCAGGACATTCCACCCTGTACCCCTAACAGGCACAGGGTGACTTACACATAAGAGGGATATGGGGAGCTGAGACAGGGGTCTCCCCACCTCTCTAAAGGGGGCTGTGTTCCATGGGCCCCCTACCCAAAGTGACTCCCGTCACAGATGATGGCTATAAAATTTTGCAATTTCCACTGCTGTGGCAGGTGTCCTCCAGGAAAAAAAGTCTAATTTCCCAGATGGAGACACAGAAAGTAATTAAAACCTGACAAAGGTTTTAAGCCCTCAACACTATTCAAACCGTAAATGTTTTGGCAATAAATACATTTTAAGCTATAGACCAAAAGTTATCTTTGGAACGTGGGGGACCAAAATAACCTATCTACAGCTGGTGCGCTCCAGAATGGTCATTGTGGTGATCCTCCCTCTCCAGTACTTTCCTAATTGCTAATTTGGAACACACAGGATGAAAATAAAGTCTGCATTCCTGATCTACTTGTTGTTGTGGATCAGTGGCTCAGAGCATTGACGCTACAGGATGACAACGCGGACTTAGCATTTTTAGAAGTTAATATGCAATGGCAGCCTTATATTTATGTCAGCGTACAGAATTGTGAATCCATTATGATTATCTACTTTGGTTGTAGAACCTCTATGGACTCACTGGAAAAGATGACGTCAAACGTTCAACCCTTTTAGAGATGCCAACATAAGCTTGTCTACAGAATGCTTGCAAGATGCCTGGGGAAATGTGATGGTTTATGCATCAGTACTTAGATGTATGTTCTTTACATTAGGGACAGTAGATTACCTCGAAGAATCTTCTTGAAAAATAATTTATCCTAAGAGAGCATTGAGAAGATATGAGGTATCATGCGCCATTTAGACATTATCTGTAAAATTAGCCTGCATTTTGTAGAGGAAGAGCTTATCTCCATTTTTTTTTTCTTCCAATTTTACTACTCTTCATAAAAGCAAAAATTGCTTGTCGCCCTTTTTGTTTATCCTTTCCTGGCTCCAGTCTTCAATGAGTAATGTACTTTTGAAGAACAGTCTGGCAGACGGTTATCTTTTGAATCCTACACATGTTTAGCTGTACCCAATATTCCCCAGGATGTCACTCTTGGTAGAACAACAGCCTTGTGCTTTTAATAATGTGCCAACATATTCTGTTATCTACAAAACCAAAAAAATTCAAGAGAGCCAGGTCTGTACAGTGACCAGAGGGGTCTGTGTTCAATAGATTCAACAATCTGTTTTCTGCTCTTGATTAGTAACTTACATCTGTCCATGCAGCATTCAAAGAGACAGCATTGAAGGTAACATTTTGCTTGGTTGGTTGGAATTGAATTATTTTGAAAAGTTAAAGGGATTCTCCTGGTTAAATAAAAAGTACCTCATGCTTCAAAGCTCTGCAGTAACTTGGGAATAGTTTCTTTCCCAGATCCCTCTTGTGAATTCTCCACTCGTATGTGTGTCTACATTAAAGTCCTAATCCTAAATCAAAAATATACCCTGCACTTAGCGCCTTGCAGCATTGGGGTCTCTGATTCGAATCCTAATCAGGACACTATCTGCTTGGCGTTTTGCTGCTCCCCCTTTGCTTGTGTGGGTTTCATCCAGGTTTCTTCCCACACAATAAAAATAAATTACCGTAGGTTAATTGGCTCCTATCCATATAGACTCTAGTATGTGTATGTATGCATGAGCAATAGGAACCTTAGATTGAACCTTAGATTGCTCCTTGATGGTAGGTACTAAATGTTTATACAAGCACTGTCTATATTTTGGCGCTATTACACGTATTTATTTATATACCTGGAATGAAGAAATACTTAGGAGTTATATCACAAAGCATGATCTTTAATGATATAACACAACATAGAAACAGTTTTTTTTTGTTTTTTTTTTAAATAAAAATCATCTCCTTATGTTTCATGAACAATCACAGCAGCTTTTAAGCTGAACTCAAGGAATATATAATTATACACAATTTCATGGAGTTGTGTACTCTGGAAATAAATGGAAATGGTTGTAAAGGTTTTTTTTTTTTAATTGGAATAATAAACATGCTATACTTACCTGTTCTGTGGTATTGCACAGAGTGGCTCGAAACCTCTTCTTTTGGGATGCCTGGCTACAGCTCTGTCCACTCCTCCTCTTTTGTGTTTGCCCCACAGCAAACTTTTTGTTATGGGGGCAGACATGCAGGCTCACTCCTGATCCAGGCTACGTGCATTCATAGACGCATACAGTACAGCTCAGCCCTGCCCCCCCCCCCCCCCCCCCAGGATTTGCTTGACAGCAGCAGGAGTCAATGGCTTATGAACTCTTAACTGCACACATTTCTTTTTCTGTGGACACACTGGGCTTTCCATTGGTGGCATTTTTAATTTTATGTTTATTCATGGAATACTACCAATTTCCTTACACAGTATTCTGCACATTTTAAAGAGAAAACAGAGGGAGGCATTGTGACATAGCTATGTAATCAGAACACTGCTTTGTCACATAATCTATCTGGCCAGTCAAAAGACATCTGTCACTGGGAGCCATTTTGATGCCAGGGATTTTAATAAGGACCCCATGAAGGAGAGCGGTGATGGAGCAAGGATCACAGGAAGAAGTTAGGCAATAGAATCCTCTATACTTTATTTTTTTTTGCTTACATTCAGCAAGGTATTAAGTTAAATTGAACTGTCGTAAAGTGGGTTCCTGCACAACAGCCAATCAAAAATAGTCTCTTAGTTTGATTTGACTACAGTAAACTGAACGTTTGATTGGTCGGTGGTATTTTGCACTTCCATGTTAATGAAAACCTGAGGGAAATATGTAGGCTGCCAGTGCTGATCTTTTTCTAACAGTGCTGCTTGCCTGTTTTCCCTATCCTGGAAGAGGCATTTAGAAAGTTAAAGTGAAACTAAAGTCCTAATTGAAAAAAAAAAAAACATTACTGGCAAGCAGCTTTTTATTACAGATGAGACACTTGGGGGTTAATGTACTAAAACAGCACCCTGAATCTGGTGCATACGTGCTTGGTAGCCAATCAGCTTCTAACTACTTCAGCTTGTTCATTTATGCTTTGACAATAAAACCTGAAAGCTGATTGGTTTCTCTGAGAGCTGCATGAAATGTTTCATTATTGAGCTTTAGTATATCCCCCCCATATGTCTTTTTACTGCCCTGCCAGCCATGTTTTTTTTTTTTCTTTTCTAAATGTACACCTGAGCTGCTCATGTGTAGCTCTTTGTACAACTGGCACAATGAATTAACCACTGTGTGCATTCATGGGAGTTACCTCATCCAGGGCCAGCCAATCAAGATGGTTGACAATGCCAAACCTGGAAGACTCATGATGGAATGGTGATGAGAGACATCACAGCACTGGAGGGGGAGATGCTTTGCCAAGTAACAATGGCATAATGTGCATACTTCCACATTGTAGCAAAACGCTGGTGGCTAGCAATGGAGTTTAAGGGCCCCTTCACACCAGATGTGTTGGGTTACACTGGGCAGCCTTGCCCAAAGCATAGACAAGACAATACGCCTTATTACCGATCATGTTATTTCACACCATCATGCTGGTGTGAGCTGGAAAAAATACTGCATGTAGAGCTTTTTCAGTGCAGCATGGTGCAATACGATCCATGACATTGCACCACACTGTGGCCAATAGAACGTTGTCACATTTCAATAAAGTTTGCACAAAAAAAATAGTAAACCGTGTGGTGCGCTGTTTTCCAGCACATTAGCACTGCTGCCTTTCAGCATACACCAGTGACAATGCTGTTGTGCGCTATTGCTGTGAATGGGTTACGATTCCATGTTCAGTTAGGGTAATATGAAATATGTTGATCTTGATGCTTGTTTCAGTTCATTGACCCAGAAGCATTACCACCAGGGAAAGCCAGACAACTGATATTTTCAGATGAAGGCCATCAATGGCCACCTATATACAGTATTTAATGGCAGGTTTTCTTTAAATAAGGCCATAAGAAGCTCTGCTACTGATTAGATCAGCAAACAAAATGTGATCTGTAAAAAGATACTTTATCATGCAAATCAACATGAATAGGAATTACAATATTTCTCCATTCAATACTCTTCTGTTGCCAAACAAATGTAATTGTGTTATATACCTGTCAGTGAATAAAAAAATGGCTCTCATCCCTGGTAATTGTGATTAAAACTCTCCTTTGTTCCCTTTGCTCTTTAGTTGTATAATGATGCTTGACTGAAATATTCCTTTCAAACAATAAACTGCTAACTTACTAAGTTTTAAATGCAAAAGATGGTCCCATATATATAGTATTTATTTGCTGTGTATTAAAACAGCAGAAAAGTGTCTATTCTTTTAATGATGAAAATGTGTCAGTGTAGTGTCATTTATGCTTGGATAAGTGCTGGGAAATCTTAGGATTTTACTGTATATATAACTCTCTTTAGCAGATTAATAAAAAGTACATTTCATTATGCTTGTAGAAAGTCTGTGCATGTAAAAAGTATGTATATGGTATACAAAAAAAGTGCTCTCTTTCAACTGCTGCTTTATGCATGGGCATACCTCCATAGATCCCAATATGTCCAGAAAGTATGATCACATGCTGATTCAGCAACCTCCAGAAAATGCTCAACCCTCCAATAAAACAGAAGTTAATACAACGCAATTTTACTTTAAAGTACGGTACAGAGCAGGGGCGGACTGACCATTTGGAAACTCTGGCACTGCCCGAGGGCCCGGGGTCAGTAGGGGGCCCCATGAGATGCCCCTGGTACTTTTTTCATAGGCTTTTTTGAGTTTGGGCAAGGACACAGGGGCCCCATGATCCCCTATTGCCCGGGGGCCCCATAAGTTGTCAGCCCGCCCCTGGTACAGAGAATATTATTCCAGTGTTCCAAAGTGTAAAAAGACAATAACTTTTCCAGCCTAGTGTCTGCTATGAAAGTTAAGGAGGTTCTATCTAAAGAAGAAGGGAAATACCAAGTACATACAAAAACAAGTTGCTGAACTATGACTGGATGTCAGCAGATATACATTTCTAATAAAACAATGAAATCCAATACAACAGCAAAAAATTCACAATAGGTAAAACACCACAATGGAATATTGAAGATTTGTATTGTGCGTCCAAGTCTTGATGAAGCTACTTCTGCAAAACGTGTTGACCTGACACAGTTGTGTTAGGATGCAGACTTTTTACCTCCTGCTCTAGACAAGTTATTGATTTTAACACGGTACTGTGAGCTGGTTTGAGCCAGCACTTTTTAATATTGTAAAATAAAAAATTATCAGGCTTTATAGATATAAATTTTTTATTTTTGTGTATGTTTTGATATTATATATGATCTGCTGGGGAGAATGTTTAAAGTCCCTATGGTTTGCTGTATATATTGAATCTTTCATTATTTGGGATGATGCTTCCAAGACATCAGAATATAAGCAGTTTATCATGTCCCTGTTTTCTAACTAAGTGTATATGTTGAACACCGCAATGTGTATTTTAGTAATAGGGGAGCTAGTCTGCACTTGTCAAGAGAGGGGGACGCGGTTTCACCAGTCCTAGAGAGTGGATGAAATTTTGATATTGGGCACCTTGCACAGTAGAGGTGTGGGGGATACTTACACACTTTTATGAGGGGTTTGGATCAGTCCATGGAGAGTAAGAATGTGGCTTTCTTTGGTCTAGGAGCATGGGGGTGAGAATGAGGTGCGTTGGCCGTGCAGAAGTCTCCTTCAGGGGACTACAACCACAGCCAGCAGTGTTGGCTATACACTGACTGGAGCAGAGAGAGGGAGTAGTTTTGGTAGAGTGGGAAAACCTAGACGAGGGATTGTTTGGATGCTGCCAATTTAAGAATTAATTTCTGGAGTAAGTCTTGTGCCATAATCTTTTCATGGGATAGATTATGTTGGGTTAGGTAAATTGCCCTCTCTGATCTTTAGGGCTACAGAATTAAATTTCCCATCACAAGCCCAGAGTTTCCATGGCTTTTTGTGGGTGACATTATTATTTAAGGAATTGGATATGTTATAATCTGTTCCAGGGTCAGGTGCAGGTGCCATCATGAATTAGGGGGCTGTGCTGAGGGCAGAGAGCAGGTCTTACTGATAAGCTGCCAGCCTCCTAACATTTTGCAAAGCAGAGACAGAGCAAGTGCTGTCTATTGTGTAGCATGAAAGCTTCCGTCAATCTGCCAGCAGTTGAACCATGTGCCCTTGACTGTATTTTAACTGAGCTTCGATAATTGAAATTTAAGTTGCTGGATCTATCTCTTTTTAAACGCCAACTCTGCAGATTAAATATTTTTAGTTTAAATAAATTATTAAGAATTGACATTCATTTTCTTCTCTTAGTAGAGAACAGTTACAGATGTTTTATATGTTTAGTGTCATTTGTGTGTCAGACAGAGTTGGTAAAGGTTGAGGAAGAAGGAAGCAAGTTGAGTATTTCTATTTGCTGTGGCTCAGAAACCGATAGAAAGCTATGATACATACATAATTTAGACATTGGGTAAATTCAGAAGCACACCCAGACACACCGTTAGAATACTCAAAGTGAATACTGAATTATGGTCCAATACAGGACCCAGAACTCAGTAACTGGTAAAGTAAAGGCACACAGGCCAAAATAGGGGAGAACAAATAGTACAGAGAAAATATACACATGGAAACAGAACATTACGTATGCTGATGGTTTATTGAAACTAGAGCCTTAGCCCATAGGTACGAAGCTGTTTTTTTTTTTACTTTTTCTGTGGAAACATAGAAGTCTATGGGAAGGATCTGCACAGGCGCAGCCAGAAGACTTATCCATAAAAAGAATCGAAACACTCCAGTGCTCAGGCAATAGTATATCCAATGGTGTAATGCTTTGCCCAATGCAGCCCTCTTTAGATCGGGTAATCTTCAACACTGCAAAATACACACGGGGGGGTGCAAATGCCTAGTGCATTACCGCCAAAATGTTTTTAGGATCCAAAAATCAATTATATACTCACAAACATAGTAGGAAACAAGCATATCAGAAACCAACCCCAGTCTTGAGGCAATGGCATCTGACCATTTCTATATCTAAAGTGAATGAAAGCCTGGAAGTGACTGCTGTATACACCAAGGACATCCTGTTAAGCTTGATATTACTCCTTGAGGGTAATTGCATTTAATCTCACTATTTAGAGGTGGTCATGGAGTGTTCACTGTATTAATTGATTTGTCTCACTTTATTTGATTTGTTTATTTTATACAGTTTCTGTTTATTTTTGTGTGTGTTGTTGTTTTGAGTGTACACTATTTTCACTTGTTGGAGTGTACACAGAATTATTATATTATTATTATTATACAGTATTTATAAAGCGCCGATAGTTCGCTCAGCGCTGTACAATACAAAGGGGGACAGAACATGTGACAGAACAATAACATTACAATGCAAAACATGAGGGGATCGAGGGCCCTGCTCTTTCAAGCTTACAATCTAGGAGGGAGGGGATGGTGGCACAGGAGGAGATAGCTGTGGGGGATGGAGTGGTAGGAAGAGTGGCGGAGGTCGGCAAGTTAGCAGGCGGTGGGGTAGGCTTCCCTGAAGAGATGGGTTTTCAGGGTGTGCCTAAAGGAGAGGAGAGTAGGTGATAATCTGATGGATTGGGGCAGGGAGTTCCAGAGGATGGGTGACACCCTGGAGAAGTCCTGGAGGCGGGCATGGGAGGAGGAGACCAGGGAACTAGAGAGAAGGAGGTCTTGTGAGGAGCGGAGTGTGCGTGCTGGG
This sequence comes from Staurois parvus, assembly GCF_062004578.1. NCBI lineage: Eukaryota > Metazoa > Chordata > Amphibia > Anura > Ranidae > Staurois > Staurois parvus. Next base: position 8,687,463 of record NW_028317814.1, on the reverse strand, counting down.
TGGTACTTGGATATTAGGTCAGTGATGTAGTTCGGGGCAGTGTGATGGACAGCTTTGTACGTCAGTGTTAGGATTTTGAATTTGATCCGTTGCGCAATCGGAAGCCAGTGGAGGGATTGGCAGAGACAGAAACGGAGAATGATTTTTGCATGATTAACGTGTCACCCACAGTTGAATCTGAATATATTTTTGTGCACACATATATTTATTTTGCACTGATTTAGTATATACTTATCTGATTTAAGGTATATACATTTATATGAAATTTAGAAGGTAATACACTATTATAGTTTATTTTTTTGAGGTATCACGAGGTTCAGAATGGAGAATTGAAAGCTGAACACACTGGATTGAGAAACGTTTGGTGTATTATTATTTATTTTATTTTTGGATATTACTTTGGACATTATTTTTTGGATATTCAATTATTTGGGTTATGTAGAATTAATCTTTGCATATTGTTTTGGAATTTTTTGTTCATTTATTAAGTTATTTATTTGATTTATTTTGTATTCTTGTATATGGGTTTTTGAGTATAAGTGAAGGAAAAGGTTTTTATTATTACTGTTGGGTATATTGAATGATTTTGTCCCACACACTCACTCTAAGATATTGCTACGTTTGCTTCTGTTTTATGCTAGAAAACTTATTTTGCTGAATTGGAAGGGCGATACTCTGCCCTCTATACACCGATTTTATTGCATGGTTACTCTGGTACTGCCCCAATATAAGCTGATCTATAAAGGACGGGCCTGTCCCCAAAAAATTACAAAAATCTGGCAGCCTTGACTAGATATAGAAGATTCTTTTTGGGGAGATGTTCTCTTGTCACGACCATTGTCACAGGGTTCTATGGTTTGAGTGGCTGGATTTTACATTCTACTGACTTCCTTTGATTTGTAAGGGAGTTGATGATGCGGGTGTTTGTGCTTGTTTGCTTGTGGCTGTTGTATGTTTTGGCTGCTTTTGTATGTTCTGACTGCTTACCTGTTATGTTATTATATTGTCACATGGTTATCCTTTGTCATATGTATTGGGTTTCTTGCCTACGATAGTTTGATGTTTGGTTTTTGTTTTGGATCCCCTTTTCTGTATTATGTACCCTTATTCTTTGATTTTTTTAGTTTGCACTCCTGTTATCATTTGTCTCTTCCTTGTTCTGTTTTTTGTTGTTTGTGTTTCATAAATGCAAAATAAACACCTTTAAAAAAAAAAAAAAAAAAAAAGAAGGTCTCCTTTAAGCATTCCAATAATTGTATGTGCCACTAAGCAGCTCTAACTTAAATAACAGCTGAGTCATAGCAGCCAAGTAGTCTGAAACACGTAAAGATTTTCCAAATAAAAAAAAAATCATTCCACTTTAACATGTTTAGCAATGCTTCAACGTTACCTTGAAAATTCTAGCCATTGTCTGTGGGAGAAGTTAAGAGATGTGTGCTTAGTAACTGTTACTTAATGAAATCACCGCGTGCTTCCTTCCTCGCTGCCTTTTCTGCTCCTCCACAATGTCAGAGAAGTGACGATTTATTATGATGAATCTGATTTACTCTGGACCCACTGATGTCCTTTAAATAAATGTTGAACATCTGTCTGTTTTCACTGATCTCCGGTTCGACGCATAATTTGCAAGGAGCTAAATCCTCTTTCCAAGTGACTTGCCGCAGATAAATTGACACTGATGTGCCCTTGCTGTGAATCTCTGTTGCTGTCTGTCATGAAACTTTCAGCTGCAACTTTCTGCAGATCTACAAAGCAAATCAATAGGTGGAGCGTGAGTGGTGACTGACCTCGGGAACAATTATTCTGAATTTGGTGCCCCTTCCTTGCTGTCTTTGGTGACCAAAGGTGATGGCACTATGTTTAATTGACTGGAATTAGATCATGGTTCTGTAATTGTTACATTAAATTTTCTTTTTTAACCTTGAAACACACATCATTCATGGCAGCAGTTTGTATGTTTTTACAATAAGTGTTCTGAATTTTAAATGTGGAAAATCTAAGTCTTATATCTAATAAAGGTACGTTTTGATGCAGCTTTAATATTTTGACTTGCTTTCTATTCTGTGTTTTGATTATTTTATGATTTATACAGATTTGTGAACAGTTCTTAGAGTGGTGATGTGTATATAGGGAATGCATTTGGTATCTCTGCTTAAAGTAAATTTGTCATATGAAGAATGCTTTTCTATAATCCATAAAACCTAGATTCAGCAAGTTTTTCTTCGTGTTTATTGGTGAGGCTGTAGTGTCATTACTATGACAATGGTACCCACATGGAAGAAAAATATATTGTAAAAATATTCTTCCCACATATATTGACATACATTTGAAATGCTACAATTTTGGCCATATTATATATATATATATATATATACACTGCATGATGAAATGCACTATTACAAAATATGAAAAATGTTTTAAAAAATACATTTCAAGTATACTGTATGTCTTTAAAAATGCAAATCTACATTTTTGGAATGCATTTACAAATATATGTAAAAATATATGTTAAAATGACTTTTTTATATGTTAAAAATAATCTGAAGAATATATTTTAAAAATATACATTTTTAAAAATATTTTTCATATATTTTGTAATATATAAAAAAACACATTTCAACATGCTATATGTTTTTATATATATATATATATATTTTTTTTTTTTTTTTTTTTTTTAAGTGTATTGAATATGGCAAAAATTGTAGCATTTCAAGTATATGTCAATATATTTGGAAAGAATATTTTAAAAATATATTTCAAATAGATTTTTCTTCCATATGATTAGCTAGATAGTGAAGCCAGAATGACCGCTATTATGCCTATATCTTGGAAAACAATTAAACCCAAGAACAAAAATATAATACATTGCAATTTAGCAGTCCATAGATGAGGTGGCTGCATTAGTTTTCTTTTCTCAGGCAAAGAACATTTTTAGGAAGCGTAGAAAGTTCCTGTTGATCATGCTAGAAATGCAACGTCCTTGTCACTTCCTGTGAAATGCACTAGAAATAAAACATATCTAGGTTGTGTAAACTACAAATTCCATCATCCCACTTTTAATGGAAATAAACAAAGACAGACATATTTGTAGTCTACCCTGGATGATAACCTTGGCTCCCTCTGTAGATTCAGTGTGGTAATGAGCATAGCTACTCAGGGACTGAAAGTATGTTCTTAGTAGGATTACCAGGTGAAAATACAGAGGAAATAGTCTGAAACAATGCAGCTGCCATGTCTAAGGACTGGTAAGCTGCAATTTATTACATTTTTGTTTTGGGGTTAGATAGCTTTTTTCCTGCTATTTATAATCCAGCTGTGGGCATTTATGCATACATAATAGTATACCTAGTGAAAATGTTTAAAGAATAAATTCACCTTTGAAACTTGTTAACCCGTTTTTAGAGTAGAACATGTAACATGTTCCAGCATCTGCACCTTCTTCCCCCAATCCCCCTTCCCCGTGACAGTGGATGGGGGACCTTTCCCTGTACCTGCTGTCAGAATTTGAAAACAGCGTGGCCACGCGGGATTCCGCAGAGGGGCAGACAGCTAGCTTGAGAGTCTGCAGGAGCCTGACATTGAACCCCTCGATCTGCTGATTGCAGGTGCAATGCTCTGCATGCTCCTTAGAAAAAAAGTAATAAATGCACATTTTTTTACCTGCAAAAAATTGTGCATTTATTTATTTATTTTTTCCAAAAGATGGACTTGACTTTTTTTAAAAAGTAGTTTGAAGTTCCGAAGAATTATTTACTATCGACAGGTGAACTGGAGCTCAAGATTATTAAACATATTTTAATATATTATTCCTATTTTGGTTTAGTGACCATTTGACAATCTTGAGCTCCAGTTGACCTGTCGATAGTAAATTATTCCTTGGAACTTCATCTACTTTTTTTTTCTGAATACAGGTAATATCTAAGACTAAAACAGACAACATTGGGTAGTAATTGTTGATGTGCTATTACCTATGGCAGAGATGTAAGCACTTGTAACAGCTGATCTGTGGCTGGTTTAATAAATGAGATACAGCTAGTAATAAAAGAAGGCTGTCTTTTAAAGTGGTAGCGCTTGTTTATTTTTACCTACAGGTACCCTTATAATAAAGGTTACCTGTATGTAAAATTAATATCTCATAAAAGTGCACGGAGATTTTCTATTGAGCAGCAGCCAGTGATGTTATCGGTGCATGCAGTATGAAGGAAGGGCAGAGACTCCCACGCATGGGAGTGACGTCATTGTGGCTCGGCCATTCAAGTGGCCACACCCTACAAGCTCGGAAGGAAGTCCAGGTGAAGATGGAAGCCTCTGCAGTGGTGACAGCACACCGCTGGAGGGCTTCATTTTTAGGTAAGATCTCCATAATGTCCTAGTGTGCAATGCATACTAGGACATTATGCCTTTGCCTTGCAGGGGGAAACTTTTTTTTTTCTTTTCAAAGCGTTTACTACCACTTTATATTGGTGCAGCACCTATGAAAACATTTTTTTTTTCATCATAAAGCAAACTTTTGGATAAATCAAACATGAAAAACTGAGATGAATGAATGATACTCCATCACAAGGTGTGCACATAATACTTACATAAGGTTCCACATCCTAAATTATTAAAATACATAGAAAACTGGACACATGGACGTGGACATGGTTGGCACCACAATTTTCATTAAAACGGTACAAATGTATTCATAATTCACAAATAAAACAATAAATATGGTAAAAAATGGGACATCTTGAAATGTTTTTCAGACCATCGAAAAACTTAGACTCTGTAAGGTATAGACGAATCATTGACTGACTATGTTCTTAGGCGGGGGCTTCTTGATTAATTTGGGTCAAAGCTCTGCATGTTTCGCTATAACCATCACTTCCTCAGGAGCTGTGCTGAATGTTTCTATTATAACAGAATAGTTCAGCATCACCTGACCCCTGAGTTGTTCTCATACTGGAAATCTGGCATGCTCCACACCCTGATTTCTCAAAGCAGTGCCGAAAGCCACAGTACCCCAACCATTGTCCTGTGCGTGGCTGGAGGAGCAGACATATGCTTATTCAGATAGCTGCTTTGAGAAAGCACTGTTCCTATTTTGGCATCTCCAGATAGCACTGGACTACATACAGTCTGCAGCTGTAGGCGTGTGCTGCCATCTTTCACAGCATTTCCCTTACTGATATTAGCTTTTCATGCATTCAAGAGCATCTCCAGGTAGTAAGTAAAGTCATTACGTTGCCTAAATGGTAGCCAGGGACATTCTCCTGTCCTATGGAACTCCCTACCCCAATCTGTCCTGCTGTCTCCTAATCTATCCACCTTTAGACGTTCCCTAAAAACCTTTCTTTTTAAAGAAGCCTATCCTGCTTCTACCTAGTAAACCGCCATTTATTTCCTCCATCAGCTCATCCCCCCACAGCTATTACCTTTTCTATCACTCAACCCTTCCTCCTAGATTGTAAGCTCTAATGAGCAGGGTCCTCTGTTTCCTCTTGTACCAAATTGTATTGTAACTGATATGTCTACCTTAATTATGTAAAGTGCTGCACAAACTGTTGGCGCTATATAAATCCGATATAACAATAATTACACCTTACTAAAATTATATTTTGTATGCTTAGTTTACCTTTTTATATGGGATTTCATAAAAATAGTTGCATGCCCATTAATCGGGCTTCTCCCTGTGGGAGTTGTGCTGGGAGCAGTGAATACACCAGACAGTATTTTCATTAATTCAGATTCAGGAACATTTGTAAGGATACTGGCAACTAAGGGGCTTCATAAAGGGCAGAATATAAATTCTAGGATAAAAACAGAAACCATGCAGCAGATAGTCTGGTCACCTGTGTTTTCTGCACCTAATCCACATCAGTCACTGTAAGGGCACATAAAAAACAATTGTCTTCTATGCAGTCCGCTCACTGTTCACACCACAGTGCTGGCATGAGGTGCATTGAATGGCATCTCAGTTCATCGCGGAGCCCAATGCTTCAGTGCAAAGGCTGAATGCAGTGTAACTTTGTACACTCTTAATAAAGTTACAAAACAAATGGCAGTGCATTGCACTGCTCCCTCATTGCCCGTCAACAGAGACCCCAGTATGCCTGCTAAAACTGAGCATTTTTAGTGTGTGGCAAGTGTGAACGGGCCCTTAGTTCGATGATGTTGAACTGTACCATTATTACGTATGACCTTAATCTAAATTGGTAGTCCTGGGCATTTATTGCTCTGATTTCTCCTCCATAGAGCCAATGAACAGAATTATACATTTTCATTACAAACTGGCTCCTCATTTTCTTCCCTCCCCTCTGCTGGACACAGAGAGGGCCCAATCCCTCATTGACAAAATATCAAAGCTTGCAAAATGTCAGCTTGTTGCTGTGTGCAGCCCGCCATGACATCCCAGCGCTTTAAATAAATTACTGAACTTTTTTCTTAGTTAATTGCCTTTTTAATCATGATGAAATTGCTACTGTTTGCATGAATACTCAAGACTACAGGATTTGTTGGCTGTTGTAGATGATGTTCATTACTCAATTACCTTTTATTTTAACACAGTCTGTTTCCGTGCAAAAGGTCCCCCCCACCCAATCTATTTTGTGTGCTACAGATATGGAGCATTTCATATTATTATCTGCAAACTTTCGGATTATGCCATCTTGCTTTAAAAAAAGGAAAGAAAGATGATGTGACTGGAGTCACTGTGGGTGGGGGGCCCATGGAACCCAGCTCACTTTGGAGAGGTGGGGAGACCCCTGTCTCAGCTCCCCATATCCCTATTATGTGTAAGTCACCCTGTGCCTGTTAGGGGTACAGGGTGTTCTGTCCTAATATTGTGTAGACATGTCTAGGTGGGGTGGGCGTTGTGGATTGTTTGGTGTTGTGTGGCTGCATCCCATTGTTCTATTGCTTGTCTTGCTTGGGAGCAAACTATTATGGGATGTATGTGTTTATGTGTATTAGCTTAGTGGGGGGTGTCTCCCACCTGATGAGTCTGTCTGCTGGTGTGAAGTTTGAATACCTGTGTGTCTCTTGTTACTAATTGTAGATTTCCCCACCCTGTGTCATTATGCAGGGAGGGGGGACTGTCTCTTGAGTGTATATATCTTGTATCTGTGTTCAAAGTCTACCTCCTGGTCTACTGCAAGACTGGTGTCGTCTAGTCCTGTATTGTCGGCTGTGGTGTCTGTGGTCGGTGTTTGGATGGGGAAGCGGTATTCTAATGGAAGTACTCAAGTGCAGTCTGGGTCAGTTCTGTTACAGATGCCGATTGGAATTTTAAATTATTAAGTATATTAAGGAGATATTAGATAAATTGCATTGTCTGTTTGCATCTGCCCAACAAGTCACTCCTACAGATTATTGGTCTGTGAGTATTAATAAGTCCAAAAAAACAACATAAACTTTAATTATTGTATTTTCTTGCCCCATTCACGTTTGCAAAAAATATTGCCCCCCCCCCTTAACAGGAAGTGAGAGGAAATCTCTCCAAATGACCACCAGATAGCATTAAAACAAAACATTTTTGGTATACTTTAATATGAGATCACTTTTTATACTTTCAAATGTAAAAAATGTTTTGCTATTTTCCTCCTCCTTCGTGAAATATGCTAGCTGCTCACTAAGTACTGAAGCTAAAAACAAATTAATGCAAATACTGTATGCACTGATTAAAAAAAAAAAAAAAAAATTACATATATTTTTAGATGCATTTGGTTTTGTTACTTAGAAGTGGAATCCTCCTGTTATTGCCTATATAGCAACACTCAAACTGAGAGAGAGAGAACAACACTAGTGACCAGTTCTACTCTTTTGCATCCAAGTAGACTATGCTGATAGGAGGAGAGAGCAGATTAATGACCTTATCAGTGTATGCTTTGTTGTGGTTTTTAGCAGGCTTAATTATGTGTTCTTGACCATGTTTTTAAGTCACTGCTTTGCAGTCGCCATGTTTCCTATAGTCAGGAAGACTAAACAAGTTAAAAAAAAAAAAAAAAAAATTCCAGTTGGGTAAATACAGTAATTTTAAAATTATGTAGCCAGCAGGTGGCACTCTCATCACTGAAATTCATCCCTTATCCAATAGTGATGAAGGAATGAGTATGACGTTTTTATAAGACAAAAAATCTGCAAAGCAAGCTGCTCTATCATCCTATTCATTTTGATAACCTTCAATGATCTGGGCATTTTTTATCATGTATTAAAGTAGTTGTAAAGATTCAAGGTTTTTTACCTTCATGCATCCTATCAGTTATCCTATCCTGAGCCCCATCATGATCCAGCGAAGTGCGCAAGAGCCTCGGCTCTCCAAGGACTCTCCCTCCGTATTGGCTGAGACAGCAGCAGGAGCCATCGGGGATGCTCTGTGCAAAAACCATGACACAGAGCAGGTAGGTATGACATGTTTGTTATTTAAATGAAAAAAAAACAATTTGCATTTAATATCACTTTCATTATTTGGGTTCCCGGGCCTTTTTTTCCTTTCTGCAACTTATGTCTTTTAGGTTTTGTAGTCTAACCTAATATAAACCTATTTGTAGTCTTAACTTAAACCTATTTTATTTTATGGGCTTTACTTAGAAATTTTTTTTTAAAGTATTTTTTGGAAGTCTTCCCATATATTCCCTTCAACATTCTCTTTATCTGCATAACACTTCTGTTTAGTGTGTGTGTGTAATAATGTCATAAAAACCAGCGCTGGGGTGACTGTGGCTTGAAATTGGTGAATGGTAACAGTACTGCAATACCATACAGGGTGCAATGGGTAATAGCTCTGCTTCAATTGCATAAAAAGTAGCTTTATATACATGCACAATGATGATGATAATGTCACCGGATTAATTCTTGATACAGCGGGATGAGCCAGGCTTGGCTGGAGAAGAGGCAAGTCCTCGAAACGCGTTAACATATCGGATGTCTATACTCCCTATTGCGGACAGTCACATAGCATGGTTTTGACCAAGCTGTTCTATTATGATGTGCCTTTGAGTACAATACCTACTTTTATCTCTTATTAAACATTTTTTATGGTAATGCACTAGGCCGGTGCTCCCTCTGTTTGTTATTTCTCCATGCAGTATATTTGGATTTCCCTGGTCTTTTGGGGGCAACAAGGTGTGCATATTCCTGGACATTCATGATGTGGTTGTAGCCTACATTGAGTCCATCCCCAAACGCAGGAGCATTTGTGCTTTTTGGCTGGAGAAATGTCCACTCGCCTTAGTCCCTTGAACCGGGAGTGTTGTGAGCTCAATGAGCTGACTTGGCTGGGAACCACGGTGCACCGGAAGGGACATCACACATCCAGGGGGGGGGAGTGGAATTCAGGCACTGGACGTGGCGCACACGCGGGAACTGGTCACCAAGACATGTTTCACATGCATTCGTTTTATCAAGTATTTTTTTAAAGTCTTCTCATATATTCCCTTCAACATTCTCTTTATCTGCATAACACTTCTGTTTAGTGTGTGTATACACTTTTTTTTTCTTCATTTACAACCAATTTTCAGTTTTCATTAAAGCGAAACAACACTGTATCTGAGTACCGCAAACCAAAAATGCTATTTAATTTTTATTCATTCAAAGCAAACCCATCCATCCATGTCTTATGCTTTATTTTGCTGAGAAACCCCCTCTCGTTTTTGGCTGTGACCATCATGAGTAAGGGCAGATGGTTCATGTAGCATTTACTTCCTGTAATCCATATGCCCTTAGCTCAGGCATGCAGGCAGGAGGGTATGCTTAGCTGACAAAACCCCTCCTGAAGACTCCTGGGATGTTTGATATCATTTCCCTAGGCATGGAAACTTGGAAGTAACTAAAGAAATGTAAAAAATAGTTTAAAGCAAGTAAATATACTTTTTTATCGATTTACTAATGCTAGCAGCATAAGGATTCAAAATAGTCAATGTTGACTGAGAGAGTGAAGTTCCACTTTACGTAAACCTGCATAGACGGGGCATTTCCAAATTGTTGTAAAGAGACATAAGAGAGAAAGCACAGCAGCCTAGTGTAGTATTTCTAGACACCTTTAATAAAAAGAATATATTGCATTGGTCCCCTATGCACTCCCGTTGTAAGCGGCAAGCAATAAAGTCGGAAAAAACAGTCAACAAAGACTGTAAAAAGATGAGACGTGAAAAACAGACATAAAACAACAGTTTAACGACTTATAAACTTATAAATAAACAATAATAATAAAATTGACCCTAAACTAGTATAATTTTCTTTTAACAGAGATCAAGAGATGTATTTGCTAAAATATTTCATTTCACTTTTTTACATTTTATCTAATACTACAAATTGGGAAATTCATGTTTTGTGCCTCACTCCTATGATGCATGTCACCAGACACCTCTTCCACACGATTCACAGACTTGCAGAACGCTGTCAGAGATAAAATTATGCCATCTATGAGTTGAGTAATTTCTACAAAAAAATGCGTCTATAAGAGCATTTTCTGTTTTTCTAAATTCTCTAAAACACTGATTTTCTTTTACTAGATTTTTTTTTTGTTGTATGTTTTTACCTAGGTGTGATTTGTTGTTTAACTGCCAGAAGCCAGACAACAGCAAGTCCTCTTGGGAAACCATCTTTCTCTCTGACTCTATAGTGATGTTACATGTAAAGATGAAATGCTTGTCACTGGTGAAAACTTTGATTTGTTTTGAGGTGGATTGCAGAAATAGCATTCAAGTGGCACACTAACCTTTTGTACACCGTGTGCTGTCTTCTCTGTCTGTATCTCTTAGTTTCTTTACTCTATAGAGAACACACACAGAAGAAAAGTGAATTGATGGCATAGATGTGCAAAGCATATACATTAGTTGTATTGTATTCACCAGAAGGCCCAGGTGAGCAATTGGCCAAGAAATTTTGATTTAGTGTACAAAGATATGTTTCCCAATTGATCCATTTTACAAATGCTCAAAAGTCATGGGATACATGTAGAGCTTCTTTTATGTTCCTATTGAAATTCTACAAGGTCTACCAGTGGAGTCCTTAAACCAGTGAGCTAAAGGCAAACTCAAGTGTGGCCTGTGAAATCACCCAAGGACCGCACATAATGTTCAATATATGTAATGCTTGAGAGGACTGTCAGAAAATGCAGACTCAATAGAGGAAATGAGGGTAAGAGAGTGTGGACATGCTACATTTTTGGCTGGGGATATGCTGCAGAAGACAATATGAAACTGGCAATGTGTTACATGACGCTAGTAGAGATCATTGCTATTACCCTAATCAATGTTCCTTCTAAAAACTGGTCAGGTCCAAGGGCTCTGAGGAAGAGGTTGTGTCCTCGAAACGCCTTAGCCAGTTGGTCATCCAGGGTTCTATCATATGGACTCAGATGTTGTTTGGATCATACACCTTGTTCAGTTTGACATGCCTGTGTTATTATGTCCATTGTGAGTATGATACCTATTTTTGTTTCTTTAATAAATTATTTTAAAATGATAATGCACTAGGTCGGTGCGCCCTTTTTCTGTTTCTCCATTTGTATCCATTGCATATCATATACCAAAGGGCTGCATGCGGCCTACCAGGGCCCTAGACTACATATACAAAACCAGTGAGTGATTCAGACTGCTGGCCTTCATCTTGCTGGCCTTTATGAGTTTCATCATCAGAGTCTGTAGGCAGAAAACTCTGGCCCCCCAAGCAACACCCCTCTGCTATGTCACCTGGCTAAGAATATTGGGGCAATGTGTATATAATCCTATTTGAGTTTACTGTATTTTTTCTGATAATGGTGGAAAGTATGTTACAGTAACTAAACAGGGAAAAAATTACTCTCTTTGGGCTCGAGATAAACTCATCACTGTTCCACTTCTCCTTTCACTGTCCAGTAACAGACTGGGACATGTCCAGGGCAACCTGGCTTTGATGAAATTGGCTGAAAGATGCTGGCCATCAGGGGTCAGCTAGTGACAGATAAAAAGTACTACAAATCTCTGGGCTGACGGTGGATTTTGCAGCAACCGCAGTTTTGTTATTAATCTTTTTTTAGGCTATTCTGTTTATTTTTGGCTGTAGTTTTGCTGTGTTTGGGTTTAGATACAGTTTACGTGTAGAAGACAAGTGATTGTAGAAGAAATAAAATGGAATCCCTATTTTCCAGTTATGATTTTTTTTTTCTAATGCTTGTTATGTGTCAACCAAACTGGTTAATGGTTTACTGCAGGGCGATTAAGACCATTGGCCTTGCACGTCCATCCACAGTGAAGAATAGGAATCAAGATGGCAATATGAAATGGTTAGGACAGGATGATAGCTTCTAAAAGGCTTCTTTAGTCCTTTTATTAATGTACGGTCAAGAACATTCTGTTCTAGAATAGCTTGTAGCATATTTCTGCTAAACTGTATCTTTATGCATTGTTGTCAGATATTAAAAATAACCTGCGGCTATATTCTGAGTTAATGCTTGAATATCAGTACGTTGCAAAGCCTTTGCATAGCTAACTTAGCTCAGATTATTGCATCCTTACAGCATTGTAAAATCTTTCAATAATATTTATTTCAAAAGCCCTTTCCCTTCATTATTTTAGTCTTATTTTGTTCACTGTTTGAAAACTTTTCAATAGTTTATTGCTACATTTTTCTAAATGTAGCAATAAACTATTGAAAATTTTAGATTGTTCCCAGCTCAGGCCAATTTTATGGTCCCAAAGAAGCCAGGTTTTTCAGAATGAACGTGACTTGCCCAAATATGGTCGCATTAGGGATGCTACAGATCGTACCTACCCCCCCCCCCCCCCAAACACCTATGCTGCACTTGGCTGTATTAAAGCAAACTCCAGTCTCACCTTTGTCCTGTTCAATCTGCTTCTGGTGTTTGTTGGAAAAGTGTGCTGCTCTATATTTTTTTTCCCTATCCTTCCCACTGTGTTCCTCTGAATTTTAATTTAAGGGCATTGCAGCAGGCATTCTTCCTATTTGCAGATGCCTAGTTTCCCACAAGACCCACTGACTGTTCTGGATTCACACCCTGAGTTTCCAGGGGTGCCAATCACTGCTGTTGTGTCCTATGGGGTGTATACAACTTCCAGAGTATCAGTTTCATCTGGATGAGAAAGTTACTGCAGAGATCACCTCTTCCGCACACTGGATACTAGGACTGCAGCTTACAGTGCACTATAAGTTGTTTGTGCATTGCTTGTATGAACACAGTATTGTTTTTCCGTTAGTAGAACTGACTTGTGATGTTTTTCATTGTATTGGGTGATAATGTATACTGTACTATCCACTTATACAGAAGCAACATGACGTATGGAAGGTTTGCTAATGTCATATGTTTGTTTGCTTTATCGTCCTTCCACTGGTTAGGCAAAGCTGCATGTTTTAGTCTTGGTAGGGTCAATTAAATTACTGTTGAGTGGGTGTTGCTGCTGTGATGTCCTGTTTTCACCTAACTTCTCCCACAGACAAGACAGAGGAGATGGTCGTGTGACCTGTTTTTTATTCTCCTAATCTCTACTGTGATTTTATTGTGAAAAAACCTCTACAGTAGTGTGGATAGACAGTCTCCCCATGTAGGGTATCTTAAATATGAACTTTTGAAATGGGATACATTAAAGTGGGATGGTGAAGAAACTATGTTGTAACCCTAAGTTGGTTGAGTACATTTTATTAGTAGCTGCTCTGTATAGTTATACTTTACACAGGAAAAATTTAATACATAAAAAGAAATATGCTTGTTTTTTAAAAAATGAGAGATGAAAGTCAGTAGATCCCATATAGATGATCCCTAGCTAGTGGATCTGTGTCAGTAGAACTTTTTAAAGAAGATGTACTTGGGTGAGGGAATCTTGTACAGGGATCAATATCAGTAATGTTATAATTTATTTATGGCAGTATTTTGAATTCTGTCCAAAGATTGGAATATATAAGTGATCAAATAGCTTTGATCAACTCCCTGATAGCATGCAGTAGAGTTCTTTACATGGAGGTTCTAAATTCAGGTAATTTGTTTAAGGAAAAGTTCACTTCCTAACTAAATCCATCCCCTATAGTTACATAGTTAGTCTGGCTGAAAAAAGACAAAAGCCCATCCAGTTCAAGCACATAAAAAAAAAAAGGTATAATCCTATACCCACAGTTGATCCAGAGGAAAAAACAGAAAAGCATGATCCAATTTGCTCCTGCAGGGGAAAAAAATCCTTCCTGATCCCCCGAGAGGCAATTGGATATTCCCTGGATCAACTTTACCTATAAATGTTAGTAACCAGTTATATTCTGTGTACCCATCCCCAACCAATTCTCCCCTAACATAATTTATCCTAGACCTCCTCCACCTTTCCTGTATTTACATCTTGCCATGTGAAATATTTTCTGGTATCGGCTGCACCGATTCAATTGCATGAACTGGAATGAGGCTGCATTCCAATATTAGAGACACTAGGACAAAAAACCCATTCAAGTCCATGGGGAGTCGCTAATCACAAGTGCAGTCAGCACCAGTGAAGGTCAGGCTAGGCTTTGGGAAGGGTTGTAATTAGAAAGTGATCTTCTCCTTTAAGACATACATGTTACATATCATGCGTTGCATTCTGCTAACCAATATAGTCCCCTATCTTCTTGACGATGATCCAGCAGGTATGTGGCAACAATACTTCACATCAGCAAACCAAAGACTGATATTTCAGTTTTTGGTAGAAGCTGGGTAACTATATCTCACATATCCCGGTATCTCTAACCTAACATTTTCTTACATCTCCCAAGGATTCCATTGGGGAAATCTACTCTTGAGTTACACCTGCTGTGGTCTTCAAGAGGTCTCACTTACCGTGTTGAATTTTGTTTTATTTTATGTTATGAAGCATGTAATAGGGGATTCTGTATTACTCAAACATGCATAGACACACCCCAAACTCTCAGGTGGACAGGAGCAAGTTAAGGATAATGGTAGAGAGAAAAAACAATTGGAGTGTCCAGGACATCTAGGAAGCCAGGGGCTCAAACAATGTAGAAAGAAAAAACAGAGGGCGCACAGGCCTTGTGCATTACCATAAAAAATGTTTAATAAAAAATAAAGTAGGTGTTGTACTCACAAACGACAATATAGTCAAGGCACATCATAAAGAACAGCTGGGTCAACACCGCACTGAGTAACAGTCCGCAATAGGGAGTATAGACATCCAAACACTGACGCGTTTCGAGGACTTGCCTCTTCCTCAGAGCCCTCTGGGGGCTGTTCTTTATGATGTGCCTTGACTATATTGTCGTTTGTGAGTACAACACATACTTTATTTTTTATTAAACATTTTTTATGGTAATCCACTAGGTCTGTGCGCCCTCTGTTTTTTCTTTCCTCATTCAGTATATTTGGATTCCCCCGGTCCATTTGAGGGCAGCAAGGTGTGCATGTTCCAGGACATTCCTTATGTAGTTGTAGCCTGCATCGAGTCCATCCCCAAGCGCAGGAGCATTTGTGTTTGCTGGTTCTTTGCTCAAACAATGTACCATGCTTCACATATAATACATTGTCACTATTGGGTGGACCGTCCTTAATCCAAGGAACGTATGATAAATATACATATGCAAAAAATACACTTCAAAAATGTATTCCAGTGGCGCATAAGTCAATTATCCGTGTACAAAATATTTATAAAAATACATATATAAATAATATGAATAAGATATATAATAATATATACCACTTAAACAATTTTAATGGTGTAAAATAAATAATATTTTATGTTATTCCAAACGAAAAAGTCCAAATAACTCAGTCCATCAAACAATCGCCACACGAGAAAACTTGTGCCAAAATAAATGATATATAAATGTGTGGTGCTCCCTTCTCAGGCGTGCCCTCACCAAAAAGTGTTGCCTCCCACTCTCATTGTTGGCACACTGAGCTTTGATTAATGATATCCCAAGGACTAGATCAGATCACTTGTGATATTATGTTCTCAAACTTGCGACAATGGAATCCCAGGACAAACGTTCCCGATCTCCAGAACATACATTCCTCCTCCCAATGCTCCACTCACTGCTAGATAGATCCATAGCTTGGAAGTTCCACTGGTGATCTCTTCTTCCTGCTGCTACTGCCGTTCTGCTTTCTTCATCACATGACAAGTCCTCTCTGTGTGGTAGGCCCTTGCATGACATCTTTCACATTATTAATTCCATTTATAAGGGCTGATCTCATCAAAAGTGGACACTTCTCCTACTGGTGTAACTGCTTAGTGCTGATCCTCAGAGCTTACCTACCTGATAAATATACAGTATGGCAGAGATCTCAGGACTTCCTTGTGAAGAACTCCTCTGAAGGATTGGCAGATAACCAATTTTTCTACAATGGCCATATCTTATCTGAGCACACTTATGCAGGCTATAGACGTGTCTAAAACCGTCCGTTTAAAAAAGAAAAAAAAAATCGGTTGTTCAATAGGCCGACGTTACCACCAACGTTAAAAAAAATCGGCCGATTTTCTTCCCGTCTACGGCCGGCATTTAATGACTTCTGTCCCTTCCAGAGAGCTCCGCTATTATATTTGACATGAAAAAGTATTGCGGTTGTAACAATGTATCTATTTGTATCCATTTCAGATACAGATGTTTTTATTCGGATACATTGTTGCAACCGCAATTCTTTTTCATGTCAAATATAATAGCGGACTGGAATTCTTCTTTTTCTTTTCTTCTTTTTTTCTTCTTCTTTTTCCTTTTTTTTTTCTTCTTTTTTTCTTCTTCTTCTTCTTCTGCATCTTCTTTTTTTGCTTCTTTTTCTTCTTCTTTTTCTTCTTCTTCTGCTTCTTTTTCTTCTTCTTCTTCTTCTCCTTCTTCTTTTTCTTCTCCTTCTTCTTCTTTTTCTTCTCCTTTTTCTTCTCCCCTTCTTCTTGTTCTTCTTTTTCTTCTTCTTGAAGGTCGCGGCTCATGCGCAGATTTTTTTATCGGTAAAACGATAGGCCGATTTGCCCATCATTGCTGGGAAAATTAGACGATCGGAAAAATCGGCCGATTTTTTTCCAACTTTACCAATACAAATAATGTGCCAAAACCCCCAAAAATGGCCGACCAATTAACACATTAACGGTGCAAAAATCAGCCGATATTTTTTTTCAGCTGAAAAATCCGCCGATTTTCGACCCGTCTATGGCCTGCATTAGCCGTTAGTAAGCATTATTTTATACTGGGGCAGGTGAAGAATGTTTACCTATATTAGTTCAAAAGTCAGTTTGTGGTTCCAGCAAAGCATTGACCTGTTTTGCATGTGTGGTATGTGGCGGATGAGGCTTCACTGCATCAGTGTCAGCCGCGGCAGCCTGTAGCGGAACGCAGACGGGATTTACTGTCACCAGGGAATATAAAGGTGTTGTAAGTGACTTGCTTAAATAAGCTTGCTGGTAAAGCTATAAATGCAGATTTGTGATCTGAAAGACAAGGCTTTAACAACAAATCATTTTGCAGCCAGCTTTGCCTGAATATAATAAAAATGAAGTTTACTTACAAGTAACACCTAGTGAAAGTATATAGACACTGTGCAATGGAATTTATTATCTTTTTATTTCAAGGCCAGTTGACTTGTTCAAATAAACTCAGTGCTTGGAACAAAATAGAAATTGGGAAATATAACACGTTTGATTCTGCTGAGATTTTCAGTTTGAAGCTGCAGTACCGGCCTTGCCTGGATTTTGGGTGGTGCCATATTTACTGTACTTTATGGCAAGTTGGAGGAACTTTAGTTGTTTACTTTAGAGGAGCATTTCACATTTCTTTTAAGGTTTGAATCCTTCAACATTGTGAATGCATTGCAAGTAAATGGAATACTGTTGAGGAGTGGTGCAGCTCTATATTTGCATGTGAAGCTATAATATCTCTGTAGGCACCGAGGTAAATAATAATGTTCTCATTTTAATGTATCCCACTTGACTAGTAGTCTAGCAGCACATATGGACTCACATGTTTACAGATGTCATCTTGAGACAGTAAAACGGTCAGATGCATCTCTTCTGTTGTCTCATTGCTGCCTTTTGCAAATAGTGCACATCTTGGCTGATAGCGCACTTCTGATTTAATCTACGGAGAATTAAGATTGGTATACATATACCAATCGTGCTGAACCAGCTGAGTTTCAGTATTTGTGCAGCCCTGTCTGTTCATCAGAAATAAGCAGCTTCTTTTGAACAGTCTTGCTGGGAAACCAGCATTTGATCAGCAGCTGTAGCCAATGGCACTAATCAGCATACTATGGTGGAGGGGGAAAGGCAGCTAATTTCACTTACCCTAGGTTCACATCTGTGCGGGTTGTGCCTCTGTGGATCCGCACGAAAATCCGTGCAGCTGCACCACCCGCACAGAGAAATGCAGACCCGCGGGCGGGTACCATGAATTCTAATGGCACGCCGCCCGCACTGGAAAACGCAACTGTACTGGGAACCGAGGTTCCTGTGCGGGCTGTGTTTTCAAAATAAGTGCAGGGACTTCTTCCCTGCCTGTCATGGGCACGGGAGTCCATTCAAATGAATGGGCTCTCATGCCCGTGCAAAACGCGGCACGCACGGCCGCATATATGTGAACCGGGGGTTAAAGAGGAACTTCACCTTGTCTAAGCCCTGGTTCACACTGATGCGGAATTCGCAGCACTGTCAGTGCAAATTCCACAACGCATCACAATCACACCCCATTTATATGAACCAATGCGGGTGTGTATGTTAACAACACCCCGGCATCAGTCTCCAAAACAGGGCGCAATGTGCAGAATCGGATCGCATGGGTATGAATACCTATGCGATCCGATTCTAGTGTGGACCAAAAAAGGGTCCTGCGCGTTTTTGGTGCGGGGGCAGTGCGAATAGAGCCAAAATGTATAGCTCTGATCGCACCGCATACAAATCGCATGGGATTTGTACAGGAGTGCGGTTCCTCTGTGTCAGAGCTCCAGGTATGACCAGAGGTGTGTGGGCTGACACAGGGAAACGCAGGCTTCAGATATGGTATAAACAATATAATTTATTAAGACTAACAATACAAAACGCAGTGCAAAACTAAACATAAACACAGTGCAAACAAACCAAACCACCCACCGATAACAATACATACAATACAAAGAGTAGTCAGGCAGGCTGGGTCAGTAGCAAATGGGCAAACGGAGTACCAGGAACAGGCGGGAGAGTGGTCGGGGTCACAAGCCGGGTTCAGTAACTCACGGGCAGCGTGGTACAGAGGGTCGGGCAGAGAATGGTCAGGGTCACAAGCCAGGGATCAAGCAGGAGAAGTCAGCAAAGGTCAGGATCGGCAACAAGTCAGACAGGAACAGGAATACAGGATACAAGGTACAGGGGCCCATGGAAAAACACACACCAAGGCCCTGACTGTGAGTCTGGCCATTCCTTAAATACAACCCCAGCAATCAGCTTCAGGTGTTTGGCTGATTGTAGGGGTGAGTCTCTGATTGCTGAGAGCACCCGCTGGCCAGCCCTGGTACTGCAGCCCACAAGGCAGGTGAGTCCCACCATTATTGGCAAGTCCATTCCTGACACTGTGCAAATCACATGGGATTTACCGCACAGCTGTAGTGTGAACCTACGCTTAAAGTGGTAGAATACCCAAACATAAACTATTCCTAAAAATGTTTACTGCCGTCCTCCTACTTATCCTGCCAAACCTGTATACAAAAGATCTATATAACTACAGTACCTATTTTTCAATCCAGTCACGGGACTCTACAGCTCTGTGTAAGGGAATGCTTGACTGTAGGTCTGATTTCCAGGAACCATGATGTCACCCATAGGCTTCCTGCAGCAGCCACTCACTGACACAGAGGAGCTGGAGCTGCAGGATCAAGTGACCGGATCAGTTTAAAAATAGGAGGAAGAATAAACATTTTTAAAGAATACGTTCACCTTTTAACAAAACCTAATAAATACACTTTTTTGCAGGTAAAAAAAAATGTGCATTTACTTTTTTTTTGTTTTGGGAGTCTGGAAAGCATTGTACCAGCAAACAGCAGATTGCTTGTGCCATGCAGGACTCCTGCAGACCTGTCAGTGTATATATGTGCCCGTACCTCATATGGGCATGCAGATCCACTCTGACAGGAAGAATCAATGAACCACCACAACGCTCAACAGCGCCGCGGAAATTCATTCAGGACTATAAGCTAATATCCACAAAGGCTGTCGGAACGTTTAGTTTTGCCATTCACAGAATACTGTAAAGGAGTGACGTGGCCAGGTGGGTATTACACTTTGAATATGGGTGTAACATGTTACAAAAGGTGAATTTATCCTTTAAGAATCATGGTTAGGCTTTTCTTCCATTATAGGTTTTATCCCTTCTTACCTTTTATGCTGGGTTGTCTGTAATAATTATACTCAGGCCCAGTGAATCCAGTGTTGATCTGTTGTGATCTGTTGCTCAGCATACCAGGTCTTGTGCTGCCATCTTCATCTTTGACGTCACCAGGAGGTGATTGTTCTGTCTAGAATTTTACAACCTGCCCCTGATGATGCGCCCATTTTCATTTCTCCTCCGATGCTGTATGCCTCTGCTGATGCCTGCAGACTGATTTCATTCTCACCTTTGGGTGACCATAAATTAAAAAAAAGTGTTACTTGTTGTGTAACCCCACAACACTAAAATCAGTCTGTAAATGCAGTATAGCATGCTTGTTATACTCCCTGTGAAACCTAAGGGGTTAATCCTCTGGATTGTGTAAAAATGCTGTTTGATCCTGACTTCTCTGATCCTCCCCTTCTTCCAGTGTCCCCCTCTTATCTCCTGATAAGACATATCTTGTGGTGTCACTATGCACATGCTCAGTTTGGTGTGTATTGCTAGAGAGGTTTTTGTTTGCTTGTGAAAGTGCATGTGATCAGAACAGGGCCAATTAGCACTGTCCAGACAGAGGTCAGAAGTTCTGCATCTTCCTAGAGCAAAACAAATACTCCTACAAGCTGTAACAAGTGCTCTGCTGAACACTGATAGAAGTCACAAGACTGCTAGATACTGCTGATGAAAAATGGTACAGTAATACCTCAGTTCACGAACTTAATCATTCCTTGACTTTGGTCGCAAACCGAGGCAAATTTTCCCATGTAATTTTCAATGTAAATCAGGTTAATCTGTTCTGACCCCTATGAACGTGGTCGAGAACCGAATTTGGTTGTCAACTGAATAACATTTTTCCATAAGGTTCAATGTAAATAAGGTTAATCTGTTCTGAACTTTTTGTTTGTTTTTGAACCACAAAAATATGAAACAAAGTAAAGTACAATACAGTATGAAGAGAGAGAACACTAACCTTGCTTGAGATCTCCTTCAGGGCTTTCTTCTCTTCTTTGTCTCTTAGCTGTAGGCTCAGTTTTGGTGAAAAATCTATCCAGTGTCACTTGTTTTTTCCTGCTCTGCATAACCCTTCGGAAATGAGAGACTACATTATCGTTCATCAGATTCCACACTCTGCTCATTACAGTTATGTTGGGGTGGTGCTTCTGGTCACCTTCATTACCACTATGCACTTTCTTTTTAACAACATGCTTGCTCTGCACACTCTTGTCACCTTCATTACCGCTTTGCACGTTCTTGTCACCTTCATTACCGCTGTGCACATTCTTGTCACCTTAATTACCGCTCTGCACGTTCTGGCCACCTTCGTTACCGTTCTGTACGTTCTGGTCACCTTCATTACCGCTCTGCACGTTCTGGTCACCTTCATTACCGCTCTGCATGTTCTGGTCACCTTCATTACCGCTCTGCACGTTCTGGTCACCTTCATTACCACTCTGCACGTTCTGGTCACCTTCATTACGGCTCTGCACATTCTTGTCACCTTCATTACCGCTCTGCTCATTTTTTTCACCTTCATTACCGCTCTGCACGTTCTTGTCACCTTCATTACCGCTCTGCTCGTTCTTGTCACCTTCATTACCGCTCTGCATGTTCTTGTCACCTTCATTACCACTCTGCTGGTTCTTGTCACATTCATTACCGCTCTGCACATTCTTGTCACTTTAATTACCGCTCTGTACATTCTGGTCACCTTCATTACCACTCTGCACATTCTGGTCACCTTCATTACCGCTCTGCACATTCTGGTCACCTTCATTACCGCTCTGCACATTCTTGTCACCTTCATTACCGCTCTGCACATTCTTGTCACCTTCATTACCGCTCTGTACGTTCTGGTTACCTTCATTACCGCTCTGTACGTTCTGGTCACCTTCATTACCGCTCTGCACATTCTTGTCACCTTCATTACTGCTCTGCATGTTCTGGCCACCGTCATTACCGCTCTGTACATTCTTGTCACCTTCTTTACTGCTCTGCATGTTCTGGTCACCTTCACTACTGCTCTGCAATTTCTTTTCAACAACATGCTTGCTCTGCACATTCTTGTCACCTTCAGTACCACTCCGCACTTTCTTCTTACCACAATGCTTGCTCTGAATTTTCATTGGAGCCATACTGGATGTCAGGTACAGTATGTGCTAAAAAGCACACAAAAAAGCTTTACAGCAGGTGTGCACATGGATGTACAGTATGTGCTAAAAAGCACACCAAGAAGCTTCTCAGTACTGTAAGTGTCTTCACAGTACACTTTCTGTGTCTGTCTGTGACCGCAATCTCGCCTACAGGAAGTCAGGACCACGTGTCAGAGAAGGCAAGATGGCCGCAGCTCGTGTTTGTCAACCAAAGTGGAGTTTAGGAACCAAAATTGTTGCAAACTCCTCTGTTCGCGAACTGAGGTGTTCGTGAACAGAAGCGTTTGTGAACCGATGTATCACTGTATTTATCAGTTTATATTTACTAAAATAATTGTGTTGCCACGTTGTGTACGGTGGGAGACCACATATAGTGAATGCAGGGTCCTGGGTTTAGTAACACTTTAATATAGTAGAAAGAGGAAGAATGCAATGGGGAGGTCTGATTTAAGTCATGTGTTTGATTGCTATAAGCCCAATATTGTATACAATTTTCTTTCACATAATAGGTAGGTTTTTCTTATCTTGAACAGGGAGTTATGTTAGGTTGCCAGGTTAGATTCTAATAGAGTGGAGGTCTTGCAACTGAGGCAGTATAAGGCTCGTAGCTGCAAAGGTTTAGTAGCTGTCAAATCAATTATTCTGCTGTCCATACCCCCAGACAGAAACTTGTGTTTTCCAGCCCTCGTATTCCTGAAAACTCTTTTGGCTAGAGGTTAGTCAATGCCGTACACCACCTTTCCTCGTACTCGTGACATAAGAGAAATGTGAGTGCTGCTCCCCCAGTTGTGGAGCTTTTCACACAGAACCCCTGAAGCAAGTCTGCTCTTTCCAGAACGTTTCTGTATTGAAGTCCTGTGATTTCTGCTCCCCTTTATAAAAATGTGTAGTATCAAGAAATACACAGAAAATGGAATTCAATAAGCCAGACAATGTTTTTTTCTAACCTAAACTGCAGGATTGGCCCTGGGCATTGTATTTTCTGATTTGAAGGGTTGAAAAAAATGGTTTTCATTGATATGTACTCGATTTCCGGAAAACGTACCTGTACTGTGCTAGTAAACAAACCCTATGAAGGAGCAGGCTAGAGGAGGTGGACGCTGATTTTTTTTTTCCACTGGTGAAGGTGTTAGGGTTGGAAGTATGATGTTTAAAGGCTAAGTTCACTTTTTTCTTTTTTAAATTCCAGCTCCCTTAGGCACCAATATACCATTAATGTACCTCAGTTGCAAAAATATTCACACTCTCTTTGATCTGGAGAGCAAGTTCTTATCTTAGCTCTTAGTAAATTACTTAGAAAGCTTTTTCAATTCCTGGAATGTAGACAGAGGAGCCAGTAGGACCCTGAAAGCAGATTACCAGCTGATCTCATTAGCACACATCCTGCACTGACCTCATTAATACACACCCTTTACCCATCAACTATTTTTCACAGCAATATAAACACTAATATGCTCAATAATAAATAATATTAAACCTATACCCTAATTTGTGAAAAATAAAGTCCCATAAAGCAATCAAAAGCTCTCAATAAAAGTCATATGTCCCTTTGAAAAATAAGTCCAAGTGTCCAAAATTATTTTGTGTCCAAAAAAAAAATTATGTTCAAATCCTCAGCCTCTTGTAGCAACTTGATTTACCTCAAAGAAAAAAACATAAGAGCCACATAGTGCATTATCCTTAGTAAATATAAATTATATAAAGCTCCTCCAGTGATAATTCACCCAAGTGAAAAAAAGTGTAAGCAAAAAGATATATATATATATAAACACATGTGCAAACACAAGATGTAGTGCAAAACTGTGCAAGTGAACCACTCTTTATGTGCTCCAAACACACGACAGAGTACACTTCTACTAGAGTAAGGAGTCAATACCCTTACCAATGTTCCAAAACCACTTTTGCCTTAGAAACACACATCAAGAGGACTGTATGATGGGATGAATTTTTCCTCCTGCCAGTATCCTCGATTTTCACTTCCACCTCCTAACACCATGTGGATCCATCCACACTAGTGTCTCAGACCACTCTCCGACATATCCGTCATCCACATACCCAAATATAAAGCAAAATATAGTGTAATACCGCCACACACTAGATTTCAAAAGCTTTAATGGTACTGCTTACAATGTTAAAATCTTGTTTATCGCATAGTATACATAGCTTTGTTTGCCGTCACCAATCCAGGAGAGTCCAACCGCCTGTAACAGTCCGTATTCCCCTCTCCGAGATGGCCGCCACTCAACTTCCGGTTTCTCGTTTGCGTCTGACGTCACTTCCCATCTGACGCGTTTCGTCATAGGACGTATTCATAAAGTTGAGGAACCCACGCTGGACTTGAAAAAGCGCATATGCGCGAAACATGTTGTCCCAGCAACAGGCCTCCTCTTTCTAAGCTGCGGCTCCAGCGTGGGTTCCTCCCCTCCGTTTCCTTCAACATCGTGGTGACGTCACCCGGGATGCCGGGACGTCAGATACACGTGGTCCCTGCACTGACAGGCATTCATCTCTTCCACTGCTCCCCTCTGAGCGGACGGGCCGTCCATCTAGGAACCTGGCTTCTTAAAGCCACAAGCTGGTGTTTTATTCTATTATCCTGTGATGTTGTTAATAAAGGCACACCTCCATAAAAGGTGTTTCATATGACGTCAAAATTACACAGCGCCTGGCTCCTGTCTATACTCTTCATAAACCTATGTGTTTTTACCATGGCAGCAGTGAGTTTTTACCACTAATGACAGTTCACTATTTACTTTTTTCCTTTGGGACACATCTGTGTGCATTTATCCATAGTGTATGGCCACCTTTATACACCTAAAATTACCTAGTTCTGCTTCCAGTGTAATTAATTGTTAATGGCACACCCAACACAGAAACAAGCACACGTTTTGCCACGTGAAATAATGGGTGACAAATTGAGGAAAATACGCAATCAAAAATGTACAACTCTCATCACACTAAAATGTCCCATGACCTACTGTAAGGGACCGCCCGGCGGTACCACTAGCACTCCACTGATCAGGCGTCCCCAGAGCACGGAATCTAAGCCCCAGAGTACTTGTTCACCAGGGCCCCTGATGGTGGGGATGGACTTGGAGTACCCTGAGACCAGGTCGTGGCTACTGAGTATACCTGTCAGTGGTAGGGGTAGTCGCCAGGGGCTCCCACGGGGAAGAGCCTGATATGAGGAGGTCGGGTGACCCCGTTGGGATGGATGGCTGAGCAGATGAGAGGTCAGACAAGCCGGGTCGGTAACAGTGGGGACAGTGCGGTACAAAGCAGCGGGCAGAGATTAGTCGGGTCACAAGCCAGGTCAGCAACAGAAGGTCAGATCTAATAAGGGGCATCCAGGAGAGAGGTCAGGCAAGTCAAGGGTCAGAGTAGGAGAATACAGCAAGGTCAGGTACGATCCGGGTCAGTAACTTACAGGGCACAGGTTTGCAGGTTCAGGGATACAGGAGAGACCAGAAGGCACTGAATGACAGCTCAGGGCCGTTTAAATATCGCGCCCTGCGCTGTCATTGGTGCCAAGCGCACGCCCGCGGCTTCTACTGCGCATGCGCGAACTCGAATGCCGCTGCCGGCCAGGACCTAGTGCCCACGTCCCTGCACAGGGCGGCGCACTGCGCCTGCGCCGGGACCAGCGCCGCGGGGTTCCCTGACACCTACTTTGCCATGTGTAGCGGTGCAGCCCATTGAAATCAACAGGCTGCCCTATGTGTGTCACTGGAAAAACGAGTCAAAAAACATGCACTCCCTCTACTCTCAGTGTTCATGGGGCCTGAAAGTGAAATTGGTGGGCTTACACGGAACAATGAGGCTCCATTCACATCTGTGTGTTTCCGGATGCATGGCAATCTGCACAGGAAATATGTGCTTTGCCATGCATTTAAGAAACACGCTGCAAAAGTGCATCATGTTTGTGTTGTCATTACATGTTAAAGGCACAAAAAGTGCAGCAAACACACTAAAAACTGTGGTAATACACCGCGTTCTGCGCCAAAAAAGTACTGGAGCTTTTGTGCAGCAATTGTTCCATGTATGGTAGCCCAAGTGAATGGGCTGCCCTATGCGTGACAAGTGAAAACTGTTCAAAACGCATTCATTACATGGAGAGTTGAATGGGGCCTGACAACTGAGTGTCTCCATTCACTCCTTCCTATGCGCTTGTATAAACATGGTCATACACTATGCAATCTGATTATACAATCTCCTTTAGATTTACCAAAACTATGGAATTGAAGGACACACCTGAACAATCCATTCAATTTGTATGAAATCAGACAGGCCCCTGTACTACATAGCTGATGGGAGGAAGGTAGTATTGTAATGAAGGAGGTGTTCTCCACAGTGGTGAACAAACCCTATCACACCCTCTTCTGTGATGCAACAAAGTGAAGGGTTCTGGGAGATGGCCTACAGGAAGTGAATGCTGAGAGACCATCAACAGGATGCAATCTGAAAATCTGTGCAAATTCTCACATTACACCCCGGTCACATCAAGCCCGACTTTGAGATTGTGCGACTTACAGTCAAGTCGCACAATTTCAAAGTTGGGGGGGCATGCCGATTTCAGGTGCGCTTTGCAAGACATATGATACAGATGTCTGTGCAAATCACACAAAAAGTAGTGCATGTACTACTTTAGAAATCGGCGCGCCTCCGATCAAGTCGGAACCGCACCAATTTGACTGCTGTAATTGCGGACAATAGGGTGCGACTTGGCATATGATTTGCAAGTCGCCTGGCATGCAAATTGCATGCCAAGTCGCACCCAGTGCAACCAGGGTGTAAGCTGACAAAAAATTAAATGTCCTGTGGATGAGGTAAGTGAGGCAAAAGCACATTGGGATGGCCGGGCCAGAAATGGCATTGGAAAACATTTCAATTTATTATGAAAAGTGAAATTCTGCCCGAAAAGGTGAACTTATTCTTTAAAGTAAATCTATCACCTTCCCGATTCAGATAAAAGTAATAGATACACCTAATTGTTTCCCTCCTCCATTGTAGGTATTTAGAACCAAAGCCCTGTATAACACTTTGCATTTTAGAGGAAGAACGTGTCCTTCTCCTCCTCCTTCCACAATGCCTAAGTAAAAGTATTCGTAAAAGAAGAAAGCAATCCAGAGGACTTTTTTAAAATAAATGATAATAATAAAAACTCTATACATTCATAAACATTTATGCATATATGTATGAGTATGTGTATATATAAATATACAGTGTGTATGTATATATATATATACACACATTTTTTTATGAATTTATATACTTTTTATTATTTTTTATTAATTTATACATTTTATATAGTTATTTAGATACGCAAGGTCATAGTCTTAGTTG
Source organism: Staurois parvus (assembly GCF_062004578.1). Taxonomy (NCBI): domain Eukaryota; kingdom Metazoa; phylum Chordata; class Amphibia; order Anura; family Ranidae; genus Staurois; species Staurois parvus. The sequence goes on along the minus strand of NW_028317814.1, from coordinate 8,659,696 downwards.
TGTTTTGGCCATAACCATAGAGCATCAAAGTAGGCTTATATTTATATTTTGTTTCCAATGATTTACTGTAAGAGTTGTGAGTAGTTGGAGTCTCCCTTTATTATCGGCAAGTGTGTAATGAGGGTTGCCCTCTATGGTTCCGCCCTGTCTGGAGTCCATATAAGATGGTCACCCTCAGGTCTGAGGAAGAAGTAAAAGCTTTGAAACGCGTTACCGCCTATATCCAGGGCATTACGTCTTCCCACTGACATCACTTCCGGTCCAGTGCCATCTTGCGCTCCACGCTAGTCACCATGGTAGTTGGTGGAACAAGGTGTTCTATCTTCGCTTGGCTGTCTTGTGGCTGCTGCAGTTAGTCGGGACCATATGGGAGACTTCCATGGATTTAGAAGTGAGTTACCAATTACACGTTTTTAAAACCAAGGTGCTTTTAATGCTGCACTTAGTCTGGCGCCCCTCTGTCCTTTTCTCTTTATATACCTACAGAGTCTAAAGGGCGCTGCCACTGATACTGCAATTACTACCTGCTTGTTGTCCATAATACCATAAACTGGACTTTTTATTAACTTTTTAAAATGACTTCAGCAATTAATACTTCTCCTGCGACTGTTTATGGGAATGTTAGGTGCTTCAGGCTGATCTGTTATTCAGAACTGCGATGTGAATTTAAACTTTAGTAATCGAGTTTGATAGTTAATCATCTCCTTGGTTGCAAAGCATGTATGGATACACAACTTCATAGACAAACACTCCTTGTTTCCTGTAAAGTTATTGTACAAGGGTGTTGGGTGTAAAGAAACTTACTGAGAGAGTTATGTTATGTCAGGGGTGGACTGACAACTCATGGGGCCCCCGGGCAATAGCGGATCATGGGGCCCCTGTGTCTTTGCCCAAACTCAAAAAAGCCTATAAAAAGGTACCCCGGGCCCCCTGCAGCGCCCGAGTTTCCAAATGGTCAGTCCGCCCCTGTGTTATGTACATATAAAACCATAGCAGTTTATTACTCAGGATTCAGAAAAGATCATGAATATGGATATTCCTGCATAGGAGAGACTTAACCACACAAATACAACATCTACAGTATATTAAATATTCATATAAAAGAGCTTGTATATATGTGCTGATATTCAGAAGGACGCCAGTGATACAATGTTTGTTACCTCTTGGGGTTCTTCCCAGTATCAGCTCATACTGTATATATGAGCTCTTTTTTATTAATATTTAACATAGATGTGTTTTTTGTGTGATTGAATGTTTCTTTTAATGCAGGGAGATCCATATTCATGATCTTGTATGAATCTATGTAATGCAATAAATTATTATTATTATTATTATCTTAACCCTCTTGTATTGTTGCTGTATTGTCTCCCTTTATATTGTAAAGTGCTGAGCAAACTGTTGGCCCTATATAAATCCTGTATAATAATAATAGTAATATTGAAGGTGACTTTAACATCACCTTTCCATGATACCCTAAAACCATCCTAACTAGAAAAAAAAGAACAATTAAATGCCCACCTTACCTTTACATTGTTTCCCTCGGCATGACAGGTGCTCTTTAGGGTCCTACACATGGTCACAAAAAACGCAGCATTTTAATCAGTACAGCTTTATTTTCGCAGTGAATGCAGTGCATTGCCTTCTATGAGTCAAACACACAGCTCATAAAGATCAGTAAAATTATGTTCAGCTCTGTAAACCAAAAACAGAAATGTCTGTGTCTGTGGTCAGCAATGTACATGTGTATGCATCTTTACATGTGTAAATACATGTACACACAAGCACTTTACGGACCTTTTTTTATTTTATGCCAGCAAAATCCTGCACAAATCCGTCAGTAATTTATTACACCTATGTACAAGGACCCTTAGGCTACATGTGCATGGCTGTAAACATTTTACTGATCATCTAGGCATGATTTTCCTGCACAAACGTTTCTCCATAAATGCACAGTAAAATGTTTGTGTTAGATGTGTTTAACCTGTTGTTGCTCATGTAACACATGTGTGGCAGCAACATTTTTTTTGCACATATCCAGCAATGGGCAGCCAAGGTTTCTGTGCTGAGAGCGTGCTCACTACACGCTCCCAGCACAGAGAACGGGCTGTGAAAGATAGCTGTCAGTCCCCACCCATGATTGGTAGGTGGCGGGACTGGCTTTTGATCATGTGACCACTGCCAATGACACTAGTCATAATAGTCACATGATTGCCAAAGATGTGTATGCATTTAAATCTGTAAAATTCTAGTTCTATATACTGCTGTTTTGCTTTCAATCCCAGAATGTACTTTCTACATTTATGTATACTAATATACATGTGATTATACGCATGCACATGTAAAATGCATGTCCTCATATGCAGAGTTTAGGCTACAGATCTGAACATAGTGCATGTTAACACATCTGTGTGAACATCCTCGTTGAAAACAATACATTTGCGCTCAGATCTCTAAACAAAAAATTATTTCATTTTTTTTTATAGTTGTGGGCATGTACCCATACCACTTCCCGGTCCAGCCCATGTATATAAACGGCCGGACAGGAGCCGTGCAGGGGCGGGTTGCCGTTCATAAACAGCGCCTGCAATTTTAGAATGTGCGCGCTCCCTGGGAGCGCGCGGCACCATGATATAGTGCCCTCTGTGTGAGGTCCTGATCATGTGATCACTGATTGGCCAATCAGTGATCACATGAATAGTAGTAAGCAAGATGTCACTTCTGACATCATTGCTTACTACGTGTGAAATCTGTGAATGATCACAGAGGTCACATGGTACAAGGCTATTCACAATAGCCTTGTACCATGTGACAAGCTGTGACCAATCACAGCTCTCACAGTATTTCTCAATGGCTGCAAGAATACAGCCAGAGAGAAAGAGAAATGATTGCTCTTACAGCCTTTGTGGGTGTAAAAGCAATCAGTTTAAAAAAAAAAATCATCATCACCCCCCACAAGTAGTACAGTGTCACTATGGTGACACTGTACTGCTAGGGTGACGGTATGTTTACAAAAACCCATAAATAATAATATAAAAAAATTTAAGAAAAATGTAAAAAAAATGTTTTAATAAATTATAATTTTTGGTTATAATCTAATTACGGTTATTTTTTTAAAAAAACTGAATACATTTTGGCCAAGATTTATCAAGAAAGATTATTTGCTAAATTTTATAAGAAAAATACTTTTTTTCAAAATTTTTGGACATTTTCTTTTATATAGCAAAAAAAATAAAAAATCCCAGTGGTGAATAAATACCACCAAAATAAAGTTTTATCTGTGTCAATAAAATGCTAAAAAATTCGTATGGCTACAGTGTTGCATGACCGCACAATTGTCATTCAAAGTGCGTTGCAACTGAAAGCTGAAAATTGGCCTGCACAGGAAGGGGGTAAAAGTGTCCGGACTTGAAGTGGTTAAGCTGGACATAGATGGATCAAAATTTTGCCATTTCAGCCGGGACCGCCTACCTTTTGATCCATGTATGGGCAGGTTGGTTGTACAGAATTAAATCTCTGGATTTTTTTTGCTTGATCAGTGCTGCTGACTGTAGCCAGCTACTTTTATCATTGTATACGGACAGTGGGGAACTCTCTCTACTGTCAGAATACAATAGCTCAGCGGGAGGGATTCCCCCAGCACAGCAACACTGCTTTTTGGTTGAATTAATTAAAAAAATGCCTCATCTATGGCGTGCCTTAGAATACATGTACATGGTTGTATGAACTTATCATATAGTCTCAGGGGCTGATTTACTAACACTGGACAGTGCAAAATCAGGTGCGACTGTGCATGGGAGCCAATCGGCTTCTAACTTCAGCTTGTTCAATTAAGCTCTGACAATAAATCCTGGAAGCCGATTGGTTTCTCTACAAAGCTGCCCCAGATTCTGCACTCTCCGGTTTTAGTAAATCAACCCCATGGTCTTTTTGGCAAAAGAAGTTCCTGCATAACTGAGCAGAAAATGTTTGTGTTTGGATGTGTTCAAATGCTTAAAGATGCAAATGCATTTAAATGCGTAAACTTCCAGTTCTATATCCCAGGGCTTTGTTTTCTATCCCAGAATGCACTTTTTGCATCTACGTATACATCTGTAAAATGCCCGTCCTCAGACACAATTTTTTATTTTCTTTGATTATGGAGCTGAATGGAGAGCATGTTAACACACCTATGTGAACATCCCCATTAAAGACCATACACCTGCATTCAGATCCCACACCATTATTGTTCTGTGTTCTTGTTGAGCTTTTATTTTTTGTAGCCTCCTTTATTATAGCCAATCAGTAGGAAAAGCCAGCAACATCTGATGCTGTTGAGACTCTTTTTATTTTTTTATTTTTTTTTTTAATACTGTAGTGGAAAGTTGATGTCCTTGAGAAAAGAACAGCAAAGTTTACATAATCTAAGGCGCTGATCCCAAGTAGAAAAATCTACGTAGAGCAGAGGCTGGAGGAAGTCCACGGCATGATCCTGTGTGGGATTTTCACACCTGGAGACAGATGCTATCGTGGGAACGCAAGGTCTCCAGAGTCTGATGTGTGGAGCCTCAGGTGGTTCCTCCGCTGTTTCCCGTCAACGGCAGGCACCAATGACACATGCTGACAAAACACCGTCTCTGAGCTGTCGCATCTTGTTTCATTTACACAGAACAAAATAAACCCCGGGCACAGGGGGCTGTTCAGCATTGCAGGTAGAGGATAACATGTTTGTGCTGTACCAGAACAGTGCCCTCTGAGTGTACAGCATCTGTGTGACAGCAGCCATCCCCAGCAAATTAAATCGACATGATGCTTCTTACCTAAACACGCTGAAAACTGACTTTATTAATCCCCTGTGGTCCTAAAGTGGACTAATTCATGGACAGTAGAACTTTCAAACACCCCAGAGATTACAGGCTGACAGCTGGAACAGTTGCGGAGGGAATGAGGTTGTCACGGAGTCAAATTATCTATAGAAGGTTATGTATTTTAGCCCTCTGACATGTTCTACAAGGGTCAGTTTGGAAAAAGAGCGTGTTGGACACAGTATCCAGCTATTCGCCTCAATAAATGATATTATGTTGCTTTAACTCTTTATTGAAGAGCAACTGCAAGCAACAGCGTGAATAAGTCAATTTGCTGCCAATGTTATTCAGGAAACCTTTGTACAATCGATCAGAATGTCCTCTTAAGGTACTTTGAGTTTTATATTATTAGATGTGTCCAGATCCAGCAGACTTCTCATAGCGCCTCTAGTTAGGACTGCATGCTCTTGCCATATGCACTTTTTGAGAACTATGATGGCGGTGATCAGAACTAAGACCCCTAGTTATGTAGATTCAGTCTTAAGATGACTGGCAATTATAATGAATATAGATAGAAAGGGCCATCAGCAGCTGGATGTGATTAGCTACTTAAGAGAGGAGAATCAGAACCACTTAGCAGATAGTGCTATGTCTCTGAATCAGAATTGCAAATGTTTCATACTTAACTGAAGTGTAGTTTTAAAGTGAAACTTGTAATGCCTTTTGGTAAAATGTATTTTATGCTTTTTAACTGGTGTTCTATATCTGTTTTTTTTTTTCAGCTTATTTAAAATCTCTGTTTAACAATTACACATTGAATACATGATGCATGATTGCCAGGGTCCTTATGGGCAATCGGAATAAGACACATTGTGATAGCTTTTTTTTATACTGACTGAAATCTCAAACAGATCCCTGTAAAGATGGGGCATGGGCATGAGTCACACTCATATATTTGTATGTGGTAATTTCAGCTTGAGTTATTGAGCTCTGTAAATATACAACAAAGTGAAGGACAAAATTACACGGGCTTAAAGAACCTTTTGCTGGAAAAAAATGAGACTATAAAATATTTATTGAAAGCTCCGTTTTATCCAGGTCATGGTATAACTAGTAATTATTCACATTCAGCTTGACTTGTTTTGTAATGTTGAAGACATGTTGCTACTTAATCAAGATGCTTCTTCAGTTCTAATGAGTGTCAGGAACATACCCCATTCACAAGTGTGAATTTGGCCTCAGAAAGTTTATATTTTCATAGGATTTTATAAGGCCTAACAGCACTGTCATAACACCTGTCCTAACACCAGTATGATCTATCTGTTTTTGGCAGCAACTTACCATGATTTGGACTCACTTTAATATTTTTTTTTTTATTGGTAAAGGTTAACTGTGTTGCTTTAGTATAATCATAGGATACATTTTAAAAATGATGACATATGAGGTTTTTTATTGTAAAAGAGACTAAAAAGCATGTTTATAGGGTCTCAGTGGCCTTTTTTGTTTGCAATTGTCCTCCTGCCATAGTGAGTCTGCAGCAGATTATTATACAATATTTATATAGCGCCAGAAGGTTTGCTCAGCGCTGTACATTTTAGTGGGGGACAGAACATGAGACAATACAGTAACAAGACAATACACGAGGGGTTCGAGGACCCTGCTTTTTCGAGCTTACGATCTAGGAGGGAGGGGAGAGTGGTACAGGAGGAAGTGGCTGTGGGGGATGCAGTGGTAGGAGGAGTGGAGGAGATCGGCTGTTAGGTGAGGGTGGGGTAGGCTTCCCTGAAGAGAAGGGTTTTCAGGGTGCGCCTAAAGGTGAGGAGGGTAGGTGACAGTCTGATGGATTGGGGTAGTGAGTTCCAGAGGATGGGGAAGTCCTGCAGTCGGGCGTGGGAGGTGGAGACCAGGGAGCTAGAAAGTAGGAGGTCTTGTGAGGAGCGAAGAGTACGGGTTGGGTGGTATTTGGGTATCAGGTCGGTGAGGTAGTTTGGTGCAGCGTTATGAATGGCTTTGTATGTCTGTGTTAGTACTTTGAATTTAATGCGTTGGGAAATCGGGAGCCAGTGGAGGGAATGACAGAGGGGGGTGGCAGAAGCGGAGCGGTTGGTAAGGTGGATGAGTCTGGCCGCTGAGGCCATATTTGTTCCTTTATTGAAATGACCCCGCTTGTGCTTAGGCTGTACGTTGTCTTTTCGCATGCTCTGGATAATGAGAAATAATTGATGTACACATCAGAAAATAATCCTTGTAATTCCATTTTTCCTATTTTGACTTGGCCTTCCTTTGATTTCAGAATTATTTTTAGGTGACTCAAGCCTCTGGTATTTTTTAGAAAACTATGTCTTTAGGGCAGTGGGTCCCAAATGGCATTGCTTGAAGCCATCTTATGTATGAGCTAGGAAGATTGATATGTTGTTTTTTACACACTGCGAAAGCTCAGTTTGTAATCAAAGAACTAATTAGACATTTCTCTGAAACCTTTGCACTTTATAGACCAAGTGTAAAATATATTAACGTCCTGTTTCTAGGACTGCCAGCCTTCCTCGTTTATACATCTTCCCGCTACTTGGTCATCACTAAAATAGATTTTTCTGCTGGTTTCTCTATTTCCATGATACCGGCTTTTAGTAGGCTTAATTGCAAGCAGTGTAGCTTTGAAAACAACCATCATTATAATCGACTCAAGAAAAATATTGATTCTCACAGAGTCTCGCGCACAAAATATCGGCAGCAGTATGTCAGCGTGGAGAACAGGCAGCAAGATCAAAACAAGGAAATAAATATTCTGGCCCTGGAATGGAAATAAAAGGAAAAGAAAATAAATAGCTTGGCTTCAATTTCTTCCTCTGCCATCTGAAGGAGATGATCCATTGACCCTCAGTGTATATAGAAAGTGGACAGTGGATGATATGTGGAATTTTCAGGGGGGTTGCAATACAAGGAGCCACAAAACTTTCATGTGTTACCTGATATATTTGATCTGGTTAAATGCCAACAGATTAACTGACCTCTTGAGACATTGCCAACGTGATCCCTAGCCCTGCCCAGCTGTCACAATCGCTCTAAACGGATCACTATATCAGTTTGGGATGGCTGGACTAGACTAAGCATGAGCACAGGCATTTGTTTGCCTCTTATCTGTTTTTTCTCTATGCAAGTTAACGCAAATGCAAAAGCGAATCTAATCATAAGCAACTCAGTAACCAGCCCAAGAAACAAAGAAGCAAACAAAAAAACCCATAATACTTTTGACTTGCTTCTCTGACGCATACATGCGTGCTAAAAAGGATAAGAAATTGGATTTTAAGCTTTCTAAGAAGCCAGTGGCAGTTGCAGCCCATTGCCATCCACCCATTAACTGTAGTATTAGTTATCATTGGACTGACCCTTTACATTTTAGTGGAAGCATTTAAAAGTAACACTGAGTCCATTTAATAAGTAGCTATAGATTTTAGCTTTCGTTCAGTGTGTAGTTTATAAATGTAGGTTTACATAGGGGCAGCTGTATTCGCTTATGACATATATGCAGGCTCTGCAGTAAACATTCTACAATCGCTCTCAGTATTTGAGTGGCCACTATCCATCTTTTTAGCCCAATATGAAGGCAGAGTGTGACACTTGGTGCAAAGCTCAGCTTTTAAAGGCTAGCCTAGGGCCTCTGATCTTTGAAGTGCCTGTTATGGGTCACACAACTTCTCTTAAGCCTCACAGAGATATTCCATTATGTCTCATTGTAGGATGTGGCAAAGTCTGTCATTGTTGGGCAGCAGCTAGCAGGTGCTGATTTCAAATGACAACTGAAAATGATGGAAATTTAAACTATATATAAAATCTTAAAAAAACCCTAACCTTTAAATAAATAATGTGTAGACTAATTAGATTTATTTCTTATATTTATTTGTAATTTGTTACAGCAGACCTGTAACACTTAATACAGTATTGGTTCATGACTTACATATTATTTCAGCATAGATGGTCCTTCTGCTTTTGTTCTGCTAGGGCCTGTGTTTTTTCTATCTTTATCCATGCCCTTGGGCATATTCACCCAAATAGCTCAGAACATAAGTTGCTCATTCCAGATATACTTGTAATTTGCACAATTTTTATATTACTGACAGACCTGTCCATCTTATGTCAGTTCCACTAACATGGACAGGAGATCTCGAGCCATGGGATCCATGGCCAGTCCCTGCAAGTCAGTTACCTAACCTTTTAGTGTTAGGGAAAGATTACAGGCTAGTCAGTGAGGGCATGTTTTAATCATCTGTCTAGGGACACATGCTTGGGCTGTAGGGCAGATCAGAGGTCGCTCCTAATTACCGATCTGCTGCTGAGAGTAATAAACACTTGTGTGTTTAATCCAAAGATAGCCAGTCATAGCAGGAGACTTTTCTTCAGGGTTTAACTTTGTACAGAAAGAATATGCAGACCAGGGAAGTGAGGAAGAAAGGATCTGGCAGTATACTTTTGAGAGTGTATGGCTTGTTTGTGAGGAGGGAGCATGACAGCTGTTCACGGGAGCCTGCTGGCAAAATGCATCAATTTGTATGATATCTGGGTGTATCCGCCTCTGTTTTAATAATTGTGGAAATGGTGTCTGGATAAATCTTCAAGTTGACGCACCTCAGGCAAGAGCTGCAGAGCACAGGGAAGGCAGGCAGTCAGCTGGGAGACATGACATGCCGGAAGAAAAGATGTCAAAATAACATGCTCTGAAAGAACTTAGTTTCCTCTACTCTTGTCAAGACTGGCATGTCGTCGACGTAACCTAAAAATGTGCATTGTTCCTCTCCCCCATCCCCATTCCCCTTTCAGTAAGATGGAAACTTTTAGTTTATTTTTCATAGACCATTATCTGTAACTATTTTCTGTTACCAGGAGAACAGTGGGCAACAGGAATGCTTTCAGGAGTGTTTGGCAGAACTACAATTGAAAGTAGCTGTATACCTTGAAAAAAAAAAAAAAGGCAGAGTAGAAAAACATCCTCAGTTGTCTAGATGGGTAACCAAGACCCCTGGCTCTCTTTCTGTGACTTCCATCAATGTGCATCCTTGCACCAGCTTAGGCAGTGTTCTCATTGCACTCCCCCCTTGTAACTGTGCACTTACTAGAACAGCACCTTGGCTTCTATTTTAACTGGTCACATCGATTGATAATTGAAAATACTGAAGAACAATCATGCTTGATGTATCTTCCTTCTCCATATTGCAGTAGTCAGAAGAGATGGATAACTTGTTGGCATCTGTGCCTAAAGGATAATTGTGCTCATCTCTAACTGACCCCCCACAACCAACAAGCTACTATGCACAGGGAGGTGGGCTGCACAAGGAAAATCTTTCAGGAGCAATGACCGGTGGTTATAAGACTGCGGGGGTTGCTGTGATTATTATAGGAATGGATAATTGTACTTTACTGCTGCATTGGCATTTTTCCCTGTATTCTTAGTGGGCACAGCCAGTATGCGGATGACAATGCTGTCCTGATTTCTGAAGAGGTGGTCTAGCGTTGTCACCTCTTCCAAAGAACAGTGATATGCCCCCATAAGCCATCTGCACAGGGTCACATGGTATGATCACAGATCTCCGAAGCCACAGGAGGTTTCATAAACCTTTTTACATTACTGCTTCAAGGCTTAAATAAGACAGAAATGTGATAAAATAATGAATCAGAGCTTGCTGCCAACCTAGTCACTGTGGATTTTGAACAGATTTAAAGGTTTCTGAGGACCCTGTACATTCGACCGATAAGACTTTGCAATTTTGGCAAAAATAGTTTAAGGTTTCTGCAAATAGGAATTGGTTTGCAAAGTAAAAGTCTTCTAAATAGCACTTTCTTACTTTCCTCTTTACTTTCTAAAGTTTAAAGTGTTTAGAGTAAATACCATTAATTCTCATGCTGTCGCCAGAAGCATTTGCATCACAAATTTTATAAAGAAAAACCATTAACTCCAAAGATACAGTAAAATGAAGCTCCAAGACATAATCCCAACCATCTTTAATGAGCCCAGCAAGGCTAATTCTAATTGTTTGTTTTCTTAAACACATAGCGGCTCGAGTATTTCAGTGCAGCTTCTTCACGGAAACCAGTAAATTAAATGCAGTACAGGGAAAAAATGAACTCTTTGTCCAAATGAACAGTGTGGTATTTACCACAGGTAACAATTTACTGTTCCGTTTTGTTACTTGAGCTATTTTTTTTTTCCAGGAGTCAAGCAGGAAAACACATTACTTTGCTCTTTTCTTTTTTTACTATCAATATGTTTTTTAGTTTTTTGCAGGGCCTTTGAGCTGATGCAGAATTATAGCTGTGATTTTGATCTTGCAGTAGTCCAACTGAAAATTGGTTAGAGGTTTTTGCCTTACATATAATTACACAAAGCATTGTGTATGGAACACAGCAGATATACAGTTTAAATATGCACATGCCTAAATGCGGAAGTAAATAATGTATGCTCCTACTGCACCCCCACAACAGTCTTCAGATCTGAGGGAGGATGACTACATGCCGAAGAATGACTTGTGCAAGTTACACTCTCACCAGTAGCCTTGTGAAAATCCCAGTTAAGTCTGGTAAAGACATTTAAAGCTTGCATTAAAGCTAAACATCAGGAAAATATAAAAGACGGTTGTACCATTTTGTTATGTATTTCTGTAAATGTTGTTAAAATGGACCTAAAGAAAAAAAAATAATTGAAGATAGAGTTGTATGGTGGAAGAGACTTTACATATCTCTTCTGCCAATAAACTCTTTTCCATTTTTCCTAGATTTTTTTGTGTTCACTGGCTGTGACACATCATTGCTGTGTACACTCTTGGGTTCACTCTCTGCATTTGTAGGCTGGGTTCCATTTCAGGAAGGAGATAAGCTGGGCATATGTGGATCAAAATTCTGCCAGTTCAGCATGGACCGGCCAAAGTTTGATCCATGTATATGCACCTCAGTTGTGCAGAAGTTGATTGTACAACCATCCTGTCATATTTTCCCTGTCAGGAAAATTTCCCCGCATGCTATAGCTATACACTGATCAGTGTAGTCTGACCGTGGGGAACCCTTCATCCTGTCAGAATGCAATAGCTCAGCCGAGAGGATTCCCCCATTCACCTTGAGTGTGTGGATGGGGATATCGGGCCAGTTTTTTGTTCATTCAACCCACTGGTTGAACAAAAAAAAACTGAGCAATGTATGGGCTGCCTTACATTATCAGTGGCCACCCTATAGTCAAAGAAAAAAGATGTCTGATATGGAAGAAGCAGGTAAGTAGCGGGCAGCAGGTTCCAGTGCTGGAGGAGGGTAAACTAAAGCTGGGTGTGCACTTTTCATTTGAAAAAGATTTTCATTTGACATTTTTCATTTTAAGAAAGTTCATTTGATTTTCTAATTGTTGGTGGGGTCAAATTGACATTTGTTTTCGAACACAGTGACAAACAATTTGAAGGAGCAGGATGGAAAATTTTTCTCGAACAAACTAATTTCTAACAGTGTAAGCGGATTTTTTCCATTTGTCACAAAATGAATGTTAACAGCAAACACATTTTGAACTACTTTCAAACAACATTTGTCAAAACATTGAGAATTTTCTGAAGGAAACTTAATTCGAAAATCTACTACCCAGCTTTAGATTTACATTTGTTAGCATGTGCACATATGCTGTGCTCAGTATGGCAAGAGCTGTCGCTGCTCTCCACGCTGCAGTTCTACTTTATATGTGATTTTCAATATAACCAGTGCAGGTACCTGATTTTGTCTTTATTGTGGCTTCCTGTAATCAATTCCATATACATTTTTGAATATAGCTAGTATGAACACCTGAATTTGCCTTTATTTTAACTTTTTGTAAACTACTCTTGGACTTAGACTGGTACAGAAGGTCAGCACTGTTAACCGGTTAGGCTCTACTGGTAATATGGTGAGAAATCACACTGTAGAAATATGAAGAGATAGCCCAGTCACTGCACACCTTGTCCGCTCTGAGTGGCTATCATGTAAAAGCAACCTCAGCTCCATATATCCAAGCCATGCTTGGCGGGCATTGTTTGGATGACTCGAGCTGAGGCTACTTTTAATTGCTTTGCTGGTTGCTAACTGGGTAGCCCATTACAGCCTCATTGTGGTTTTGGCACCCACTGAGTGTGGCTTTGGAGATTGACTCACTGGACTATGCTCTTTACAGATGGATGGTTGTTGTTAAGCGTTTGTGAGTGTGGCCCAGGCTTGGGTTTTAAGGAGCTAATGTTATCTTACCTTTTTTTAATGGCGAATGGAGGACTGCTGGCCAATTGGCCTTATTACCTATATTAATCTCAATAAAACTATCTAACTTTTACTACACTGCAGTTGGTTCTCTTTTAAACCTCTGTGTCAGGCTCCGCCCAACGGGATCTCTAGTGGTCCACGGCACGGGGTTTCCCAGGACGCGGAGTCTAAGTCCCAGTCTGCCTTTTCACCAGGGCCCCTGATGGTGGGGATGGACTTGGTGCAAGACTGAAACCAGGTCGCGTCCCTGGGCACCCCCGGCGGTGGCAGAGGGGTCCCGCTGAGGGTATGTGCCCGGGTAGAGCCTGCTGTGAAGGGGATGACAGATCCCGATCCGAGCGGGATGGATGGGATGACAGATCCTGATCCGAGCGGGATGGATGGGCAGCTATCAGGAGTAGGCGAGGTCAGACTAGCCGGGTCGGTATTGTGCGGGCAGCGTGGTACGGGGGGAGTAAGCGGAGAATGGTCGGGGTCACAAGCCAGGTTCAGCAGGTAGCGGGCAGCGCGGTGCAGGAGGTCAGGCAGAAGGATGGTCAGGGACCAGCCGGGGTCAGAGCAGGAGAAGGTCAGCATAAACAGGACAGGCAGAGTTTGGCAACAAGGAGCGTACTTACAGGAACAGGAACAAGACCTTGCGGCAACTTGGAGATGCACAGGCAGCTTTAAATAGAGCGCCCTGCTCTCCCATTGGTGCGGCCGCGATCGCTACTGCACATGCGCGGCCGCCGCGATCGCCGAGGATTCTGCGCTCGCCGGCTGGGACGGATCGGCGGTCTGCGCATGCGCGCGCCGCCGAGGACCCGGGATCCCTGACATTGCCCCCCCCCTACGGGCAACCTCCGGATGCCCAACCGACCCCTACTCAACGGCTGGTTCCGAAAAAATTCCCGCACAAGCCTTGGGGCGTGCACATTTTGGGCCGGCTCCCATGAATTTTCCTCCGCCCCATATCCTTTCCATTTAACCAGAAACTGAGTTTGGCCTCCCCTCTTCCTGCAATCTAAGATAGCTTCAACTTCAAATTCCTCCTCCCCATCCACGTCTACTGCCTCCGGTGGCTTAGACCTTCGATCCGGGAAGGGGTCTGGAGTTGCCGGTTTCAACAGGGACACATGGAAGACCGGATGAACCTTCATAGATTCGGGCAGTGCCAGCTCGTATGCCACCTCGTTGACCTTACGTTTGACCCGGAAAGGCCCCAAGAACTTGGGAGCCAATTTCTTTGAAGGGCAGGACATTTTTAAATTTGCGGTGGACAACCAAACCTGGTCCTCTGGCCGCAAACTCAATTCCCCTCTTCTCTTCCTATCAAACGCCCTCTTGTTGTCATCCTGGGCCTTTGTCATTGCTTCCTGCAATACCTTGCTATTGGTTGACAGAAAGGTCAACATATCCTGCGTGGCTGGGACTGCGACCTCTGGGATCAGATCTGGCAGGAATACAGGGTGGAACCCATAGTTTGCGAAAAACGGGGACTGTCTAGTAGCAGAGTGACTTGCATTATTATATGCGAATTCCGCAAGCGGCAGGAGAGTAACCCAGTCATCTTGGAGGAAGGTGGTATAGCACCTGAGGTACTGCTCTAGGGTCTGGTTTGTACGCTCCGTCTGGCCATTGGTCTGTGGGTGATAAGCAGAAGAGAACGATAACTTAATCCCCAGGGTTTCACATAGAGCTTTCCAGAACCTGGACGTAAACTGAACCCCTCTGTCAGATACAATGTCCCTGGGAATTCCGTGGAGTCTTACTACTTCCCTAATAAACACACGTGCTGTTTCAAGGGCCGTAGGTGTGTCCTTTAAGGGTACAAAATGGGCCATCTTGGACAGGCGGTCCACAATCACGAAGATTGCTGTGTGGTCCTGAGAAGGTGGAAGTTCCACGATAAAGTCAATGGAAATCATGGTCCATGGCCTGTCGGGAATGGGTAATGGGCGCAAGAGACCCCAAGCTTTATTCCTAGTGGGTTTGTTTCTCTGACACACGGGACAGGTCTTAATGTAGGTTTCGCACTCCCTGGCCATATTAGGCCACCAGAAAGTACGCTGCAGCAGCTCCAAGGTCTTACGTACCCCGAAGTGCCCGGCCAGCGGGTGATCGTGGCAGTATCCTAATACCAATGTACGGGCCTCCTCAGGGACCACAATCTGATCCTCCTTCCAAAAAAGTCCTTCCCTATTTAGTAAGGGAACCCCAGGTGGACCTTGCATTCCTACGGACGCGGTCTGCAGTTGAGAATGGAGCTCCGATTGGAGAACTAAGAAATTTCCTGGGGACAGGATAGTGTCTGGCTTGGGGTTCTCTTCGGGATCCCCAAACATGCGGGAGAGCGCGTCTGGTTTTGTGTTCTTAGACCCTGGCCTATAGGTTATATGGAAAAAGAACCGTGAAAAGAACAGCGCCCACCTGGCTTGACGTGGCCTCAGACGTTTAGCTGTCCTCAGATACTCTAGGTTCTTATGATCCGTAAAAATCAATATTGGGTGTACCGCCCCTTCTAACAAGTATCTCCATTCCTCTAGTGCCACCTTAATCGCCAAGGGCTCCCGATCCCCGATATCATAATTCCTTTCCGCAGGAGTCAGTTTCCTGGAGAAGAAAGCCACTGGGTGCATGAGTTCTTTGATGCCCTTCCTCTGGGACAGGATCGCCCCGACCGCATTCTCGGATGCGTCCACCTCCAAGATATATGGCAAGGACGAATCAGGGTGGCTCAGAATAGGAGCCGCCGTAAACAATTCCTTCAAGGCTTCGAAAGCCCTCTGTGCCTCGGGTGTCCATTGGAAGCGAACCCCCTGCCTGGTCAGCTGGGTGATTGGGGACACTAGGCCCGAAAAGTTCTTAATGAACTTTCTGTAGAAATTCGCGAAGCCGATGAAGCGTTGGACCGCTTTCTTATCGGCGGGGGCTGGCCAATCTAAAATGGCCGAAACCTTTTGAGGATCCATGGCTATTCCCGTGGGAGAGATGGTTAGACCCAGAAACGAAATGCTACTCTGTTCAAAGCAGCACTTGTCTGCCTTGGCATATAAGCTGTGTTGGCGGAGCCGTTCTAACACGCGCCTCACGTGACCTCTATGGTCCTCCAAGGTTGGGGAAAAGACAAGGATATCGTCCAGGTATACAATGACGAAGATATCTAGGTAGTCCCTGAACACATCGTTTATGAAATGTTGGAAGGTGGCAGGGGCGTTGCATAGGCCGAAGGGCATAACCAAGTATTCAAAGTGTCCAAATCTGGTACGGAATGCTGTCTTCCACTCGTCCCCCTCTCTGATACGAACTAAATTATAGGCACCTCTCAAGTCTAGTTTAGTGAAGATAGATGCTGACTTCAGCCTCTGAAACAGCTCGGGGACGAGTGGTAGCGGGTAACGGTTTTTTACTGTGACCTTATTCAAGTCCCGGTAATCTACGCAGGGCCGGAGGGACTTGTCTTTTTTCTCCACAAAGAAAATGCCCGCCCCGGCTGGTGACGTGGAGGGTCTAATAAACCCCTTATGGAGGTTTTCATCTATATACTCCTTTAGTACCCCTAACTCCCGCTCGGATAAGGGGAATATCCGCCCAAATGGGATTTCCGACCCCGGGAGGAGATCAATTGGGCAGTCATAAGCTCGGTGCGGAGGGAGAATGTCCGCCCCCCGCTTGCTAAACACGTCCAGAAAATTATGGTAAACTGACGGAATGACTTGCGCCAGCTCTGCATCTGTCTCTAGACACAACAAAGTCGGTGGAATCGGGGAGATCTTAGGGAGGCAATGCTGCTGGCAGTATGGGGAGAGGAACTGCATAGAACCCGCCTTCCAGTCCACCTGGGGATTATGGGCTCGTAACCACGGGAGCCCCAAAATAATTGGAAATAGTGGGGATGCTATGGCGTCCAACCGAAGGAGTTCTTCATGATGGGTCGATATGGTAGTACGGATAGGTGGGGTCTCGTGGTCCACCACCCCTGACTTAATACGTGATCCATCTGCTAGAAAAATATTCAATCCCACCTCCTTGGTTTGTAGGGGAATTTGTTGCTGAACTGCAAAGTCTAAATCTATGAAGCAACTACACGCCCCAGAATCCACAATAGCCGTGGTCACCACTGTTCTCCCCGGCAGCTGAAGTGACACAGGTACCGCCAGATAACTAGTATTGCCCACACTGTTAGAAGTGACTGTAGAGAAAACAGCGGAACACTTACCCCTCTTGGCTGGACAGGTACGTACCACATGGCCTGCTCCCCCACAGTAGAGGCAGAGATGGTTGGCAAGACGCCTCTGGCGTTCCTCAGGCGTAAGTGTCGGTCGGATCCTTCCCGATGGCCCGGTCTCGGGTGAATCCATGGCAACCTGATTCTGGCCTGCCGGCTGTAACTGGGTAGAGGCCTGAGGGGGTGTTCCAGTTGATCCTTGTCCTTGGTTGCATCTTCCCTGCCTGTGCTCCCGTAACCGGCGGTCAATTCGAATAGTCAAAGCTATCAAGGCCTCCAAAGTGCTAGGTATGTCTATTCGGGCCAATTCGTCCTTCAGGGGTTCAGCTAACCCTACGCGGAACTGGTGGTGCAGAGCCGCCTCGTTCCATTGGCAGTCACTATGCCAACGCCTGAATTCGGCGGCATAGTCCTCCACTGTCCGGTGACTCTGCCTGAGTGTATATAGGGCCCTCTCGGCCGTTGCGGTGCGCAGCGGGTCGTCATACAAGAGGGCCATAGCCTCAAAAAATACCGTCACTGACTGCAATAGTGGGTCTCGCTTCTCTCGGAGACGGTGGGCCCAGTCTTGGGGTCCCCCCTGTAGTAGGGAAATAATGAACCCTACCCTCACTGATTCGGAGGAAAAGGTCTGAGGCTGGAGGTCAAAGTATAACTGACAGGAGTTACGAAAGGCCCTGAATCTACTTCGGTCTCCGGAAAAACGTTCCGGTGTGGGGACACGGGGTTCTGGTGCGGGTAACAACCCCGGAGTCTTCCTAATGGGTTCCCCAGACCCCCTGGTAGGGGTAGCTAAGGTCTGCGTGCGTCTGTCCAATACCGTATAACCTTCCTGTAGGCCCCTAATTCCCAGTGTAAGGGTCTCCATCTGTCGACAGATGTCGTCCAGAGGGGAAGTTCCCCGTCCAGGCTCAGTCATGGCCGCAAGGTACTGTCAGGCTCCGCCCAACGGGATCTCTAGTGGTCCACGGCACGGGGTTTCCCAGGATGCGGAGTCTAAGTCCCAGTCTGCCTTTTCACCAGGGCCCCTGATGGTGGGGATGGACTTGGTGCAAGACTGAAACCAGGTCGCGTCCCTGGGCACCCCCGGCGGTTGCAGAGGGGTCCCGCTGAGGGTATGTGCCCGGGTAGAGCCTGCTGTGAAGGGGATGACAGATCCCGATCCGAGCGGGATGGATGGGATGACAGATCCTGATCCGAGCGGGATGGATGGGCAGCTATCAGGAGTAGGCGAGGTCAGACTAGCCGGGTCGGTATTGTGCGGGCAGCGTGGTACGGGGGTGTAAGCGGAGAATGGTCGGGGTCACAAGCCAGGTTCAGCAGGTAGCGGGCAGCACGGTGCAGGAGGTCAGGCAGAAGGATGGTCAGGGACGATCCGGGGTCAGAGCAGGAGAAGGTCAGCATAAACAGGACAGGCAGAGTTTGGCAACAAGGAGCGTACTTACAGGAACAGGAACGAGACCTTGCGGCAACTTGGAGATGCACAGGCAGCTTTAAATAGAGCGCCCTGCTCTCCCATTGGTGCGGCCGCGATCGCTACTGCGCATGCGCGGCCGCCGCGAACGCCGAGGATTCTGCGCTCGCCGGCTGGGACGGATCGGCGGTCTGCGCATGCGCGCGCTGCCGAGGACCCGGGATCCCTGACACTCTGTCTTATGGGATCTGTCTGGTCTCCTAATGAATTTTTGGTCTGTGATTGGCTTCGGAGGACCCCACCCTACTAAAATTATGGTGAGTCAGTGACTTAATTTGATGCCTTGAGATCTGTTTCCCTATCGAGAAGAGGTATACTTGTTTATATTCGTTCTAATTACTTAATTAATGACTTGTGCTAACCACTCAGGCTGAGCGAGGTGTGCAGTGACCAGGCTTTCCCTTCCTATTTCTACAGTGTGCTTTGGGTCTGGATGAACCTTTCTTCAGCCTGTGCACTCACTAGTCAGCAGCATCCAATTCATCAGACCTTGATACCCTGAGCAGGGGCCACTAAGCATTTATTGTGGGTCACATGGTAAGAATCCAGTTTGAGAATCATATCCATGTGAAATGCAGCTTCACTTTGCAGGTGATCGGGAAGGGTAAGTGACCAAGGTGTCCTTTTATGACACAGAGAATAGCTGCGATTCAACGGATCTCAGCTATTCTCTGGTCATTCACAGTTTATAACACTCAGGAGATCCTGTCAGCCCTTCTCTGGAGATCTGTGTTCTCCGTCCAGATTCTCCAGCCCAGAGCTGGAGAATCAGAGGGACCGAAAACTAAGCAGAGATAATTTACCTCTGCTTAGTAAACTGGTCTTTTACTATAATCTGGAGAGATTATAGTAAAATGAGCCGTTTTTCAGAGTTTGTAGACCGTTATCCAGCGTTTGGAGACCGTTCTCCCTTCGTTCGGAGAACTGCTTCATAAACTGCATTCACAGGAGAACTTTGTTCTCCGAGAATGCCGGAGAACTGAGCAGCGATCTATTACCTCTGGTTCACAAACGGACACCCAAATCTGTAATACTTAACTGCAGTATAGAAAACTGAAGTCAACAGGCTGGCTAGACAGTGTAGCAGGATGCCTGGATTACTTAGTTCCAAGGGTCAGATGCCTGCGATGTCCTCACCAGTGCCAACATCTTCTCCCCGTCTTCTTCTGGATATCGATTGATGGCCATCTTGATTGGCCAGAGCAAGATGACATCACTCCTGCGCATGCGCAGAAATGCAGTCATCCCGGTACACAGGTAGTTTGCTGGAAAGTAAATTGAACTGCTCAAACTCAGCCCAGTGTACATTCTACAGGGGATTTCAAACAGGCAGGTAAGCGTGTTTTATTGCAGAAGAGACATTGCATGTGTCTTCTGCAGTAAGGAGCCTGCCTGTTCAGAATTGTGTATTTTTTAACTTTAGTTCTGCTTTAATGAGCTAAATGGGCTTTTCAGGCTTAGTGTAGTAATTTCATACAATACAGGCCGATCTTGACCCAGAACGTCTTTCATGATGTTTTAATTCATTAAATCCGTATTTTATTGTAAACATGCAGTGGAAGGAAAACACACTTTAGCAAGGATAAAATAGAAAGCTATAATTAATCACAAGCTGGTGTCTGTACATTTGTAAAGTAATAATCATTCTCCCCAAGATATGCCTTGCAGGCATTTTTTTTTATTTAATCTGTTCATTTGGAAGCTTGCAGTCCACCCACTAGCTTCCCACGCTCCTATGTAGATTCACAGGTTCTCCCACTTGATGTGAGTAACCCAGCACACAAGAACTACGGGCATGGAAGAGGTATTGCTTATTTACTATATGAAGACGACGCAGAATTAATGATTTCACCGGCAGCAGAGAAGTGCATCTAGACAGCACACTTGGGGTGGGTTATACATGAGTGCATTGCCTTAGGTGGCATATATTCTGCACAGTCACCAGAGAGCATTGCGAATGATACATTAGTGTTTGAAAATACTTTTCAGTCAGTGACAGGTTCTGTCCATGTACCCATTTGGGGCAAAATGACAGGTTCTCTTAAAGAAATAATAAACGCAAATCCACTGATACTATTCTTTCCCGTACTCCGCCACCACACGTACTCCTCTGTTGGAAGCGGGAGTCCAATCTCTGTGTAAGCGCCATGTTAGATGTCATCATAGCTTACACAAGGTAATGACTTCCACATGGGAAAGTTTCTGGGCATGATAATTGGCCGCTGCATCCTAGTAGAAAGGGGAGGTCACACATGGCCCCCCCCCCCATATCTGGAAGTACCAGGTTCCTGAGGCAGCGGAGGAGCACAATGAAGGTGAGTAGTAGCAGGTGGACAGAAAACGTTTCATTTTTCTCTTTATGTAGGCATGTATCCTTTACAGCTAGTTGCCCTCCTAGCTGCAGTCCCTCTTGGTTTACTTATTTTTTTCTATAACCCTGAATCTGAGTCTGTGGAAACACTAGTTCTTAGCACTGCCCACTTTTTTGAGTCTTTTTCAGCGCCCATTTGTGTTGAAGCATAAGATGGAAGTTGCACAGGAAAGAATCAGGTAACAGGATGCCCCAGAGTCCCATTCAGCAGTACTATACAAAAACATTAGGTCATTGGCCACACCAATCCGACTTTGAAATCATGCAACTTCCAGTGAAGTTGCACAATTTCAAAGTCAGATGTCAGTCCTATTTCAGGTGTAACTTGCAAGACATCTGCGACTTCAGGCACTATTTTCAAAATCGGTCCAACCAAGTCAGAATCGCACCGATGTGACCACTTTAATTGCAGATAATAGGGTGCGATTTGTCATGCGGTCTGGAACTATCAAATCGCATGACAAGTTGCACCGGTATGACCGGGAACTAATCCTTTTGCATTGGATTGTAAAAAATACACACTGAATGTAAAATGATGAGGCTGACTGTAGCAAATTACAGCATTTGCTGATTTACTTTTCGGCTACACATGTAGTATTTGGCTATAGTTGTAGTTGAAATCATTACATTACATTGTTTATTAGGATGTTTATTAGGATGAATCCATATGGGGCTGTAACCTGCCCCTGGCCAGCAGGAATCTCACTCTTTGAACCTTTAAAATATAAAACATATTTTCAGATCAGTAAAATATAAAAAAAAAAAATAATTTGTTACATTATCATCCAAAATTCTTATAAAGTGGATATATTTACAGGGAAAACATTTTAGAGAATCACACCTAAAAAAAGAAAAAAAAATTTCCTCAAAGCTCCAAAAATGTTTCTTTGCCATCGGGCAGCTCCTGCACTACAAGAGTTAAATGCTCATTTACATCTAGGGAACTTTGTAAAGCAGTTTTACCTACCTGGTCCTCTGTTCCTACAGGCTCCTCAGCTCGGCAAGACTGGTTTCTACAGTCTTTTTCCCTAGGCTCTGGCAATCAGATGCCCTTGATGTCATCAAGTCTGATGCAGGGCACATAGCCCAGCACAGGACATGAGGACACAGAGGAACAGTCCACTGCCAGAGCATACGGAAATACTGGAGGATCGGGTAAGTAAAAATGTTTTCTCTTTCCCCTAGATGTGAAAAAGTGTTTAACCCTCGCAGTGCAGGGACATCACCACTGTAAGGGATGATTTTTTTTCTTTTCCTGGATTTGGGCTTTAAAGCAAAACTGCCTCTAGAGAAATACAGGTGAGTGGACAGGGTGTGTTTGGACTCTTCAAAATGACAATAATGAGTCCTTGGTGGAACTGACATTTTTAAGAGTAACAATGGCCGTGCCCATGTTTCTGTACTAACAGCTTTCCATTAAAGTGGACATGATATTAAAATTCACATTTCACATGAATAGATAGTGCCCAGGTCAGCAGTGCTATTTTAGGAAAGAAAAAAAGTACCTCTTCTCTGCAGCCTGGGCAGCCTCTGGCTATCAGAGGCATTGTGGGGGCTTTGTGTCATCATTAGGAAGGAGGATGCAAAGTCTGAATATGCAATGAGCAAAACCACTGCGTGCGTATATTTACAAACAATACTTATATGCAAGGTTCTTATACAGTAGCATACTTTAGGAAGATTGTTTTCATTCATCTGATCACCCGCTTGATCATACCTAGATGACATTGAAACTGCTTGTGTTCCTCTTTAAGCTTTCAGATAATGAATACCTGTGCCTCTTCATGTTGGTAACCCTTGATCTACTAGACCAGTGGTTCTCAACTTGTGGGTCGCGACCCCTTTGGGGGCCGAACGACCCTTTCACAGGGGTCGCCTAAGACCATCGGAAAACATATTTCTGATGTGCAAAGAGCAGCTACTGTGTAGAAAGCAGCTGCTGTGTAGAAAGCAGCTACTCTGTTAAAAGCAGCTACTGTGTTGAAAGCAGCAGTATTGGAGGTAAAACAACACTCATGAATTATAATTACTGGGTAAATAATGTTATGGTTGGGGGTCACCACAACATGAGGAACTGTATTAAAGGGTCACAGCATTAGGAAGCTTGAGAACCACTGTACTAGACCGTTTATCATTGATTCCATTATTTCTTTTGGATAGGAATGCAAATCCCCATGTGTACTTTATATACCCCCACATGACATTGGGCTAGCCTGGGTCCATTTCTTTTGTAGCCCACAAACTTGTACTCCAAGTGGTAGGAATAGCAAGATAGGAAGACAATACTCCAAGTAACTTATTAAAAAACCTTGTTTAACTCCTTGGCGTGGAGCATACGCAAATATGCGTCCTCTCGGGGGCTGGGCCTCGGCACTGAGGGGTTGCATATTTGCGTACCCATTGTAAACAAAAGATGTGCCAGGAGTGCACGCCCTGCATGATCCCGGAGCATTTACTGACGCTTCACAGAGAGGTTCCGATTGCTACTTTGAGCTTTCTGATCATGTGACAGCCAGTCACAGCGGTCACATGACCCTAAACACCACGCTGCCTCCCGGTGTCACAAACCCCTTAAAGGGCACCAAGGGTTTAAAGCTGAAGTTTAGGTATGGCAATTTTGACATAGTTATATTGCTCCAGCTTACTTTAATGTAAGTACGTATGCACTTTACCTCTGTGATCCTTCCGGAAGCTGGAAATCATCGTAGTAGATAACAGTGCTATAGTAATTTCCTGTATCATCGTAGTAGATAACAGTGCTATAGTAATTTCCTGTTAGCTTCTGGATCCCTTGCTGTGTGGCTACTTTGTTGCTTTCTGAACACAGGAGTAATCCCCAATAAATGCAAAGTGTTCTCTGATTGGACGAGGTAGAGATTGTGACACCACCACCCTGCCTCTGCACCTCAAACAATCAGAGAAAATTTTGCGAAAATGCAAAGTGTTCCCTGAATGGCAACCATGCTGAGCGAGCTTCCTGCTGTGTTTGCAATGCAGCAGAGGGACCCAGGAGCTAGTGCAGATCACTGTAGCAGCTGTGCCTACTTCAGTGATTTCCAGCATCCAGGGGGATCCCACAGGTATGGCACATACATACTTACATTGGGCCAAGCTGGTCTAATGTAACTGTAAAAATAAAAGTAAAAATGGTGCAGTGCCCTTATATTATACCCGTGAATAAATAAGTAAAATCAATTTTTAAAATATTAATTCAGTAATTAAATAATAAATAATTTCCCTTAATTTATCAAAATATAAAATGTGCAACTCATTATTATAGAGATATATAATACATCAATTGTGGAGAAAGAAAAAAAAATCCAAATTATATGAATAAAATAATCGAAAATATAAAAATGTATATAATTAAAATTGATTTATAAAAATATATATACTTAAAATTAATAATTCATAAATGTCCAATATAGTTGAAGATCCAATCATAAGTTAGATCCCATCAGAGTGGGACTATTCACTGCAAATTAACTGTTCACATAATTCCGGATAAAAATGCTCAAAATAAAATGAGTTACTTGGTGTGTTCTTCTATAAGTAGCAAACTGAATGGTTCTCCTCTTTGCTCCTACTATTCTGCTGTAAATGGATCCTGGGTAAGGTCTTCCCTCCAACAGTTGTTATATGCTTCCTCCCTGTTACTCAGCGTATTGCCAGAGGAAAAAGAGAAAGGAATAGTGCCTTATCCTTGGTGAGCATAAGAATTTATTGGTGCCAATTTTGCACTTACCGATTTAAAAACATCAAAACGCTTTTGGTGTGTAATGTGTCCAGCCTGAACGACGTGTGGACACACACTTCCTGTACTCGCCGTGCATAGGAGTCCGGGTACGTGGTGACGTCAGTGCCCCTCCCCAAACTGTAAAAATAGTTCTGGTAGTCATCTTCAAATCCCAACTCCAGCAAAAGTTATTTTATTTTGGGATAGTGTGAGTAAAGGTTAGAACTTCTGTTTGATATTTATTGATGTCTGTGACCTCACTGGGCATATTTAAAGGGTAAGTTCTCCTTTCACAAAAAATGAAAAGATTAACTAACTTACAAACACCCTCCTCACCCCTGCAGTCCTCAGTGCATGTACCTTTAGGGATTTCCATCTTAGGACACAGTCTTCAGCTGGTATAATGGCTCAGCACTTTATTACTTCAATAACCAGAACCTGAGGCTGTATAGCAGCGTATTGCTCACAATGGCACTGACTAAATAAATGCGCTGACCAACGAGAATCTTCTTCTATGCTCTTGGACGCCGTCCCAAAAGAAAGGATCCTCAAAGGGTCATTGGTCACTTGGCCAGCACTGACCAATGAACACTCGTCATTGCAAACACGCTGCTATACAGTTTTCATTGCTTTATAATGAAGTTTCAAAGGATCATTATATCGTCTGAAAAAGGCTTCAGAAGATAGGGATCACAAAAGCTACATGCATTTGGGACTGGAGGGTGTTGTAAGTTAGTTCACCTTTTCATTTTTTGGTGAAGTTAATTAACCCTGTAATCTCACTCCCTGACTCTGTCTTTTAGCATAGGTTTGCCTTAATTGTCTTTTCTGCCACAGTATTCCATAGAGCTTTCCATACTATTTGGTTCTTTTCTAACCTATCTTGGAATTGGGGTGTTCTCACCTACTGTTAGGTGTGTCCACTGCTCCTGGAACTGTTTATAATGGTTGTGGCCAATGTGTAGACGCAGGAACTAAGGGGTTTATTTACTAAAGCTGGAGAGTGCAAAATCAGACTCCCTTCTGCATAGAAACCAATCAGCTTCCAGGTTTCATTGCCAAAGCTTCATTGAACAAGCTGAGGTTGGAAGCTGATTGGTTTTTATGCAGAAGGGAGTCTGATTTTGGACTCTCCAGCTTTAGTAAATAAACCCCTAAGTGTCCACTGTGTAGGCTCAGGAACTAAAGTGATAAAGGCATAAGCTCAGGAACTAAAATGGCCAATGTGTTGACTCAGTAGGCTCAGAATTAAAGTGGTGAGACCTTGTGACTTCACCTATCTTGGAATTGTGGGTGTTCTCGCCTACTGTTAGGTGTTTCCACTGCCCACTGCTCCTGTAACAGTTTATAATGGCTGTGGCCAATGTGTAAGCTCAGAATTAAAGTGCCGAAACCTTGTGACTTCAGTCCCAAATAGACGTAAGACCGTGTCCAATCATGTAACATGTAGCTAAAATGTAAATGCCAAGTTTTGTTGGATTGATAAATATAGTTTGATGGGTTTCTGTAAGAGAACAGGTTAAATCATATTTATAAATTGTATATCTTGTCTTCTGTCGCACCTTAGCTTATTGCATTGCATTTGTGTATGCCGGCAGCACACAGGAGGATTACATAGAAATAGATGTTTTGACAGTTTCTGGGGTAACGAGAAAGATGCTTTGATTACTGATGACTCTGCATCTCAGGAAAAATGAGACTTTTCCCAAAATGGTAGTAAGCCAAATATAAACATGACATGTATTTAGCTGATGTTTAAAGAATCCTAAAAAAATAATCAGTCTATTTATGAGAGCAGTCGTTTATTTACTCTTAACCGAGTTAAAGAAGTTCTACATACAGTCGTCTTACAATTAAAGCCTAACTCTAGCTATTTGCTTTTTGGGGGGTTGTTGCCTTTTTTTTTTTCTTCTTAGTTTTGTGAAAAGTAGAGAAGAGTTAACATTTCTGTTTTTATTTCTTATTTTCTGGGTGTTTTACCATCTAGTCCCTGTGGCTCCTGTACAAGAACGGGTTATGGGTGTCACAGGGACACAATAGCGCGGATGGCAATTTTATTAGTGTCATAAATAATATCCCTTTTCTGCTCTTCTCAAAATGTGTTTTTGTCTGTGTTGGTCAAATTTTTCATCACTTTCTGCCCATATAGAAATGATGGGTGATCTTCCCCATAAGAACACTGAGTCCAATAAAAGCTAGACAGAGGCTCTAATGCTTTCATGTGCTATCGAAAACTAAATACAAATGTTTGCCTAGAGTTGGGCTTTAACAATTAAAGCATATGTAAATTCCAACAATGAACATCTCTTATTTTGCCCCTTTTTGTTGGTAAAAGCAGTATTAAACCCCCAAGCAAAAATTTAATAAATTGCAAATTACCAATCCTTAAAGCAGAAATTTTTTTTTTTTTACAATGTGGGTCTGTGCCCCCACTGCATGGATCAGCTGCTTGTTGTTTCTAGGGGAGAGGACTAAGCTCATACTCACCTGACCCAACGATCCTACGGAAAACTGAGCTCCCCCACAGTCCAGTGGTGGACTGTTCCTGTCTGTGGAGTGTGCCTTGAGCATTCTGTCATCAAGAACAGTCCATTTACAAGACTGCTGGATCCCGGGGTAGGGGCAGGAGCCAAAATGACTAGTCTTGTGCGGGTAGGATTGGTGGGTCAGGTGAGTATATCTTCACTCTCCTCTCCCATAGAAGAAAATGAGCATTTAACCCGCAAAATAAAATTGTCCCCTATTTCTGCTTTAATGTGGTGGCTTTGATTTCTTTCTTGTAGTTGGACTTGCTTTCCTTAGTTTCACAAGGTTATCTGGCCAGTAACACACTTCCTGTTGTTGATTAGCATACATTCTCTGACCCGAATATGTGTAAATCTAATCTAACATGTTTCCCAACTGCAATATGCCCAACACTGTGGCAGATGCATGGGGGTTCCATTAATTGTTGTTGACACTGCCATTCATCGGAAAACATGGCACATTTTTGGGCTCCCCAAAACTGCATGGTTCTGCATCACCATGCAGTTCGGAGCGGCCGTGTTTTAAAAAAAGAATCAGGGATTTTTCTATGCATTTCCTGCAAGTATAATAGCCCATGAGGTGAACGTCTACTTTGTTTGGACAGCTTGATCTATCTGGAATTTGTAAAAGACTTACTGGTCAGGTCACAAGATGAAGGAAACAATCCTAACAAAATCTAATGCAGCACATTTTTGTTTAGATAGACCAATAAACGTATTTTGTTATATCTGTTCAATAAGTGTAAAAAAATACCCATTGATCTGCCAGATATCCAGTGAGCTCATCATTTTCTGTGCATTCTGCCTATGCTGCTGTTAGCAATTTTCAAGTTCTGTCTATGGACCACAGAACACCTCCCCCCTATTTTATGGGGAAGTAGAGGAGGTCTGTGGTCCTTACATACTTCCTGTCTAGGGTGACAACGCGGTACCTCCAGAGATAGTGACTGAGGGTTGTCACCCTAGGACAGGAAGTGTGTTCCTGGCAGGGACACCAGATGAACATAAAGAGAAAAATATTAGAAAATGCAGCCACTACATCTAAGGACCAGTAAGCTGCAATATAATACATTTAGGTCTTGGGTTTAAACACATTTTTACTACAAGTTAATGTAATTATCTGCATTTTGAAAAGGTGGGTAGTTGATTTTCATGGTTCATCTGGTGCAGCTGATTGCTCCACTCTACCTTGGTCTGTTGGTGTTCCTATAAGGCTCTGAAGCTTTGTATACAGAAATGCAATACAAGTGTATTCCTTCTTCTCAGCAATGTCCACATGGAAGAAAAATATATTTTAAATATATTCTTCCTAAATTTATTGACATATATTTGAAATACTACAATTTTGGCCGTATTCAATATATTAAAAAAAAAATATATATATATATATATATACTGTATGTTGAAATGCGTTTTTTATATATTACAAAATATATGAAAGATATTTTCAATAGAATATATTTTTTAAATATATTCAGATTTTTTTTTTTACATATAAAAAAAGTCATTTTAACATATATTTTTACATATATTTGTAAATGCATTCCCAAAATGTAGATTAAATGTATTTTTAAAGACATACAGTTTATTTGAAAATGTATTTTTAAAAGTATTTTTCATATATTTTGAAATATATAAAAAACGCATTTCAACATACAGTGTATGTGTATATATATATATATATATACACACTTTTTTTTTTTAAATATATTGAATACAGCCAAAATTTTAGTATTTCATATATATATATTTGGGAAGAATGTTTTTAAAATATATTTTTCTCCCATGTGGGTTGTTCATTGGTTGGGAGCATGCACAATGCAAAATCATGTTACAAGAGTCTACAGTCCCACCCAGAAGCATCTTGTATTCAGCTGCCCCGAATTATATGAGATTTTAAAGGTCAGTTGGGTGCCCCCTGACTTGTTTCCTGAATATCATTAGCAATTAACAAATTGATTCGCTTGCTCAGGGAGCTGTTTTTAAAATTGTGAGAGTGACTTATTCAAAGATGTTTCTAACACATGTTAATGTGACTTGTATTACTGGAGACAGCAAAACTAGACAAGTAGACTCTAAAGCACCCCATGTTTGTAGATCAGGGGTGAGAAACTGTCACCTCAGCTGTTGCAGAACTACATGTTTCATCATGCCTCTGCATCTGGGAACAACTGTCGGTCTTCTAATCATGTCTCTGCCTCTGGGAGTCATTATTGTAATCGCCAGTCTAGCAATACCTCATGGGACATGTAGTTGCCCAATCCTGCTGTAGATCGTACTCTGCAGGGACAGCGATTTTTGAGTTGAGGTCGCACACACACTGGCACTCCTGCATTTAGCTTTTCTAAACAGAGACGTTTTCTGGGAAGTATAAACATCTTATCCCAATGCCACAGTACAGGACACAGGCAAAGCAATCAATGGGTTATAGGCGTGTACCTTCCGGTGATTAGTACAAGCTCTATAAATACATTGCATGTGTCCTGTACTGTACGCCAAGATGGAATCCAGCTTTGGTTTACACTGATGCGATTTCCGATGCATTCCAGAATACATGGAATTGCATGGCAAGTGATATAACATGAGTTTCTATGGAGGCTGTTCAGATATATGCAGTGTGATTCCAATGCGATTTTAAAAAGGGTCCTGTGCCATTTTAGTGCAGTGCAATGCGATTTGTAGCTACATAGACTTGAATGGAAAACGCTCATCTGTCCTAAGATCAGGGGCAGACTGACAACTCATGGGGCCCCCGGGCAATAGGGGAACATGGGGCCCCCGTGTCCTCACTCACACTCAAACCACACCCAAAAAAGCCAATGAAAGGTACCAGGGGCATCTCATGCGGCCCCCTACTGACCCAGGGCCCTCGGGTGGTGCCCGAGTTCCCGAATGGTCAGTCCGCCCCTGCCTAAGATAACACAATTCCAGCAAATTTCTGCAAGTCTTTGCTTTCTTCCTTATCGCCCATCCCTGGTCCATGTCAGGAGAGAGACTGACTAAGAATGCTGCCAAATTGCATCCGAATCACACCTGAATCGCTGAGATTGAACTGAAACCGGCAGGAAAATTACTTATCTTATCTGTGTGAACCTAGGCTTACAGCTAAGCTAAATTCCGCTGTTATGCTTTCTATATTACTTTTTCATGCATTTAGATGTTCTTTCTTTAAAGTGATTTTAGTCGTGTTTACATGCATTTACATGCAATTAGCTGTAGCCACATTTTCTATTCGGATCCTGGATGCACAGAATTCTAATTTCTATAAACGCAACTAAACTAACCACATCTAAAGGTAAACACTCGGTGTGAATGATACAATTAAAAAAAAATCATTATCTGCATTTTTATGTGTTTACAAATGTCCTCTATACACATATAAATGCAGGTTTGACATTGCCAATGTGAATGAGGCCTGAATCTATATATTAGAACAAAAGAAACCATTGGAGTACTTGGTCCACAATCTCTCTGGTATTTCCCAACAAAGGCCAAACTAATGATGATTTCAAATTTGGCATTTTCCTTTAAGGTAGATTGCATGGAACGTGCATTTGATGTCACATTTAGAATGTTAGGATTTTGTGCCTATATGAAAGCTGAAGGGCTTTTTGTCCTACATTCCGCTCTGCCATTATTGTTAATGTCTCTTCCACACATTGTGACACTATGGGTGTCACTAACACTTTCAGCTTGGAGCTCCCGGCTTTCTACAAAGACTAAATAATGAAGAATAACAATGGGAGACCAATTAAGTTCTTTGCAGATTTTAATGTCTAAAGCCACAAGAAAAAAAGAATGTCAGTGTTGCAACTCAGCGTTCTCGACTTAGATCTCTAAATGCCTTGTTCTGGTGTCAGCGATAACTTGGCGGGGGAAGGAGAAATATGGAAGTGAAGCTACAAAATTTTCATTGTATTAGTCCTTATCTCCCTTTATGGTGTATTTTTCCTAATGATGACAGTTCACTCCAGTCGCTTCTTTCAAGAGGAACTTTCTTTCTCCACGTCCAAAACTTTCTTTTTTTTGTGTTACCATAATTCTTTTTCAGCTTCTGCAGCCTGAGTTTTTTCTTTTGTATGAACTCAAGTTTATTTTCCTTTCATCTTTGCCTCTGGTCCATTCCTCATGCCACCTTTACCTGTTCTGAAGCACGTGGCTGTTCGGTCCCCTTGTAACAACAAGATGATAAAAACAGATAACCAGCAAGTTACAATTTGAGTTATTTAAAAAGGTTTGGAAACATTTATAGCGTACTTCATGCAAGTGTCAGTTCATCTCAACACATCACAATCACACCTTGGTGTTCCGGGAAAGCATGTTTCTGCATTAATTCCTGGAAACATGTGAAAACACTTCAAAACAAGCATCGCACTTAATTCTTAATGACACCCCAAACGCGGTTAGCTGTCATGTGACAAAATGCACAGGAGCTACTTTGGTGCACATAGCACAACCCATTCAAGTGAATGAACTGACATATGGGGGTTTATTTACTAAAGCTGGAGAGTCCAAAATCAGACTCCCTTCTGCATAGAAACCAATCAGCTTCTAACCTCAGCTTGTTCAATGAAGCTTTGGCAATGAAACCTGGAAGCTGATTGATTTCTATGCAGAAGGGAGTCTGATTTTGGACTCTCCAGCTTTAGTAAATAAACCCCCCGATGTTGTGCATAAAAAGCGTAAAAAAAACATGCATTATGCAGGTGTGAGTGCGGCTTAAAAAGAGGATAGCAAATGGGGGCAGTGATGTGTTCAAAGATGTAGGATTCTTAAAGACCTGGCCATAAGGTATAAATATCAGCATGTAAGGACATTAATGTGAAGCAATATAAAGAATTTTTACTATTTAAATAACTTTTAACTTTTCTTTAGATACACAGCTACTAATTAGAGTCAACCCTGGGGACTGCAAACTGAAGTCGGAATAGAACAAACTGTTGAAATAGATCTGCAATGTGGGAGAACAAAGAACATCCCATTAATGATAAGTGAGGACAGAACTCAGCTGTAAAAATTATAACCCCCCCCAGTAGTAGAGCCAAAGCCCTCCCAAAAAGAGAGCCAGAGAACATTTATAATAATAAGGCCAGGTATGCTCTGAAAAATTCAGCAATATGCTTCACCTACAATAATAGAGCAAGGAAGACCCTTCAATATATAGTTAGAAAGTCTTCTATGTAGCTATACAGCCCCAATAGTAATGTTGCAGATTACACAAAGCCATAAACTTCTTCAAAAGTACAGCCAACACCCCCCCCCCCCCCTTCCCACCACCAATTAATAGAACCATATACAGCTCCCTAATAGCATATTTTTAATCCCCTCAATGAAACAG
This sequence comes from Staurois parvus, assembly GCF_062004578.1. Classification (NCBI taxonomy): domain Eukaryota; kingdom Metazoa; phylum Chordata; class Amphibia; order Anura; family Ranidae; genus Staurois; species Staurois parvus. Next base: position 8,627,011 of record NW_028317814.1, on the reverse strand, counting down.
CCATGTACTTACTTTATAGCACCCACTCCCCCCAAAAGTAATGCAGCCAAATACTTCTTCATTAGCACAACCGAACACTCCTCCGCCCAAATAAGACATATAGGTGTCCTTTTATGACACAGAGAATAGCTGTGATTCAACGGATCTCAGCTATTCTCTGGTCATTCGCAGTTTATGACACTCAGGAGATCATGTCAGCCCTTCTCTGGAGATCTGTGTTCTCCCTCCAGATTCTCCAGCCCAGAGCTGGAGAATCGGAGGGACCGCAAACTAAGCAGAGATAATTTACCTCTGCTTAGTAAACTGATCTTTTACTGTAATCTCGCGAGATTATAGTAAAATCAGCCGTTTTCCAGAGTTTGTAGACCGTTCTCCAGCCTTTGGAGATCGTTCTCCCTTCGTTTGAAGAACTGCTTCATAAACTGCATTCACAGGAGAACTGTGTTCTCCAAGAATGCCGGAGAACTGAGCAGCGATCTATTACCGCTGGTTCATAAATGGACACCATACTGTACATATACCCCCACTTCAGTGATGAATCTGGAACTGCTGTCCATGGTGCTGAACATTGCTGTTTTATCTCTAGTTATATGCTGCCTCCATTTATATATATATATATATATATTTTTTTTTTATTTTTTTTTATTATTATTATTTTAAGGTTTGGCAAAATAGGATATGTGGTAACCAATAGCAGCCTGTTTATAAATCAGTAATTATCAGTGAATATACTGTATGTGTATGAGTATAGTCAGCAGATTCAAATCCAGTGTTATGGACATTTACCTTGTACTCAAAATTATGAGCTAAATTCGTACAGCTATGAAGTAGAACTCCAGTAAAGAAAAGCTTTAAGAGGAACTGTAGCCACCCCCCTGATCATTTTTACATTTTTTACCCCAATTTACCAATCTCTCTGGATTATCATCTACTGTATAAACATGTTCACATGCCCAGTGGATCCAATGTTTTGCTGTTACCTGGGTTCTTGCAGCTGGCCTCCAATGATGGGGTACCAGGTCTGCCCTCCTCCAGTCGCTCTGTGTTGAAGCCAATGCCTCCTGGGATATTTGAAGTATACATCCCAGGATTCAACAGGATAAGGGTGATGTCATTTTCACCTAGGAAAAAATGGAGACTGGGAGAGGGCAGGAGTGTGAATAAAAAAATAGCTTTCCACACTGTACATATGAAGGTCCACTTTAATACACAATTGAAATACATAAGTAACCTTTTGGATTTGATTGACCCTCATCTGCCACACTGCACAGCCAGGCAGGTGAAGAGGTTAGATCTTGGTTGAGCTTTGTCCAAAAAGCAGACAAGGAATATTTTACAAGGACAGAGCACTATTTACTGTATATCATAGTCAAGGACTGTTGCCTTTATTGTCTGTCTAAACTTAGATTGCAAAATGCAAGCAGGACAACAGCTTCCAGTAAATGTACATATCATGATTTGTCCACTTGCTGAAAAAGCTGATTAGAGTAAAAGGTGTTAACATCATATAATTACTTTTGACATTTTTTGTTTTTGCTCCTAAAAAAACACACTCCTAATATGGGATCTTTTCAGGTTTACACCCACTTAGGTGGTGTGCTATAGTCATTATGACAGAGCCTTCATATGGTATGAGATGTGACATGTAAGATAAGGCGGCTCATTTTGACAACATGAACGCCAGCTAACGTCAGAAACGTGGCTCGGCGTGACAGATCCATAGATCACAGGCCTCCAGAAATCTGGATTGATAGGTTATGCTGAGCATGCTGCATCCTATGGGACAGATCATTCAACATGAACGACTTGACATAGTGGCCTCATAGTAAATTCACAACTGGGCTGTTTTTATGGAATCTTCTCCCATTACAGCTAAAAAGCAAAGCGAATGAATTGCATTGTCAGAAGAAGAAAGAAACGGATAAATCACTCAGTAGGGGTTTCAAACCAAAACTGCTTTTCCAATACCTGATTGCTTCTCATTCCACTGTCCAATCCATGGAGGCTTCCATATTCTGCATAGGAACTGCAAGCCTCGGCACATCATAAATTCCATCTTCACGTGCTGACACTATGGCTGCCCGTTGTCATATCTCTGCTGTATTATGTCCAACGATATATAGATACAGTAACCATCTTTGTATTTTATCACGGGGTCCTAATTGTTTATATAATATTAATAAATAATATGCAAAGGTCTAGTCACTATGTATCTCCTCCAGCCTTCAATTTATATTTAGCACAGAAAACTTACTGAAGGATAGACATGTATATTTGAAGTCTGAGCTATGAGTGTGCGTTGTTTTTTTACTCTAATACCATAAAGGCATGTATATAGGTTTGGCTCAAAGGGCAGCTGGGAGTGTGTTTCTTATACCCATCTAGGGCCTCCTCATCTCTAGTGTAGGTAAGGTGTATTCAGACCAACTAATATATGTAAATCAGTGTCCCAAAACTTCTGAAACCCTGTGAAAAACACTCTAAAGAAGTCTCACTTTCACCCTTGAAAGTATAAATTAATGAACTAAATACCCTTCTTAGTGTCCATATAAACAATCAAAAATAAAGTCCATAAATTATTTCTTCCAAAAAACTCACCATGTAAACCCAGTATGTGCCGTATACCTCAAAATAAAATAAAACTCAATAGTGTATTATCCTCACATTAAATTCATCCAAATATCACAAATAATTATACCAAAAACCTTGTAAGTCTCATGCAAAAAAACGCAGAAATCGTGCAAACACGTGGTGACCTGTGAAACACATGATAGTGAACCATTCTGTGTATTAATATTATAAAGTACTTCAGTGAACACATCCAATGTGGCTGAATTGCATACCCTTACCCAAATGAGTAATAAGACAGCCTTTATATATATATATATATATATATATATATATATATATATGTCCAAAGGAGGGTACAGATGAAGATCTGCTAGGACCTCGTGGGTACCTTCTGATCCCCCAATACTCCTATCGATACGCTTGTCTCCTTTCGTACTCCAGTAAATTCATTCATAGAGAAAGAAGATTCGTATAGTGTAGTATGTTTAAAGATATGATAACTCCACGCTTTATTAATTATGCTTACATAAAATGCCACACATCTAGCATAAAAGATCCCATGATCCACCTTGCAGCAGCTTCCAGGAATGCCAACCACTATTCCCACAGTTAAAATGGCCGCTCCGCTACTTCCAGTCTCTCGGGCAACGTCACGTCCCTGGAAGTTCTCGTCATGTAGGAGAGCTCGAGCACAATGTTGTTGTTCGGTCCGTCTCCAAGATGCAAATCCAAGATGTCAGATTCCTTTCAACTCTTTATTCAGTTAAATATCTAATAACAAATATTGATTTAGTCCAGTAGGGGCTAATGTAGCTGGAATGGCTGTAGAAACATCAGAAGCCATAAAGAGCAAGTGTTCCGAAGGTCTAGTCACTATGTATCTCCTCCAGCCTGCAATTTATATTTAGCACAGAAAACTTACTGAAAGATAGACGTGTATATATGAAGTCTGAGCTATGAGTGTGCGTTGTATTTGACTACAATACCATAAAGGCCTGTATATAGGTTTGGCTCAAAGGGCAGCTGGGAGTGTGTTTCTTATACCCATCTAGGTCCTCCTCACCTCTAGTGTAGGTAAGGTGTATTCAGACCAAAACACAGGGAGCACAAGTTTGAGCCTTCCCTTAAACTGATGGTTGTAGTGTTTTTCCTTTCATTGTTTTTTTTTTTATTGTTTTTTTGTAGATTTTTAAATACAGAGTACAAACTCGACCACATTTTAATACAAAAACAGAATCATGACAATAAACAGTAGTTAACAGCAGTCTTATACAAATGAAGTATGCAGTGTTTTTCTATGGACAGCAATAGTCCAGTCCCCTTTCATTGTGTGTGCTCTTCCATTTAGGCCACCATGCTCATGAGATTGCACAATGCCATGAAGACTTTTTTTGCAATGCAACTAAATGCACTAATGTCCTAAAAGCATTTTCTGCCTAAAAATGGTAAATATAGGTATATCAGACTTCTTAGAGTGGTAATTGGGATTTCCTTATAACTACATGACTGCGGATACTAGATATTAATAGATATTTTGTAGCCATGGGAAAAAACTTTTTTCCCTGTTTTTTCCAGAAAAATTTTACATTTTGGAAAATAAAAACAATTCAGCTTGGAGTAGTGTTACAAACTGAAAGTCATTTTGTTACAATAGGACGGTGAAATGCAATGTATAGAAAATTATTATGCTTGAAATAAAAATGTAGCTTATTCAGTAAATAAATTAAACTTGCATTTGAAAATGTAATTTTTTTATTACAAATGGAATAACAGGGACTGTATATGTTAAAGCAGAGCTCCAGGCTCCCCCCCAAAAAGTAAAAGTCAGCAGCTACAAATCCTATACAAAAATAAGTATACAATACTCATGCACTGCCACAAATGAATGATAAGCTGCTGCAAGCACTTACATGTGTTCCAAAGTACAGAGTAATGTACTCCGTGGATAACCTCACTGCCCCTCAAAAGAAAAAAGGGGGGGCATGGAGAAATGGGGTATTTAAGGTGAAATCAAAGCTCAAACCAAAACATATTAATATAAAATTACTTTTTAATCTATACAAACTTAAAAAAAATGGTATTCTACAAACATGTTATACAAGCTGTGGACTGCACAGTAATCCTATCCACTTGATTGGAAGGATCAAAGTGCATATAGATCAACGCGTTTCACCCCTAAGAAGGGCTTCTTCGGGATCCACTTCGTTAAGACAGCTTATACACTTGTGTAACCACAAAAAAGTTGTAACTATACATGAATATCAAAATAACCAATATGTATGGCCACACCAGCAAGTGATGTTCATACGGTATAGGTGATATCCAAGAGGTTGAAATCCACCCTAAAGCTACAGAGAAAATTCAAACTTGGATATCTCACAGGAACGCCAGTCCCAAAATGGTGTGGGTCATATAACAGATCTTCCAAGCACAGGGATATCAAAAATCCCACCCAGATGTCTTAAACAGCTCTTAAGTAAGTTTTATGATATAAAATGAAAGCTAGATGCATCAGCTAAATGAAGGGAGCAATGAACCTGGATATCCCACTTGTATGGATGGCATCCATAGCCCAAAATGGTGGCGGAGCCACATTAATAAAATTCCGCAAGAATAGTGTTGCAGTGTGCAGCACTATTCTTGTGGAGCTACAAATCCTGTAGTTGTTGCCTTTAATATAAAGACACGCACCTGTCCTGGGATCCAGCAATGTCCTTTCCCAAGCTGATTCTTTATTCAGCTTCAGGCGCAGGTGCATCTTCAGTAAGGGAAACCGGAAGTAAAGTCTTGCTGCTTCACAGCCAGTTTCCCACTGCGCATGCACGCTGCGCTTTGTGAATGGGCCGCAGTCTTCTGGGACCTGTGAAGTGTCCTAGAAGGCTACAGGGGTTTGTAGGGGGGATCTGAAACCAAGTCAAAACCAGCTACCCCCTCCCCCCCAAAAAAAGTGGCAAATGTGCCAGTCCAGGGGGGGAGGAGGCAGACAAGCAGAACTTTTCCTTTTGGATGGAGTTCCAATTCAAGAACATTTAACTATACATGAGAACCGGTAACCCCCCCTTTCCCTAATAATAATTTATAAGCTTTCTGCCAATATGCGTTTTCAATTATTGACAGTACTGGTCCAGAAGCATATATTGCTCAATGAAGAGCTTGTTCAATTTTCTCCTGATTTTTCAGGTGTCATTTTATCTATAAATTAAGGGATTGTGTATTTTTGGGAGGCCGTGGTTTAAAACACTTCCTTACTTGAAGATGCTGATGGTGAAGAAACACTTTTCATTCCATAAAGTGTGTTAATATCTTTAGGGCACGTCTGGCATTCCAGGATGTGGTTTGTCATCCTTGTAGCATTTGGAAAACAATATTTGCAAATTGCAGCTTTGCTCTCAGCAGAAATTGCACTGTGGAAATGTTTCCACACTCTAGATGTTGGTCTCACCATTTTACTGAGAAGAGGAAGAGAAAAAACAATTTACTTAGCTGACTATTGGTAAGCATTATGCTGTGATGGTGGATAACATTTTTAGGAATCATTTAAAGGTTAAAAAAGATAAACTAATTTGTCAGTCAAATTTACCCTCTTACCTGTCAAGGCCTGAGAGGGAGAAAGAAACTATCCTCTATTGTATCCCAACAATTACCCAACTATAGAAGGTACAAGATGGAGCCCACAAACAAACTAAACTGGAACCTTTCCCCTGCAGTGCCTCCTAGTGGCAGAAATGCATATTTCTCTTGTTTGAGAACTGCATTGAGAAGTAAAATGTTACTTGAATTGTATTCCAGGCTTTGCTTGTCTTCAGCTGAGAGAACGTGCAATAATTTAGGACTTTACATATAGTCTAAGAAATCTTTCATTAAGGTCTTCATGTTATATAGTTTAAATACCATGTCATAAATATATTACTTATTTTTAAAGAACGTACTTCACACTTCTTATTTTTCCAGAAAAAAAACAAAAAATGGCTTAAAAAAAAAACAGAAAACATTTTTTTTCCCCATGTTTAATTTTTTTCCACATTTCTAGTGGATACCAGGACCTTCCACATACAAATACACCATGCTCTGCTGCTGTGTATGTTTCTCCGAGCCTTGAAGTCCAGTCATTATATCTGAAGAACAGATTTAAAATCCCTTTATGTGAGATGCTTTTTGTAGTCACATACAGGTGAAACTCGAAAAATTAGAATATCGTGCAAAAGTTCATTTATTTCAGTAATGCAACGTAAAAGGTGAAATTAATATATGAGATAGACTCATTACATGCAAAGCAAGATAGTTCAAGCCGTGATTTGTCATAATTGTGATGATTATGGCTTACAGCTCATGAAAACCCCAAATCCACAATCTCAGAAAATTAGAATATTACATGCAATCAATAAAACAAGGATTGTACATAGAACAATATCGGACCTCTGAAAAGTATAAGCATGCATATGTACGCAGTACTTAGTTTGGGCCCCTTTTGCAGCAATTACTGCCTCAATGCGGCGTGGCATGGAAGCTATCAGCCGGTGGCACTGCTGAGGTGTTGTGGAAGACCAGGATGCTTCAATAGCGGCCTTTAGTTCTTCGGCATTGTTTGGTCTCATGTCTCTCCTCTTTCTCTTTGTAATGCCCCATAGATTCTCTATGGGGTTCAGGTCAGGCGAGTTTGCTGGCCAATCAAGCACAGTAATCCCAGGGTCATTGAACCAGGTTTTGGTGCTTTTGGCAGTGTGGGCAGGTGCCAAGTCCTGCTGGAAAATGAAGTCAGCATCCCCATAAAGCTCGGAAGAAGCATGAAGTGCTCCAAAATCTCCTGGTAGACGGCTGCGTTGACCCTGGACTTAATGAAGCACAGTGGACCAACACCAGCAGATGACATGGCTCCCCAAATCAACACAGACTGTGGAAACTTCACACTGGACTTCAAGCATCTTGCAGTGTGTGCCTCGCCATTCTTCCTCCATACTCTGGGTCCTTGGTTTCCAAATGAGATGCAAAAGTTGCTCTCATCAGAAAAGAGGACTTTGGACCACTGAGCAACAGACCAGGTCTGTTTTTCTTTAGCCCAGGTAAGACGCTTCTGGCGTTGTTTGTTGTTCAGGAGCAGCTTGACAAGAGGAATACGACATTTGAAGCCCATGTCCAGGATCCGTCTGTGTGTGGTGGCTCTTGATGCACTGACTCCAGCCTCAGTCCACTCCTTGTGAAAGTCCCCAACACTTTTGAATGGCCTTTTCCTGACAATCCTCTCCAGGCTGCGGTCATCCCTGCTCCTTGTGCACCTTTTTCTTCCACGCTTTTCCCTTCCACATAACTTTCTATTAATGTGCTTTGATACAGCACTTTTGGAACATCCAACTACTTTTGCAATTACCTTTTGAGGCTTTCCCTCCTTATGGAGGGTGTCAATGATGGTTTTCTGCACAACTGTCAGGTCAGCAATCTTTCCAATGATTGTGGTTCCTACTGAACCAGACTGAGAGACCATTTAAAGGCTCAGGAACCCTTTGCAGGTTTTATGGCTTAATTAGCTGATTAGAGTGGGACACTTTAAACCTAGAATATTGCACCTTTTCACAATAGTCTAATTTTCTGAGATTGTGGATTTGGGGTTTTCATGAGCTGTAAGTCATAATCATCACAATTATGACAAATCACGGCTTGAACTATCTTGCTTTGCGTGTAATGAGTCTATCTCATATATTAGTTTCACCTTAAGTTGCATTACTGAAATAAATGAACTTTTGCACGATATTCTAAATTTTCGAGTTTCAACTGTATATCGATTTACCTTTAAATTCAGTTTCCAAGGAAAGTCTCAACAAACTTTTACTTTGTTAAACAGAATTCCTTTTGGTCAGCAGTTTGGGTTGTTGCAGTTCTATAGAAAGTGAAGAATGATCCAAAAGCCTGTCCCTAATAAAACATGGAAGTCCATGTATAAAGGGGGTCCTGTGCCAGTGGTGGACTCCACACAATCTGTATAAACCAAGGAAAGATTTGGAAAACATTGTCATTATTCAGTTACAGAACAAGAAGCAAAGAATGAGGGCACATTTACCGTTTTTGCTGCTCATGAACATGCATTGTGTTAAGGAAGAACATTGAAATGAATGGGCTCCCAATGCACATTAATGTGTCGATATTGCAATTCCCTTCTCACTGGCCTACCCAAACGAGCGCTATCCCCACTCCAGTCGATCCTAAACTCAGCGGCTAGACTCATCCACCTCACCAACCGCTCCACATCTGCCACCCCCCTCTGCCAATCCCTTCATTGGCTCCCGATTGCCCAACGCATCAAATTCAAACTGCTAACTCTGACCTACAAAGCCATTCACAATGCCGCCCCGAACTACATAACTGACCTGATACCCAAATACCACCCTACCCGTGCCCTCCGCTCCTCACAGGACCTCCTACTCTCTAGCTCCCTGGTCTCCTCCTCCCACGCCCGATTGCAGGACTTCTCTAGGACTTCCCCCATCCTCTGGAACTCCCTACCCCAATCCATCAGACTGTCGCCTACCCTCCTCACCTTCAGGCGCACCCTGAAAACCCTCCTCTTCAGGGAAGCCTACCCCAACCTCACCTAACACCTGACCTCACCTAACAACTAACCTCCTCCACTCCTTCCACCACTCCATCCCCCACAGCCATCTCCTCCTGTATCACCTTCCCCTCCCTCCTAGATTGTAAGCTCGAAAGAGCAGGGCTTTCGAACCCCTCGTGTATTGTATTGTTACTGTCTTGTCCAATGTTCTGTCCCCCTTGCTACTGTACAGCGCTGAGCAAACCCATTGGCGCTATATAAACACTGTATAATAATAATAATACATTGAGTCCAGTAAAATACCTGTTAATCCTCTTGAGAATCCAGTGTCCTTATAACTTTCTGTGCACACAAACCATGTTATAAACTTTCCCATCTATCTTCTGTGAATACAAAACAACTCCCCTGTACATTATGGAGAAGGTGAGGACCGGGGAAAGTGCTTGTAGTCCAAATCAGGAGAGCAGCCTAGAGTGGCAACACTGCTCATCCTAGTACAGTGCGAGTTTCACTCTCAGGATCACCAAGTAAAAGTCATGAAAACAGACTGAGAAAAAAATTAAAACTAATACAGCCACCACATGTAAGGACTGGTAACCTGCAGTATATTACATTTTTATTCTTACATTTAGATGTTTGAAAAGCCCATGAGTATTGACCTCGATGTCAGACCACTGAGATAAATTCTGGCTGGTCTCTGTGGGATACAGATATTGCTACTTTGCTCATTGACTTCTTATTGAATAATGCTGATTGAGAGAGAAGGAATGTAAATGTCTTTACAAGGAAATGTACATAATAAGTGATATATAGAACATATAGCCTTGTGTGTAACGCTTGCCTTAAGGGTTTGGGAAAGGTAATTGGTGTTTTCAGTTCCACTGTTTAACAGTAACCTGACCTCTTTGATTGCCTGAGGTGCATTGTCTAGTTGCTTTATTTCACACTTGGGTAGCAATGGATTATTATAGTTTATTGATCAAAATGCATAAAAATTAGGCCAAAGGTAAACTCAGGGGTATTTACAAAGCAGTGAGCCTGACATTGAGCAAAGTCACATTTACTGCTTTATAAAAATCAACACCATAGGGCTCATTTATCTTTGTGGCTGGGGGTGGCATTAAAAACATGCGGCTGAGCCATTTCTTTAATGCCCCCCTTTCATAAGCTGCAAAGGCCCTGGATGGGGTTGTTTAAACGCCATAGTTGTGATGCTTTGATTCTGCAGCAAAAATGATCCTTCCTGTTGCATACGGCAGGCAGTATCGCCACCAAACATGACCCATTTAAGAGAAAGAGGACATACCAAAGACACGCTGCAATCACATGCAACACATACGGTTGGGGCAGCAGTTGCATGATTAAAATAGGCAATGAGGAGGTGTCATTTTTCCTCCTCCCTACCTGGTAAATACCTCTGAAAAGTTATGCAAGCAATCAGTTTTCAGAAGCACAACAATTTAGCTACACATCTTAACCTAGCCTTAACCACTTGCACTCCTGAAGATTTACCCCCCCCCCCCCCCCCCGACCAGGCCATTTTCTGCGATACAGTGCTGCATTACTTTAACCACTTGCCGACCAGCCACTGTAGAAATACTGTGGCAGGTCGGCACGGCTGGGCAAAAGCATGTTTTAAAACATGCGTTTGCAAAACAGGTAGGGGGCGCAAGCGACGCGCGCCGCCGCCCTACCTGCATCGCCGATCCCGGCCACGGGTGTCAGTCGCTGGGTCACGGCCAGTTATTGCCAGCCGTGTCCCGCCAATTATTGGCAATCACTGACAGAGAGCAGGGCTGCAGTAGCTCTGCTTTCTGTCAGTTCCCTGACAGCTCCTGACATGCTGATCCGGAGAGAAGAGTTTATCTCTCCCGATCAGCCTGTCCCCGTGCAGTACACACCCCCACCCTCTAGTAAAACACTCCCCTCATACAGTTAACCCTTTCAGTGAATAAAAAAGGTAACCCTTTCCTCCCCAGTGCCATTAATACAGTGTCAGTGTTTTTTTTTTTGCACTGATCACTGTATTGGTGTCACTGGGGATGTCAGTGACCCCAAGTCAGTTCCCCCCAGTTTCAGAATGTCCGCTGCAGTCCTGCCATAAGTCGCTGATTGCCGCCATAAGTCACTGATCGCCGCCATAAGTCACTGATCGCCGCCATAAGTCACTGATCGCCGCCATTATTAGTATAAAAAAAAATAAAAAATCCAAGTATCTTTCCCGCCATTTGTAAACGCTATAACTTTCACGTAAACCAATTAATTTACACATATTGGGGTTTTTTTTCTAACAAAGACATGTCGCAGAATGCATTTTTGCCAAAATTTATGATGAAATTTGATTTTTAAATTTTTTTTACTGGACATGTTTTATAGCAAAAAGTCCAAAATATAGGTTTTTGTTTCTCAAAACTGTCAGCCTTTTTTTTTATAGCGCACAAAATAAAAACGCACAGGCGATCAAATACCACCGAAAGAAAGCTCTATTTGTGTGAAAAAAATGGCATAAATTTCATTTATGTACCGTATTGCATGACCGCGCAATTGTCCGTTAAACTAGCGCAGCGCTGTATAGCAAAAAAATGGCGTAAATTGCAGTATCTATACCACAGTTTGTAGACGCTATAACTTTCACACAAAGCAATCAATATACACTTATTGGGATTTTTTTACCAAAAACATGTAGTAGAATACATTTTGGCCTAAATTTATAACTAACTTTGAGTTTACTATATATTTTTTATAGCTGAAAGTAAAAAATATAGTTTTTCTTCAAAATGTTTGGTCTTTTTTGTTTATAGCGTGAAAAATAAAAAGCGCACAGGTGATCGTTTGGGTGCAGCATTGCATGACCGCGCAATTATCAGTTGAATTAGTGCAGTGCCGAGTAGCAAAAAGAGGCCTGGTCATTAAGGGGGGTAAATCCTCAGGAAGGCAAGTGGTTAACTGACAATTGCGCAGTCATGCAATGCTGTACATAAATTAAATTTATGTCCTTTTTTTCCCCACAAATAGAGCTTTCTTTCGGTGCGGTTTTTATTTTTTACACTATAAAAAAAAGACAATATTTTTTACTTTTTGCTATAAAACATATCCAGTAAAAAACTTAAAAAAAAATATAAAATTCGTCATAAATTTAGGCCAAAATGTATTCTGCTAAATGTCTTTGCTAAAAATAATCCCAATACACGTAAATGAATTGGTTTACATGAAAGTTATAGTGTCTACAAATGACTGTATACTAGTAATGGCGGCGATCAGTGACTTATAGTGGGACTACAGGATTGTCATGGGTATTCTGACACTGGGTGGGAACTGACTAACTTCCAGATGTTAAGCCCTTCCTGCCCAGTGTCATTAGTACACTGTCAGTGCTTTTTATTAGCACTGATCACTGTATTAGTGTCATTGGGATGTCGGTGGCATTTATTCAGTCACCCCCCAGTGTCAGAATGCCCGCCGCAATCTTGCAATAAGTTGCTGATTGCTGCCATTGCTAGTATAAAAAAAAAAATTCCAGTATATATACCTCCATTTGTAGACCTTATAACTTTCACATAAACCAATTAATTTACATGTATTGGGATTTTTTTTTAGCAAAGACATGTAGCAGAATATATTTCGGCCTAAATTTATGCCGAAATTAAATTTTTTTTACTGGATATGTTTTATAGCAAAAAGTCATATATACTGTATATATTTTTTAAATTGTTGGTCTTTCTTTGCTTATAGTGCAAAAAAATTAAAACCGCAGAGGCAATCAAATACCACTGAAAGAAAGCCCTATGGTTAATGTCTATTAATTGCTTCTTGCCAGTTGACTTGAAACGCTTGACAATACTGGGTGCATAAAAAACCCTTTGACAACGTGCCATTGCACGAAACGCGTCAGTACCAGCCTGCCACACCGACGTCACCCTCTACTGCTGGAGCCACGTGTCTGGCCAGCGGCCATCTTGGAGTCTTGGAAATTTTTACCTGCACATACTTCCCTGTAGCTGATGCTGTTATCATGCTGGATGTCATGTATAGCTGCTTGCCTAATAGCTGATGCTAATTGCTGCTATCACACTGGACGTTATAATAAGCTGCCTGATATGTGATTATCAACACTGGCTGAATAAAATATACTACACTATATCAACCTTTTGTCCTGGTGGATTATTTGAGCTACTTAAGGTGGATCTCACTTTGATGCTGAACTTACCTGATGCTGGGTGTAAGTAAAACCTGTGAGCAGTTCCCACTACCAGAGAGGGTCCACTGAGAGGTCCAGAGGACATTCCCTGGGTATACCAAGCACCGTCGGAGTGCCACATCCCCACCCGGTTCCAGATGACCACCAGTACCCCATATACTACATGCGTAAAAATATGTTTTGTCTGGTGAGTGCAAGCACACCCCTTTTTGCCTATCACGGAAGTCACAAGCACCTTATTATGTGATGGAAGTTTAATGGGAATGATTGATATTTTCCTATTTGGTAATACTGAGGCACCTTTCTAAAAACTTGAATGGATTTTTTTTATATTTATTCATCATATTCATGCGATATGTACCAGCCCAAAAAAGAACACACAAAGATCTTCACTTGAACATATTATATCACAGTAGGTTATTTAACACAAATTGTTCAGCCTGTCAGACCTATTGATAGGGTCACCTGCTCTGTGATAGAAACTTACATTTCTGCATTTTATATTTTCTATGTGAATGTTGAAGAAATATGGTAATATCTGCCAATCAGATTTCAGCTGTTATTTTGGCAGATGATGGAGCTAAAATGTTGTTGCTACAGACAACATCTACCCTTTCATTTCCTCCGTCTTTATTTGTAATGCCCGGCATGTATTACAGATTTGTCAGTGAGCCCTGCATGTCCTATTACTGTAATCCACTTGTGTTCATTTGACTTACTTGCAGTCTGTTTGGAGTGCTGAATTATTTAATACAATTATGAAAAACAGAGAAAAATGATTACAACCATCTAATTCAGAGCAGAGATTTTGATAATGGGCCTCTGGCAGAGAGGTCAGTTATTTTAAGAGACTTCTACAAATCTAAATTGAATTGTTTATGGTCGTCAATAGAGCAAACTCTTTGGCAGACTCCAGAGACCATTCCTGGTATTGGAAAGTGAGATGATGATTTTTTTTTTTTTTCCTCTTGTGCACAAATAATTAATAATTTTCTCCAATCAAGCGTGTGGAGAGATGAAATCCTGCTATTTAAATCCTTGGCTGTGCATGGATATTTCAAACTGCCTCTAAATATAGTCATTTGTTGTGGCTTCCAGCTGGAGAATAAATGCCGGGGCTTCTCATCGGGAATAAGAGTTGAGGTTAACGCCCAATGACGTTTGTAAAGCAGGAGAAAGCATTATGCCTTATTTATCCACGTTGGGAACATTAGCGTAATATCATGGTGGATGAGGACTAAGGAGATCTAAACACCATCATTTGAAAAATGAAATGTATAGCATTTCATATTGGCAGAGCCCTAGAGCTGCTTTTACATCTGCTTATTATCTATTGTAATAGGGACATATATACATAAAGATTTTTAATGTATTTTATTAAGGAGAAATTCCAAGAGACAAATACAATGTGTAAATAGTGATATCCTGCAAATGCCACAACTGTGCTTCATTTACCTAATCCATACACTGTGCAGTCAGACTCTAGAGAGCTTCTGCTGTCTGCCTATCTGAAACATATTCTGAATGACTTGTTCTCTCTGCTTGTAAAGTCTTATTGGTGGCTGAGGGAAAATTTCCACTGGTTCCTTGAGCCTGTTTTTTATCGAAGAGCTTTGGGGTACCTAAATGAATACAAATTTGTTTTTAAAGGAGCTGTGATGGTAGTGATTTCTAGCAGTTTCTTGTAGCATGCCTGTAGTCTCTGACATTCTCCCGTAGCATGCCTGTAGCCTCTGACATTCTCCCGTAGCATGCCTGTAGTCTCTGACATTCTCCCGTAGCATGCCTGTAGTCTCTGACATTCTCCCTTAGCATGCCTGTAGTCTCTGACATTCTCCTGTAGCATGTCTGCAATCCCTGACATTCTCCTGTAGCATGTCTGCAATCCCTGACATTCTCCTGTAGCATATCTGCAATCCCTGACATTCTCCTGTAGCATGTCTGCAATCCCTGACATTCTCCTGTAGCATGTCTGCAATCCCTGACATTCTCCTGTAGCATGTCTGCAATCCCTGACATTCTCCTGTAGCATGTATGCAATCTCTGACATTCTCCTGTAGCATGTATGCAATCTCTGACATTCTCCTGTAGCATGTCTGCAATCCCTGACATTCTCCTGTAGCATGTATGCAATCTCTGACATTCTCCTGTAGCATGCCTGCAATCCCTGACATTCTCCTGTAGCATGCCTGCAATCCCTGACATTCTCCTGTAGCATGCCTGCAATCCCTGACATTCTCCTGTAGCATGCCTGCAATCCCTGACATTCTCCTGTAGCATGCCTGCAATCCCTGACATTCTCCCGTAGCATGCCTGCAGTCTCTGACATTCTCCCTTAGCATGCCTGTAGTCTCTGACATTCTCCTGTAGCATGTCTGCAATCCCTGACATTCTCCTGTAGCATGTCTGCAATCCCTGACATTCTCCTGTAGCATATCTGCAATCCCTGACATTCTCCTGTAGCATGTCTGCAATCCCTGACATTCTCCTGTAGCATGTCTGCAATCCCTGACATTCTCCTGTAGCATGTCTGCAATCCCTGACATTCTCCTGTAGCATGTCTGCAATCCCTGACATTCTCCTGTAGCATGTATGCAATCTCTGACATTCTCCTGTAGCATGTCTGCAATCTCTGACATTCTCCTGTAGCATGTATGCAATCCCTGACATTCTCCTGTAGCATGTATGCAATCTCTGACATTCTCCTGTAGCATGTCTGCAATCCCTGACATTCTCCTGTAGCATGTATGCAATCCCTGACATTCTCCTGTAGCATGCCTGCAATCCCTGACATTCTCCTGTAGCATGCCTGCAATCCCTGACATTCTCCTGTAGCATGTATGCAATCCCTGACATTCTCCTGTAGCATGTCTGCAATCTCAGACATTCTCCTGTAGCATGTCTGCAATCCCTGACGTTCTCATGTAGCATGCCTGCAATCTCTGACGTTCTCATGTAGCATGTCTGCAATCTCTGACATTCTCATGTAGGATGTCTACCATCTCTGACATTCTCCCGTAGCATGTCAGCAATCTCTGACATTTTCCCGTAACATGTCTGCAATCTCTGACATTCTCCTGTAGCATGTCTGCGGTCTCTAACACTCTCTTGTAACATGTCTGTGGTCTCTGACAGCTTTTTGTAATGTGTCTGCAGTCTTTTGTAACATGTCTGCGGTCTCTGACCATCTCCTGTTTACATGCCTGCAGTCCCTTGTATTCTTCTTTATTCTTCTACGGTATTACAGATGCAGATTATAATGTTCAGCTCTTTGTTGATGTCAGGCACTACAAGTGAGGCCCACTTTATCTACCATACTGACCTCCACTGTTTTATCAGGTATATAGCAAAATCGTTTGGCAACTGTATTTGAAGATCTTCCAATTAAAATTATCTTCTATACTGTTAAGCTGGCCATACATGTATGTGCAGCCTGGGTGTACAGAAGTCGATCTACTGACTATCAACATAAAACAGACATGATAGTCCATAAACAGATACAAACGTGATAGGTCAATCAAAATATGAAATATAAATATACATATAAAGTGCTTGAATGGTGAAAATCAAATAAGGTGCTTGAATGGTGAAGAATCACTACGATGTGCTTCAGATAAATGAAGTCTATTTGAAAAACACGGTGCTCCACCTTAACTCCACGTTCCTCCACCTAAAAATATATATGGATGGACGCTCACCTCCTATTGTGGCCCCATAAATGAATGCAGGTCAACCAAGCATGGTAATTCCAAAATGATGCTCTAGATGGCAGCAGAGAGCTGATGACAGGCACCCCTTCAGTGTCAGTATAAAATGGGACTCTTCTCAGATTAACTCCACATATAGAAAGAACAGAGGACATCTCCCATAGTGTAATACTGTTTTAATTCCACATAAAATAATTCCAGAGTGTCACTCACATGACAGAAGCAGTAAAATAGCAATTTGCAATTCAAAATTCCCGCTCTGTAAAAAGCCGGCAGTGATGTCACTAGGCTCCGCCCCCACGCGGTACATCACCAACCACGTGGCTTTGTCAGTATTTATGTATATTTTAAGTGTGGGATCACCTTTTAAGTGTTATTGCAGAGGCTAGATTTTATTAGCTTATTCACTAGTTTGATAGCGCATATTGTTTTTTTATTTATGATCTACTGACTATCAGTGCCACCCATTCTGGCGGCAACACTGATCAGTGTGTTCTGACAACGGGGAAGCATCATTCTTCCTTTTATATCACTCTAATATACCTCTGAAAGTATATAAAAAATTAGTTGCAAGGCACCTAGTCAACATGGCCTGTTCTTGTATTCCCACACTGTGGAAATCATCAAAGCCACCCTCCCTATCTCTTTGTTTTCATTAGATTGAGCACATAAGGAACATGGAGTATATGACCACTGTATTGAAAGGGACAGAGGAGAAAAACTGGAAAATGTGGTTCCATTGGACGGCATACTTCTTTACTACTGGGTTTTAGGAAATTTTCACTGGTTAATAGACACGGCGTAACTCACCTACTACCCTATGTGACATGAGGGAAACTTAGTAATGGTGCCCATCATTAACACAGTAGTAAATTTACATGGAAGCTGTAAAATAGGTTGGCTCATGGGTGCTTTCTGGGTGACTCTTCCCTTTTCTCTTTGAGCAGAACCCCCCCCCCTTTTTTTTTTTCTTTTTTTAAGGTACGCAACTTTGACATATCCACGTTCAGGGATCTCTGGTTCAAATTTTTCTTAATAATAATTTAACTACTTCCTTTGCAGAGTCTTATGAAACGTATGTAATGTATTTAAAACTTGTGAAGTGTCCTGTCAGGCATCTCATATTGTCGAGAACCTTATAAAGCCTGGCAGCCTTGAATATTTTCTTTGATTGTTGTATTTTGAACAATTTATATATTTTTCTATTTTCTTGATGTAAACTGTGATAAAACCCTACTGCTTGAATGAAAAACTGGTTGAATGAAAAATATTAGTGTATGTCCAGCTTTATTGATTGATAAGACATTTCCGAATAGTGGCAAGAATAAAATGAAGCTTAAGTTGTTGAGTTTGCCTTTTGCTCTTATGTTTTCCTTGGCTTCACTTGGATTGAAAAATGACATTGTTTCTTTACTCTCCTCTGCAAATGAATGTATGGCCACAAATGTATAGGGACCATACACTAACAAGTAGTGTTCATATTCTAAATTTAGTGGTGCTGCTTATCCAGCCTAAGTTCTGATTTATAATTCTGCTTTCCCTAAGTTCAGTGGTATTGGTTTTTTCTGCCTGCTGTTCAGGTATAGACCCTGGAAATGGCGTGAAAAAATACAGTAACCAGATTTACGAATATTTGTCTCCCTGGCCAACCACTGGGAGGTATAATGGCAGTGGTGTATGCTGGGGAGGCTAAAAATATTTGTGTTGACCTTTGAAAGTTATCTCTCATCTACAAGGCTCTGCCTGGTGAGGAGGTATGTTGATTGTTCCTGACCTCCCAGGCCTGAACTAGAAGATATTCCCAAGGCTGAAGCCTGAAGCTTGCACTGCCTGCCCCAAGGTGTTTGCTCAGGAAAAGTGAAACTGAATTCTAGGTAGGAACACCAGGGTTGGACTTCTACTGCTGGAGGTGCCCAAAGAAGTTGGGTATAGCTTGGACCTCGAAGGAAGTCTGTTGACTGGTACAGAAAGAGAAGTGCTACCTCTAGAGGGGTATGTGTAAAGAGTTAGCCTGTATTTTGATTTTAACCATATACACTGTTTGCTCACCTGTAGTGTACTCAATAGTTACATGTTGGTTTGCTTTCAAATTTTGCAGCAAATCAAGTAAAAAAAACTGACTCTGATTTACAGACAATCTGATGTGTGGCTCTAATTTTAGACATGGTATTCATGCGGCTGTTTTCCTGTTTAGAATTGCTATCATTACCAGTATCCTCAGCCTTAGAATAGCCCTGAACCTGAGACTGTAAAAATGAAGGTCAGTTTATTTACTGTCTTGACTGTAGCAATCAGTTGTACAATCTCTTTTACATTTCCAAGAATTGTGTGATGTTAGGGCCTCTTTGATTGAGTATGGATTGAGTGAACTCTGCTTTGAGCCTTAACCTAGAACTGAACTCCAGGCCCAATTTCATTAACCTTTGAATATTTAGATTGCAGCATACCTGGCACAAACACAGGCTTCATTCCATGTGTAGTTTTTCCCGTGTAAGACAGAACCCATAAGAAGGTACCCTTTCTCATTGGCAGTGTCCCCATATCCACAGTAGAGACTGGTTACTGCTGCCTTCTCTCTGTGAGCAAAGTGACCAGTCAGGGAGGGTTGGCAATATCATGCATGGACCAGAGACAAGAGCTAGCCCAGTACATACAAGTTCTGATCCCTCTGCTTATCTTTTGCATATCTCCCAGTCTACTTCTGTGCTTGTGGACAACAACTCCTTGCTCCAGCCAGGTGGGCTCTGATTAGGACCACCTATTTAACTCTTCAGTACAGGTTACCCATTTAGGAGGTGCTTTGCGCTGAAGGCATTTTGCAGATTCTACTGATCATGTGATCACTGTAACTGGCTGTCACCATGGCCCTATAAATGGGAGCCTGTCCTACCGTCTACCAATTTTAAACAGTGATCAAGAGCTGTCAGTGACATCTCTATCACAGTGCTGGGGGAGTTAAATTATGCATGCTCCCAGCACTAAACAGCAGCACTGGCCATACACATAGATGTGGCAGCATGGCATAAGACCCACTGGCCTGGAGCCGCTGTCAAGAAGTTAGGGTCACCTTACACATTACAATCTGATCATATCATCTTTTAGTCTTTGTATAATGAACTTTAGATTTATCCAAACAAAGTAATATGAGGGCCTACCTGTTATATCAAACCAATTTGTATACAATCAGGCTGGACTTTCTACTACATAGTTGGTGGTAGATCTAGGAGATTGTACAGTCATATTTTAATGTGCATTGTGAGCTTTAAAGTGACCCTTTCTTTTGTACATAAAAGTGGCAGCCACCCAACTTATAACGAGCATTTGCAGTAACATGCACATGGAAGGGCAACACAAAAAAAAAAATTCCCAGTACACTTACCAGCCAACCTGCAAAAACAACAAAATTGACCCTGTCTAACCATTTACATTAAAAATAGAGGGTTTTGTTTGTGCACATTTGCAAACATGTGTAAGTTGATGTCCCCACATCAAGGCTTCTCTACATACTGCAGTACTAACTCTATAGGGGTCAATATGGTTGTTTTGCAGGCTGGCTGGTAAGTGTGCTGGGAAATCTTTTGTTTGTGACCCTTTCCTTTGTCCATGCACTTAACAGTTCCCCTTTCCAGCAGCCTATACCTTTTCTTCTAGCTCCTCTTTTAGATGTGGGGAGTAGAGTGAAATGCCTGGCACTTTCAGGCACGAAGGAGCATTTGATTTTCTTCCCTTCTCCCATTTGTTAGGGCCAGTGTCCCCTGAATAGACCAGTGCAGTGACATTGGATCAGAGAAGGAGTCCAAAGCCCTGTGTAGGCTCAAACAAATTGGTTTAGGCATTACTCAAGGCTTTCGTTGTCCCCATTCTTGGCATGAAAGTAAGGAAAGGTACGTAAATGAGGCTGGAAGAGGGGGGAGTAAATGATCATTTTACTTTTTACCTGCTTGGACAGTGGTAAGAGTTCACTTTAAAGAGGGTTAACATTTTATTGAAGGAAATTGAGATGTTAAAAACAAGGGCACAAACCGCTGGTAATTATACAGGATAGGTTTACAGAAAAGAAACACTAATTTCCTTTTTTTAATCTTTTTTGTTTAAGAAATTTTCAGTTAATAGGATTACAGATCTCATATCTCCATTAACCCAGATTAGATTTTCTATTGCAATTGTATGCAGGTAAAGCTGAGACTGTATTTTAGGAACAATTAAGCTTATTGTAAGGTAGACTAATAGGGACCATAAAAGCCTCTTGTGAAGTACTGAATTCCTTTTTTTAGAGTAAAAGCTTTACATTATGTCCTTAATGATGAAAAAAAAAAGGAATATAATGCTCATTTAAAGGAAAACGATCATTGGTTTTGGTAAGTTTTATTTTAGTATTTTTTTTTAAATTATACATTTTAAATTGCTATATATATGTGCCAATACACACACACTCCTATACATTTACTGTATATGTACACAACTTTTGCTTTAAAATGAGCTTTTAATACATGACAAAGGATTCTCATAGCACAGAGATCCTGCTAAAACTGTGAACAAAGTCTTATAAATTATGAAGCACTGCATTAAGTTAGCTACATGTGTGTGCATTTCAATTTGTCAATTTCAGCTTGAGTTACTGAGGTCTGTAACCAGGCTTTTTACTTTAAAGAATGAGAGCCTGAAACCTGTGAAAAAGAACAGTTTATTGAAAAAATGTAAAGGTGAACTAACACACTACATCCCACCCCTTCACTCCCTGATGTACTTCTGACGATCCTGAGCTGTCAGAGCTCACACAGTCCAGGGAAATAAAATCCCCACTCTTCTTTCTCTTCTCTGTGCAGTGCTTCTGGGACAGACCAGATCAGTTTTGATTGGTCAGCGCAGTCACAGTGAATTGATCTGATTAGTTCTGAAAGTGCTGCACAGAGAAGAGGGAGAAGAGCAGGAATTTCAAATCCCCAGGACTGCCTGAGGGAGCACTGAGCGCTCAGCACACCCAAAGGTAAGTAAAGCAGGGACTGGGTGGGGAGGTAAAAGGAGAGAGAGGGGCGCCAGACTAAGTGCAGTATTTGACAATCATTTATTGCACACAATGGTATGTAACTCACAAAAGGTAAGTAGTTAGCAGGCATTGATACATAGGGACGTCATCCAGATGGGATTTCAGAGGCAGAGAAGAGAGGGTGGATGGACATCTGGGGACCATGGCTGTGGTGGAAGCCAGGTCTCCCAACTCAAATCGAGTCCTCTGCAGAGTGTACAGGCTGTGTCTTGTGTGGAACCAGGCTTGAATGCAAGATGGCTGCCGTGCGGAAGTGACGTCACTACGGATACGTAATGCCGCAGGAAGGGGTGGTAACACTTTTCAAAGCTAGTTGCTTCTTCATCAGACCTGATTGGCCACAGGGCCGGCCATCTAAATAGGGAGTTGAGGGGGAACTGTGTGGGACGGATATTCCCACCTTTTCAGGCTATGGATTCAGGAAGGGGGGTTGTGCAATGTTAAAGGCATATGGGATAGGAAAAAATGACAGCAGGATACATATGGGGGACAATTAAAAGAAATTACAATATAGAAGAAGCAACTAGCTTTGAAACGCGTTACCACATTACATTCCCGTAGCGATGTCACTTCCGCCCGGTGGCCATCTTGCGTTCCAGCCTGGTTCCACACAAGACACAGCCTGTACACGCTGCAGAAGACTTGATGTGAGTCAGGAGACCTGGCTTCCACCACAGCCATGGTCCCCAGATGTCCATCCACCCTCTCTTCTCTGCCTCTGAAATCCCATCTGGATGACGTCCTTATGTATCCATGCCTGCTAACTACTTACCTCTTGTGAGTTACATACCATTGTGTGCAATAAATGATTGTCAAATACTGCACTTAGTCTGGCGCCCCTCTGTCTCCTTTTATCTTCCACTACAGAATCCAGCTTAACTCTATAGGATGCTGCCTCATGACTGTGCTATCCAAATAACTGAATACCTTCCTACTACCTATGGGACTGTAATATTTAACCCCATCTCTCCAGCGCCAATATATTACCTACTGGGTGGGGAGAGTGTACAGTGTTAGTTCACCTTTACATTTTTTCTGTACATGTGAGCTAACACTTTAAGCTCTAACATTTAGTTAAAAAAGGAGCATGCAAAAAACATCTTTAAAAAATGACTCTTGTAATACCAGAATGTTTAACTCTTCCACAAGTTTGATTTCGAACTCCACTGACTTCAAGCCCCAATAAAATTTTCACATCTGAAACACGTTTTGAGTGCGCTGGATGCCTGGTCCCCTGCTGCACTTAATGGTTCCTCCCGCTGCCTTTATATCACTACTATGTCCTGTAATGATGAATGGGCCAGCAGATGGAAGCACCAACACGTGGTGAGGACATAGACATCTGTCACAATCGAATGTGTGTCAGATGTGAAGATTTTCCAGGAGATTTCATTACTTGGAGGCAGCAGAGGTTTGGAATTGCTGCCTGCCAAGAGAGTAAGTAATCATATATTTTTTAATTATGTAAGAGTCACTTTTAAGATGTGAGGGCAATGCCTACATACCAGCTAGCGCTTCAGACCACAAGGGTATAAAAATCAATTTGCACATATCTGTACCTACTAACCCTAAAAAAGCAAAAATCCCCCTATTTTTTTGATGTGTTGATATGTGAATACCCATCTGTTCCAGAAAAGCTGTGTTTTGCTGAGGACATTTCCTGTATTCCTGTGCAATCTGCCGCTTTTAACAGCTTTGTGTTTTGCTTTGAATAAAGCTTCAATTTTAACAATGTAGATGCTTTGAACAGTCACCCTCCGTGTTGGTTAAGAAGGATTTTGCAGGTGGAGGTTCAATTCTCTGCGGTATGAAATTGTCATTTAAGTTAGAGTAATTAAGTCTATTATGAACAATGCGCTTAAGTCAGCGGCAGGCGCATGGTGCGTGCGTTCTAGAAGCTTGATTGTATGATGATACATTGCTTTCCTGCTTTGATGAAAGATGGCATTATGTTACACCTGCCTTTGTAACACATACTTTACATTATGTAAATGTGCCTGTACAGTCCTCATTATTTTCAGCTCCCTTCTACTGTCTCTCCGAGTCGTCTTCACCGGTCCTTTCACTCCGGCATGTTGAGAATAGGATTTTGACATTTAGAAAATCTCAGGGAAAAAAAAAAAATGAAAGGCAGAATGCAGAAATAACGGATATGTCTAGTTAAAAAGGTCATGTATTTTTCAGATCTATTTATTTTTGGACTGCTCCGACGAAATCTCTTGTTTTGTGTTTTAAAGTTCACCTGTCGCCTAGTGGTGGCAACAGCCATTTTATGGGTTGAACTTGTAGTAAGATAAACAGGACTATCTGGGGCTCAGGTATATCATTCATAACTTGGGAATTCTTGATGTATAAAGCTGAACTCCAGGCAATCAGCTAAATACATTGGTGAAGTGTATATATGGGAGCTGTTTTATCAGCTTGAAATTCTGATCACCCAGTCCTGATATTTACACACAGCCAGGCTCATGACCTTACTTTTCTCTGCATCGGCTTGGTCATTTTTCTACTCCTAGCTTGTGATTGGGCGCTGAAGGAGCAGCAGACTAAAGAGCTCATCACTTCCTATCTTTATAGCCTGTTCCTTGTCAATAAATTTGCTTGTAGTACACCAGATTGGCTTGTACTGCTGTCCTTCCTCCCAGTTTTAGCTCTACTGTAAAGAGACTGATACTGATAATCAAATTCAGGTACTTACCCTGGATGCATGTAAAAACTAATTGTAATAATTCCATCATAGGAAACCAGATTTAATTACACTGATTATGCTACAGAAACTACATGGACAGTTTTCCTTGAATCAAAGCTGGTTATATTTTGCCTTCCCTGATTGGCAAAATCATGGCTGGTGGGAGAGGCTGGCAGGGTGCTGTACATAGCTTCCTGAAAACATCACAGCACCCTGCCTCAGGACTCCTCTCAACAGTCCTCAGCCTTGATGCAAGTAGTAGGCTGCTTCTTTGGAAGAGTTATGCAAGTTTCAAAATGCCTTGATAGGTGGGCAGTCTGGAGGAGTGGGCACTCCTTGGCAGGCTATATTTGCATGCAGACCACCCTAGGTAACACCCACATGTGATGGAAAAGTTTGAAATGCAATAAATAATAGGGGTGAACCAGGAACTGTGAGAAGAAAAGGGCTAAATAATGCTGGGCATCCTCCATCCAGGAAATGAGACAGGCTCTGTCTGACTTTCTGAAACTTCTAATACATACTGTGGGAAGCTTAACATGTGCAGAGAAGCCAGAGTAACCAATTTCACTACAGGAGAGAAGCTTTAAAAGTTCAGTCCACTCAATACCTTTTGGCTAGGTGGACCAAGTTCATAACCTTGTCCCTATCAGTAGCCTTGTGCTCCGGGGGGTTCATGGTAAGGTTCTACTCCTTCAGGGGGTGGACAAAAAGCACATCCTTAAGGGCACTCTTTTGTGTACCTTTTTTTTTACACTTATGGACTTTTGTTTTTGCGCACTGCCATAGATTAATAAAAAATAGCTAGATTTAAACCACTTGACAGTTTCCCATTTCCCCTAGGTACTTTGTTGGTGAAATATCTGTGCTTGGGTTCCAGGGTCTGCTGTGACCATTATGGAGGACTTCTGCTGTTCCTGTTGATTTTTTATTTGCTTTATATAATGGAGAATGCAGCAAGAGGAGATGTAAAAAAAAACTCCCAGATGGCCTGGAACAGAGTTGGTAATTCTGATAGATCTCACTTTTGAAATTTGCAAGACACACAAGTAACCAAGGGCTGACTTAGCCTACCAGGCTTCAGCTATGGCTATACATTAGAAGAACTCATTGTATACACACTGTAAATATGATATAGCTTAACTTTGACTACAGCTATCAGCAGGGGTGCATCTGTCACGAGGAAAACAAGGCATCTGTTTTGGGCAGCATTTTTCAGGGGGGCGGTATCGCCCCCAGGCAGAAGGGACCAGTGCCATCGCTACAAAGGACTGTACTTGGTTGGGGGGGTGGGCTCGTGTGTGTTCAGGCGGGGGGGTGGGCTCGTGTGTGTTCGGGCGGGGGGGGCGGGCTCGTGTGTTTTCGGGCGGGGGGGTGGTCTCGTGTGTGTTTGGGCGGGGGGGTGGGCTTGTGTGTTTTTGGCGGGGGGGGCGGGCTCGGCTATGTTCGGGCGGGGGGTTAGTACGAGTGAGAAGACAGAGAACCTGTCAGCCATGCCCAATAAAGGGCACAATGTCTATGAAGATCTATAGGTTCTACTCATTTTGCTAGGAGGGGCAGTATTCAAGTCTTCTCCAGCTGGATATTCGTGAAAGCTTGGTGTAGACTAGAAACTTTTGGCAAGTGTGAACTGACTTTGTTGTATTTTATATTGTGAATCAGTGGACACGGTGCCAGTACTGTTAACTTTTCGAGTGGCTTCAAGGTCTATCGGGTTGTGCAGCACCCATCTGTTCTGTGTAGGCAAACCAGTCCTCCATAGTGCTTTGTATAGACCAGGCCTCTCCAGCTGGTCCAAAGTCTCTGACTGTCTCCTGTATCCTGTCTGTAGTCTCTGACCGTTTCCTGTACCATGTACACAGTCTCTGACCATCTCCTGTATCCTGTCCACAGTCTCTGACCATCTCTTGTAGTATGTCAGCAGACTCTGATCGTCTCCTGTAACCTGTCTGCAGTCTCTGACCGTCTCCTCTATCCTGTCCGCAGTCTCTGACCATCTCATCTATCCTGTCCGCAGTCTCTGACAGTCTCCTGTATCCTGTCCGCAGTCTCTGACCGTCTCCTGTATCCTGTCCACAATCTCTGACAAACTCCTGGAGGTGGAGCTCAAATAGGAAGAGGTGGGGCCTAAAGTGGAAGGGGCAGAGTTCACAGAGGAAGGGGTGAATAGCGGTGGGACAAATTTAGATGGGGGGGCGCGATTTTAGTCATGCCTAGGGCAGCACAAAACCAAAATACACCATTGGCTATCAGCCTAAAACTAAAATGGAAAATGATGTCTCTAACGTCCTTCATCCATAAATTACTTTTCAGTTGTGGACTGACTTGGCTTTTAGGTATTAATCTTCCACCACTGACTCAACAGTTATTTGCTGTAAAAACTCAGGAGTCATAACATTACTATTGTAATCAGGCAATAGCTTCAAGAACATATAGAGGCATGATGTATTAAAATAATTAATAAAAACAGTTTAAAAAGTTAAACATTTTGATGAACTGATGAAGATTTCATGTTTGACAAAAAATAAAAGTCTAGACGACATTTTATGATGGGAAGGTGATGATTTGCAACCTTTTTTTTAAGATTTAAACCTGAAAGTCACTTTCTCAATCAACATTGACTATTTGTAATCCTTCTGCTGCTTGTATTAGTGGATAGACTGGAAAGTATATCATATTTTAAACTTTTTTTTACATATCTTCAATTAAATCCTGGTTTCCAGACCTAGGTTAAACTAAACTAAATTGTGACCTAACTAAATTGTGGCATACTTCCCAGGAGTCTTCAGGAGGGGTTTTCCCTGTAAAGCACACCCTCCTGTCTGCATGCATGAGCTAAGGGTAGATGGATTCTAGGAGGTAAAGGCTACATGAATCATCTCCCCTTACTCTAGATGGCCAAAGCTATTATTGTTTTCAGAAAAATAAAGAATGGAGACATGCTCAGATAGGTGAGCTTGCTTTAAATATTAAAAAGCGTTTTTGGTTTATGGTGGTCAAATGCGCTGTAGTTGTGCTTTAAGCTTGCATGCCTCCAGTGCATGTATCTAATGTACACCCTTTAATTTACCGGTTACCGTAAGCCAGGACTTTAAGCTAAGTTGTCTTTATATAAAAATCTATGATAGTTCCTTCCCGTTGATTAAACACTTACATTTTTAGGTTCTCTAATGATTAAAAATGTTAAAGCTTTGGATAGAGAGTTGAGTAATAACCAGCCATAAATAATTCAATAATTGTTCCTACATTTCCACTCGTATAGTCTACCACAGCTGCTACGTGCTTATGCGTGCAGATCATTCTACAGCATGTTCAGAGCTGAAGGCAAAGCGAGCCTTTTCGATCGACATGGAAATAAAAAACCTACAGAATTTTTTTTTTTTTTGTAGGCATTGATCTAAAAGAAACTTAGAAATACCAAGCGTTTTTTAAGTTACCCTGAGCTCCAAGAGCACATTAATATCAGGACCTACCTCTTCCATGCAGCCGTTTCCAAGACAATTAAGGCATTTTTCTAAGCCATATAATTACAGGGAAGTTATGAATTCTGATTTAGATTTACAGGGACTGCAGTGTTGCTCAAGTATTTTATTCTAGGCACAAATTTGTGTTAACTCTCCTCTTTGCAGACTACTAATAACTCTGTTATGTGTCAGGTCATTCTTGTTGTCTTCTTGTCACAAACCTGGACAATTCAGACTCGGCATATGATGAAGCAATGCCTACACAGATCGTACCTTCAACGACAATGCATGTCAATGGACCAGTAGATCCAGATATATTGGCAGATGATTGATCTCAGCTTCACTTGTAAAGCCGACCATACATGAATTGAAATTCAGCAGGTTCAGCAAGCATGGCAGAGATTCAATTCATGTATGGACAGGCTGACTATACCCAAGTCTATCCACTTGAGTTCAACCGACCTTTCTGATTTTTTGTCATTCAGTTACTGCCAGCAGTAATCATTATGTTCCGCCCACTGGCAAAACACAGTAGAGTTGCGGGAGGGATTCCCCTATCAACACTATGTTGAAGGGGGATTCAAGCAATTTTCTTTCCTTCCACCTATGGTGGAAGGAAAGAAAATCCAGTAATCTATGGGCTGCTTAAACGTCAGGTGTGATTCTGTCACCTTTTCCTGAGATTTCCAGTTGGTCAGTAAAGCTGCTTATCATATCAAAGAATCAATAGAAAGGCAGAAGTGAAGACCAGGCCAAGCTTCAGCTGTCAGAGAAAGTCAAAAGGACAGTCAGCTTTAAAATACTTCAAAAACCCAGTAAAAAGTCACAGCAATAAAGAAAATGTGACTGGCATACTGATCTTGGTGCGTTGTTGAGGATCCAGTTATGGATTTGCAGCCTCCATCAGACTGGGGGAGTCCTCGATTCCAAATGAATACAAAAACAAAGAAAGGCGCATTGGCCTGGTGTACTGCCTATGGTACCATTTATTTATAAAACACATGAATATACTCACAAATCCATTAAAATCACAAGCGTAAATATAATCAAAACAGGGTTTCTCCACATCTCTCTGGCTGGAATAGGTAATACACTGGATCAGTGCGCTCTTCTTTATTTTTATATTCCAAACTTCAGCTGTTTGTATCTCTGGATTTAGATCATTTTGTTAAGGGATTTTGCTGAGAACAGCCTCTGCTGGAGTATTTGTTCATCACACTTTCAGCCTACTTTTCTAATATCTATGATAGATTTATTTTAGGTCTGTTATAATTATAGAAGGTGCCCACAAGAGCAGGCTCTTTGCAATTGTATCCAGGCATCCAAAGCTCATATAGTCACCACATTCAAGGGCAAACAGTCCAACGAAGGTGTAACGGAACCGGACCCAAGACCGCACTTGGTTACTTCCGTTATACTGCAGCTTCCCTGTCCGAACACAAATCCCCGGACACCACCCACTGATCATGCAGGAAATAAGACAGCACCAGACTCTTCTTAAGACAGGAAGTCAACTCCTTTATTTTTACACAAACACAAGATATATACACAGGGTGGGGAAACACAACCAGGAACAGGAAACACATCATCAGCCCGCCCCATCAGTGGGAAGGGCTACAGGAAACACCCCCCCACCCAACCAAGAAGCAGAACAATGGGATGTAGCACATGACAGAGAACAATGGACAACCACCTGGCAGAGAACAATGGACAACCACCTGGCAGAGAACAATGGACAACCACCTGGCAGGGAACAATGGACAACCACATGGCAGGGAACAAAGGACAATCCCTACACCAATACACGATACTAGGACATCCACACCCTGTACCCCTTAACAGGCACAGGGTGGGTTAAACATAATGAAGGGAACATGAGCTGACACAGGGGTCCCCCCACCCTCAAAAGTCACTCCCGTCACAGAAGGCATACTTCAGACCCCCCAGCACCAGCTTATCAAGGAGAACATAGCACACAGACAAGGGTTTTCCAACATGTTTGGTCAGTCTTCCCCTAATATACCTTAGTCAGCAGTGTCAGATGTCCCTTAAGTCTTCCATTCTTCTCAAAAATGTTACATTATTGTCATTTAATTTCATCTAATGTTATCTGCCTTTCTATATAGTAACTGTTTTGGAGGTAGACCATGTCATTATGATGATTATAGCACGTGCATTTTGGAAGGATATCAGCTAAGACTGCTGTCAAGGAGAGACTGGCCGTCTTAATGGAGGACTTTTCATAATTGGGTAACTAAAGTTTATGTGTGACATGTAAAAAGGACATTCATTTTTTACCCACTCTGTGCTACAATATTAAGATCTGTATACACTGTATAAAACTTTTAGAACCATATATTTTTACCATTTTATCCCCAAAGAAGTGGTACTGCAAGACCCCTGAGACACATTTGCTTCTTTTGCTGAACAATTAGGAAAAGAAAACAACACAACGCATTTTTAAACATCTTGTTTTCTGACCTTTTTACGTTTGGCAATCCTACACTTCATTTACCCATTTAATTCAGCAAGCATCTTTAGAATTACCTTTGGGTATACACCTAAAATTGGTCTTTTATTTGTTGCACGGAACTCAAAAACAAGATTAAATAATGTCACAGTAAAAGGATGTGTGCCCTTCAAAGTTGTTCTCCAGTGCGAGGAGTTCCCAGCAAAAATTAAAACAAAAAAATCAAAGTTGTCTTCAGATACTTCAGAGCACATTCTTGAAAGCTTTTCAGCAAGAGCCAACAGGACGCTTGGGAGTATCCAACAAGGATGAAGAATACTCTGCTGAAATAGCCTTTCTTTGTGCACCTGTTTTCTCCCTAAGAAATACCTGTGCTTTCTCCGAATATCAGTTTGCATATTACTTTAGATTGTGTCAGGTATTTTCTCAAAAGGATGTTTACAACTTATTTAAGACTGATCTCAGAAGACCTTGCTTTGATTACATTAAAATGAAATCTGGGGATGCATGCAGGCAGCACTGCTTGATCTTTTAGTTTAGGCCTTCTGGAGTGCACACTGTTCACCTTTGTCTTCTATCTTGTGGTCTCAGAACCCCTGCTCATACCATACGCACCCACCATAAGCACCATGAGGTACCCTAAATGCAGAAAGCCTGGTGTATAGAAAAATTTGCAGTACTAAAAAGTTTATCCTGGCCACTGACCAGATTCAAACCTAACTTGGTTGTCTGCAAGCGACTGAATATATTGGAAACAAAAAACACTCAGCACAGGATCGGGAACATACACTTCCATTGACCCTTTGAGGTGCTCTACCTTTTACTGCAGTTGATTAAAGAGAACTATTTCAGTATATGTAAACCATAACAAGTAACATCTTTTATTTGCTCTACTTTTGGCCTGTTGAATATACTTTGGAAAGAATTTTGCCATATTTGTTTGATAAGTGCAAAATAAATACTCGATCCTGCGGTACCAGCACTGCTCCTCCATAGATACAGTGCAGTGTGTTAGCATTGTCACCCTAGCAAAGGAAGTGTGTTACTGCCAGGATCACCAGGTGAAAAGGGGAAAAAAAGCCATAAAAAATGAATACACACAGCGTACCACATCTAAGGACTAGTAGACTGATCTATTTCAAAATCTTTTTCTATTGAATTAGGCTTTAAGATAAATATAAGTAAACTTTCGGACTTTACGCCGAGCACACCCAAATGTGCAATCTCTTGTCGTCTGGGCCTCGACACCGAGCAGCCACACATTTGCGTGCAATTAAAAAGAACATATGTGCTGAGAGTGCGCGCTCCCAGCAGTCATGTCCGGTACTCACAGAAAGGTCCCGATCTCCGCTTGTGATTGGGACCTTTCCTGATCATGTGACTGCCGTGACAGCAAATCACGGCAGTCACGTGACCCTAAAACCCCACCTGCCTCCCAGCTTCTGAAACCCATAAAGTGTCGGGAGGCGCCGGCGCCAAGGGGTTAAGGGCACATTTTGACATGCAAAGAAAGGTGATGCCTTTGCGCCACGTTAAAAAAACGCTTGCCTCTGTGTTGGTTTTTTATTTTGTAGATTTTTGTATTATTTCAGCTAGTAACTTTCCAAACGCATCTCAAAAGCGCTGTAAATGCCATGGAGGTGCTTGTGACACATTTACAGTGTATTTGCAGCGTGTTTACATTGTCATCAATGGGAAGCAGCAAAGTCTGGCAAACACGTCTGGTCAATTGTGACGCAAAGCAATGTGATGCTAATGAAACCATGTGAACAACACTGGCTGCTGCAAGACACATAATTGTAACAGGCGTTCATGGAGTTTAGAAATGCTCATGAAAGCCTTTCTCCTGAAGCTAGTGTAAATTTAGCCTCAACAGAAGTATTTGTGTAGTTGACTGCTTTAATTTGTATTGATTTCATCATTACAAGCCTCTAAAAAAAATAAAAAGCCAGAAAATATTAATCTAAGTAATAGTTTATAAATAAAAAGGGGGGGGGCAAGACATTAGGCCCCAGCCCTGCCCCTACCACTGAAATTTTAATTGTAGACAAAATCACAAATTAATTGAAAAGAGCTATATGTTCAAAAGCTGAAATTATAAAATTGGGCAAGTTGCCAAAAAAAAAAAAAGAAATTTAAATGGAGTCCCTCTGAGGTGAATAATAACATTTTGCACATAATAAAATATTTTCATAATAGCCATGCAGTCATGAACTTATATTACCTTTTTTTCATGAATATGCAGTACTGGTGATTTATGGTTAGAAGGTTTACTGAAATTAAAAAAAGGTGTTAAAAGGTTGTATTTCAAGATGTAAATTGCTCTCCAATAACACATCTACTATTTTTATTCCTTCCAAAAAATAAAAGAATAATTTTAGTTATGAATCCCATTATTCGATCTTGGCCAAGTTAGATTGACTTAAAGGATGCATTTATTTAGAGCAGGTTTGTGTTGGAAACTGTTAGGGGTGTTATCACTCACCTGCTTTATAGAGGTTCCTGGGGCCCCAGCTAAGAATGCCTGGTTATAGGCTATGCAGAGTGTTCAGCTGCCTGTTACAGGACACACACCAATGTGAGACCCTTTGTGGTCATATCTGCAAGAGGTTTATGTCTATCTGTGGTCAATTGTTAGAAAGTCAGTACGAGATTTCTCTGTTGGGTCCCAGAGTTCTTTAATTGGTATGTAACCGGATGCCAGCTGAGGACTCAATAACCTGGGTGTTGTCTAAATCTACTCAGAAAAGGAACAAATGACCATCTTCAATTGGAATGTGCCCACAGCCTGTAGGTCTGAGTTTCTTTATTTTCTGCACATTTAGAAGTAAAGAGCAGCAAGTCTCCTGTTTGATCTTCACAAGTTTCTCTGTTTCTACTCTAATTGTTTCCCCTTTACAAAGAGTTTAAGCTGCCTACTTGCATTTCTTTTGTCTGTGGTATAAGAGCTTTCCTGTATTGTCTTGTCATGTTCATCTATGACCTTGCAGGAGAGGAACAGAAACAATTACTTGTTTTTTTGAGACTTCATTTAGTAAATAGCGATTAACATCCAAATGAAGTTTAATAGAGCATAAATTAAGGATTGTTAAGTCTTCTCAAGCAAAGTTTTTTGCTTTGTGCATTTTTCAGCTTGGTATAATTACCCTTTGCAGTTGTTTCCTAAGAAGCAGGGATGCTTTACTACGTCTACTTAAACTAGAATGGAAATGAAATCCACCATAAAACCACAGGTGGCCTGTTTAAAACTAGTGAAATAGTATTGGAGAGGTAGGAACAGGCACATCAACTTCTGGCACTACGACTGCACCTGTGTCTCATCTCCACCCACTTACCACAGTTACGTAGAATAGGAGAGAGTGCCTCCAGATTCATTTTGTATCCTGCGGCATGTAACAAGAGGGCTGACTTCTTGTTGGCCAGGTAGGGACAGAGATGGGAATTGATGTTGATGTACCGGACCAGTGGAGTTAACCTTTCATGGAGTTCTCTGTCAGTGGCAAAGCTCAATAACAATCGAGCTAAATAACAATTGAGCTGAATAACATTGGTTTCCTAATAAGCAATACATTTTGTAAGATTAAGTGGCCTTTAGAGACGGTTTCCCCTAAAGCTGGTTGTAGGACTTCCTTTTTAAAATTAAAACTAAATTATACTTACCTGCTCTGTGCAATGGTAATGCACAGAGCCACCCCTTACAGCTTCTTCTGGGGTCCCCCACCAGTGCTGTCCATTACTCCTCTTCTACAATTGCCTCCATAGCAAGCCACTTGCAGGCACACATGAGGGTGTGCTCCTGAGCCAGGCTCTGTGTATCCATAGGCACAATGCAGCTCGGCCATGCCCCCATTCCCTCCTTACAGGATTTGACTGACAGCAGCACGGCCTATGGCTTCTGCTACTCTCAGCAAAGCCTGTGAGAGCTGGGAGAGGAGAGAGAAGACCTGCAGTTGGGCACAATGGTGGATCAACGGGAACAGGCAGTGGAAAGTTCTTTTTTAAAAAAAAAAAAACCTTTATTGTTTAGTACCACTTTAAATTATATCTAAAAGATGTAACTTTTATTTAGTTTTGGACAGAATAGGGCAGTGTTTCTCAACCTTTTTTCAGTCAAGGCACTCTTTAAAATTATGGACAGTACCGAGGCACCCCATTCTAAAATATGAAAAACTATTCTAATAGTTTTATATAATGCAGCAACATCCACACATGTAGGGCACCCAACATTAGAGGTGATTTATTCTTCCAAAGCAAATACACGTTTGCACACTGGTACTGACTAGTATTCCAGTGTTTTTTTCTCCTTCAGTTTTTCTCCATCACTGAGCTAATGTGACCCCAGCACTGACTGAGAGGGTCAAACTAGAATGCTGTGCTGGCAGGTGATATCTTCCTTATCAATTGATAATGTCATTGGTTGTCAGGATCCAGGTGGCTAGAAGGTCATAATGGTGCACAATGAAATCCTGTGGCTTTGTGTAACTAACAGGCATGCTTGTTCCATCCGCTAGCTTGTTTAAAAGTTTTAGGCAATTTTTAGACATTTTGCCAAGGCACCCCAGGGTGCCTGGGCACCCTGGTTGTGAAAGGCTGGAAGAGGGAATAGTTAAAAACCACTTACAGGTTTTTCCTTTAATCTGTGCTCCATTAGGCAATTCTCCCTTCATTCCCCCATAGACACAACAGCTCATGAGAAAAAAACACTCTAAAGGTAAATCCTCTCTGCCACAGTTGTCACTCGAACAGGTTTCTCCCTTTGGTTCTGGTGACAACTCAAATTTTATTTTTTTTTTCTTCTGTTGTCACCAACCCAAATAGAGAGGGTAATTCTCCCACACAGGGACACAGACAGCAAAATAACCTGAACATGGTTCTATTCATTCCCTGCTCTGTCTATACTTTTTAATATATGTTTCACTTTTCACTTTCCCAATTCTGATTAAAGAAGGGAAGCAAAACCCTGGTTGGTTGCTGTTGGCAAACACACATCTTATTCTATATTTTCCTGTGCTTTACTTTTCATAACTTGTCTTCACTGATCAATCCTTTCCCCGGGACATAATTGTAATATTTTGTATTTCTTTCTTCTTTTAGTCAACCAGCCCAAGTGGAGGAAAGCTACAACTTCTGGAAACAAACTTCTCCCTGACTTTACGTGACTTCATTGACCTTCACCTCCATCACCAGAACAGTATCCCTGCATTCCTGAGTGCCGTCACCTTGGATCTCTTCAGCCGTCAGACCTTCGCCTAAAGCATTTTACGGCCGTATCTATGTGTTTTGTATCAGCACGTATAATTTAGATCAGATATTGATTGTGTCACATGGAGCTTTACAAGAGAGGAATATGTTTTAGTAACCACATTTTGGAAAATGTGAAACAAACTACAGAACATACATATTTAGCTCATGCTAGGAGTGACAAGCACATACAATTTTCGCAGCTGCATTTATATGATATCAATACCTGCTACTAGCCAAAGACCCCCCATACTGCCCTTAGGAAATATTTTTTGGCAGTTATCATTATTTAAAACAAATGGGAGCTAGTCAGCGTTCTGGAAAACTGTGGAATCAAGTTTCTATGGGCAAAATCTCTACTTCAGTCCCAACCCCAGCAAACAGTTTTGGATAGAGTGCAGAAGGGTTAGATGGTTAGTTAAATATTGTCTGTCTCTGTTGAGATTTGTCTGTGAGATTTTAAATACTGTCTGTGTTCTCAGAGACTTTTCTTCTCTTCCTGTGCTGCCTGTCAATCATCAGCTGGTCAGGAAGTATCTCTCTTATGGGGGCACAGACAGAAATAAAATGCCAAAAATGGATATAACTCTTCTTCCAGATATAGTGTTGCTTTACTAAATCCGGAGAGTGCAAAATCTGGTGCAGCTGTGCATAGAAACCGATCAGCTTCCAGGGTTTTTGTCAAACCTTCACTTCATTATCTGCTGTTAGAAGATGATTGCCTACCATGCACAGCTGCAACAGATTTTGCATTCTCCAGTTTTAGAAAGTCAGTCCCT
This sequence comes from Staurois parvus, assembly GCF_062004578.1. Taxonomy (NCBI): domain Eukaryota; kingdom Metazoa; phylum Chordata; class Amphibia; order Anura; family Ranidae; genus Staurois; species Staurois parvus. Next base: position 8,590,301 of record NW_028317814.1, on the reverse strand, counting down.
AAAGATTCCCAATGTAGAAATCTAACCTCACCTCCTGTCCTGTTTGTCACCCATCAAATAGACAGGAAATGAGGAATAAAATTCTCCCAGATGAGGACACATCCACAAAAAGTTAACAACAGTTCTAACCCTTCTATTCGGTCCCTCCACACTGTGCAGGTTGACTTTCTCTGAGATTTCACAGCCATTTTTGGGATCTAGAACACCAATGATATTAACAGACAATTTGTTCTTTGTGGGTGGAGCTTTATAACATGCTGTTCATAATAGACCCACCCTGTAAGTGTCAGTCACATGCTCAGCCTTTTGTTTGTATGATTTCAGTTATTGTGCTCGGATCCTCTCTTGTCTCTTTTTTTTTTTTTAATGAATCTACTGCACAGTAGCACACAGCAGCAACATCGTTTTACTCTTTCACTAATATAAATTTAGTAAACTGGAAACTGATTAGTGACTTGTGTTATGTTTCCCATTGTTTCATGTAATAAGACTGTATGTGGCCTTACTTAACAGAAATAAGTGAAAGGAAAATCTCCCACCAAGAGCTGTTTACTGTATATTGGAAGATTGGCCTGCCCTGTAGATATGCTGCCTAATTGAAGTCTGTTCTAGCTGGCTGGTATGGGCTGTTTACACGTAAATGCTGGTCCCTCAGGTATGGAATGTGACTTTATATTGCTTAAGTGTGTTACACCGTCAATAATTGAAAAGGTTACCATGGCATCATCAATTAAGGCATCTTAGCTGTATGTTAGGTCACCAAAAGGCACATAAACAGCCATCATGGTTTTCTAGTCTTGCATCTGAAAGATAACCTGCCATCATCTGTTGATTACAGCTGTTCTGTACTTGGAGCCTTTTTTCTTATATATTTGACTTGCCTAATGTAACTTTTTTTATAAAGAAATAAAATGCAAATGTCTAAACTGTCAGTTTTTCTTTAAATATTTATTAACACTTTAGAGCAGATAATGACACCAATCTATAATTTCAGCCTTGGTTTTACTTGAAAAAAAAACAATAGTCACTATCAGGGCTTTTGAATAGGTTCAGGAAATCCTCCCTTCTCACCTCCGATCACTGTTCCTTGGTTCTAACCTCTAACTACCTCTCAGTTCTGCCCCTTTTAGAGAATACAGAACCAAGTATCATTTTGTGGTGCTAGGCAATTTATATGGAATATATTCATAACAGGAAAGGCAGTAATGGATCTCCTGCAGCTAGCAACAATGGACCCCCAAGTGACAATAGATTCCCAATAGCCAGCATCAATAGACCCTCCAGCAGCCAGCAACAATAAACCCCTCCCTCAACAGTAAATACTTCCCAGCAAGGATTGACCCCCCAGCAACATAAAACTGGTTGCCAACAACATCAATTTCCCCCAGCAGCAACAATAGACTTCCACCATAAAAATAGATCCCTTCCAGCAACAATAGATCTCTCAGCAGCCAGTATCAATAGACCCTTCCAGCACACCTCAGTACCTCTTGCCAATACATACATTAAGTGCTGGAGGTGCCGGAACTGCATTCCCCCTGAAAAAAGCCCTGGTCAGTATACTCCCCCACCCTTGTTGAATCTACTGGTTTTAAAGGGAACAGAGTAGAGACAATCAGTTCATGTGCTGACAAGAAGCATATTCATAAGAGAGGAGAAGATAGCAGAGTGACTAAGGGATGAGTTCATCACAGTGCTGCTTCTCCTTTCACTGTCCAGTAACAGATTAGGGTAGCTCTAGAGGAAGTGGGATGAATGATGCTGGCCATAAGACCGGGACATCTAGAGGAAGAAAAAAGTATTGTGGAGGAAATCTTGCATATTGCAGCAAAAGCTGGTTTTGTTATTGTATCTATTAAATTACTCTTCATTTTTATCTTATTTTTGTCTGGAATTCTGCTTTAACACATTCACCTGCACTGCATGTTTTCTAAATGTCACATTCACTGCTTTATATATACACTGTATTGCCAAAAGTATTGGGACACCCTTCCAAATCATTGGATTCAGGTGTTCCAATCACCTCCATGGCCACAGGTGTATAAAATCAAGCACCTAGGCATGTAGACTGCTTCTACAAACATTTGTGAAAGAATGGGCCGCTCTCAGGAGCTCAGTGAATTCAAGTGTGGTACCGTGATAGGCTGCCACGTGTGCAATAAGTCCATCTGTGAAATGTCCTGGCTACTAAATATTCCATGGTCAACTGTTAGTGGTTTTATAACAAAGTGGAAGTAACTGGGAACAACAGCAACTCAGCCATGAAGTGGTAGGCCACGTAAAATGACAGAGTGGGGTCAGCGCATGCTGAAGCACACAGTGCGCAGAAGTGACCATCTGTCTGCAGAGTCAATAGCTAAAGACCTCCAAATTTCGTGTGGCCTTCAGATTAGCACAACAACAGTGCGTAGAGAGCTTCATGGAATGGGTTTCCATGGCTGAGCAGCTGCATCCAAGCCTTACATCACCAAGTGCAATGCAAATCATGAGATACCATGGTGTAAAGCACACCATTACTGGACTTTAGAGCAGTTGAGTCGTGTTCTCCGGAGTGACGAATCACACAATCCAATAGACATGTCTGGGTTGGGCGGTTGCCAGGAGAACGGTACTTGCCTGACTGCATTATGCAAAGTGGAAAGTTTGGTGGAGGGGGGATTATGGTGTGGGGTTGTTTTTCAGCAGTTAGGTTTTTCCCCTTAGTTCCAGTGAAGGGAACTCTTAAGGCGTCACCATAAAAAGACATTTTGGACAATTTCATGCTCCCAACTTTGTTTGAACAATTTGAGGATGGCCCCTTCCTGTTCCAACATAACTGCGCACCAGTGAACAAAGCAAGGTCCATAAAGACATGGATGAGTGAGTTTGGGGTGGAGGATTCTGACTGGCCTGCACAGAGTCCTGACCGTAGTCTGATAGAATACCTTTGGAATGAATTAGAGAGGGGACCGCGAGCCAGGCTTTCTTGTCCGACATCAGTGCCTGACCTCACAAATGCGCTTCTGGAAGAATGGTCAAACATTCCCATAGACACCCTCCTAAACCTTGTGGACAGCCTTCCCAGAAGAGTTGAAGCTGTTATAGCTACAAAGGGCGGGCCAACTCAGTATTGACTAAGACTGGGATGCCATTAAAGTCATGTAAAGGCAGGCATCCCAATACTTTTGGCAATATACTGTATATACCCTGTGTGTCTATGGGCTGTATGTGTGCGAGGTTTGCATATGTTTCCTGGATGATATCGAGGGAAGAATAGATTTTCCAGGATGGATTTTCACAATGCCAATAGCTAATAATCCCCCAAGGTAAGACCAGCACCAGGGGTGTTTAATCATTGCATGAACATGTACACTTGGCTGACATGAGCAGGCGTGTCTTTAAGGGAACAAGTTGCATTTAACTTTAGTAATATGTATAACTTTTCTATGGCTTTCAGTAGAGGACAAATACATAGGGTTTGTTCAGTGTTAACTGAGCAGAAAATATAAAATTAAAGGTTTATTTCTGCAGTCTCAGGCTTAAACGTATGATGAATCGCCCACTGCTCATTGGCAGAAGAAGGGTCTGATTCCTGCTCATTAAGCAGCATTAACAGCCAGCTCCATCATTTATGTATATCCAGTGTTGCGTCACTGCCTTCTCATGCCAGTCACTACAATAGGCTGAGTGAATGTCTCCAACTCTCTCCCACTCACCTATGAAGGATAAATTAAGTAATTAATAGCTTTACAATGAAAGCCCCTATCGGAGGCTAACAGAATCAGGTCTAAAGTGGGAAGGAAAATTGATGGAATAGAGCGAAATCCTATTGGACCAAACTGATTCTCTTATATATGTTATAATCAGGTATTCTACGCTGCATGTTCTGCTTTAAAATAATCAGCTACATCACAATTTACTGATATGAAGCTCCAAGTTTTGCAGGTTGAAGTTGAAGTTTTAATAACACATGTGGGCCACAGCCAATTCTTCCTCCTTATAGAAATCATTTAGAAATATATGCTGTGCATTCAACCTTCTGACTTCTAACCTAAAGTCAAGTTTCATTAGAGCTATAAATATCAAAAGTTTGCACTGTCCAGTCGGCCTATGCAATATATTTGGTTGGCACAGACCTATAGAGAGATCCCAACCCCATCTCTCTCCTACATTATGCTGACTACACCTACTGACTACACACAGAGGAATAATGGCTTTAAATGTCATATGGACCCACTTTGTGACCAGTGATTTGAGTTTGGCGGAATACCTTTGTCATCAGGAGAGACAGGCAAATTCCAGGCAGATAGACATAGGCTGACAAAAATAGAGATAACAGGCCAGTGATCAGGATAAACACAGATAAAAGAGTACAAATGCGCAGTCCAAGACATTCACCTAATCAATCCAGGGTATTAACAAACAGAAGTTAAACAGACCTGAATCCAGAGCATAAACAGCCAAACAAATGGCCTTACACTGTATATATTTTTAAATTAAAATAATAAGCATGGTATACTGTACTTACCTCCTCTGTGCAACGCTATTGCACAGAGCAGCCCGGAATCTCCTCTTCTGAGGTTCCCTACCAGCACTCTTGGCTCCTCTTCTTCTGTGTGCCACCATAGGAAGCTGCTTCCTATGGTGGCACACCTGCAGGCTCATTCCCGAGCTGGACTAGTTGCTTCCATTGACACACACAATGTGGCTTGTACCTGCCCCCCCAGCTCCCTCCTCACAGGATTTGAACAGCAGCTGGAGCCAAATAGCTCCCAGTGCTCTCTGAGCCTGTGAGGAGAGAAAGAGAGACCAGTGCTGCTGAAGACTGGTACAGCGCTAGATTGAGATAGGTAATCAGGTAAATCTAAAGGGAGGTGATGGGACAATACAACTACTGGGACATTTTTACCTTAATGCAGGGAATGCATAAAAAGATAAAAATGTCTAGTCTTTGAAACATTTTATACTTGCTGAATGCCAACAGTACATTTACTGCTGGCGGGCAGCTCCCCTAAGCAACCCAACATACCCGTACGTTGCGGTGCTCATGCTCACTGTGTTCCTCACCTGGGGAACATAGCAGCTTGCTCTGCAATCGCTTTGTTCACAGTATTGAGCTGCTGTGAGCTGCCCAGATACCACGTGATCACTGTGTGATCATATGTTGCATAGTAAACAATAGTCATTAATGGAATCCATTCATGACATCATTGTTTACTACTGTGTGTGATCTGTGATTGGTCACCAGTGATCACACGTGAGCCACCCTGTACCATGTGATAGCTGTGGGCCAATGACAGCATCACAATAGTATACAATGAGTCATGAATGAAAACCATTCATGACAGTTTAAACGATTGCTGTTACAGTGATCACCCCTGTAACAAGCAGTCACTGTGTATTAAAAAATTGTATATATATCCTTGATCATCAAGGTTCTGTGAACCTCATATCTATGTGAGTGGCAATCTTTTTAGACATTTTTATGGTAATAAAGCCTTACTACACTACAAGTAGTTCCTTCTCTTTTGAGCACCTATCCATCAGAGTGGGGACTTAAAGAATTTTTCATGAGTTAGCCTAGAGCAGGGCTTGAAAAAGCCACTTGCCAAATGCGAGGAGAAATTCTCTAGCAGCGAGCATAGATGATGGAGTGGCTGCGCTCCCAGCCTCATTGTGAAGCCGAGTTCCGGTTTCCAGCTTCTTTGGTACCACCGCTGAGGGGACAGGTGCAGGAGAGGTCCGCTCTCTTCTGCTGAGAGGAGACACCCTCTCCACCGTCGCGGGGGACTCAAGGAGTAAGTACTGTATACATGTCATATCACTATAATGGAGTACAGGGGAGCTGGGATATACATTACTGTGTACATGTCATATCACTATAATGGAGTACAGGGGAGCTGGGATATACATTACTGTGTACATGTCATATCACTATAATGGAGTACAGGGGAGCTGGGATATACATTACTGTGTACATGTCATATCACTATAATGGAGTTCAGGGGAGCTGGGATATACATTACTGTATACATGTCATATCACTATAATGGGGTACAGGGGAGCTGGGATATACATACTGTATACATGTCATCACTATAATGGAGTACAGGGGAGCTGGGATATACATTACTGTATACATGTCATATCACTATAATGGAGTACAGGGGAGGGGGATATACATTACTGTATACATGTCATATCACTATAATGGAGTACAGGGAAGCTGAGATATACATTACTGTATACATGTCATATCACTATAATGGAGTACAGGGGAGGGGGATATACATTACTGTATACAGTTTTATATTTTGGACTCTTTATTCTAAAGAAAAATGTAATTTCATAAGCTTTAAGGGGGCGTGGTTGGGGCAGGGCTGGGGGAGGGGTTGGGGTGGGGTTGGGGCAGGCCAGGGTGGGGATGGAGGCGGACCTGGGCAAGGTTGGGTGGGGCAACTGGTGGAGAATAAGGTTTGTGCCTGGCTAGTAGGTCTAGACTCGAAATTTTAAGCCCTGGCCTAGAGAGTGGAAGCAGAGGATCCAGTGAAATTAATATTGAGTGCATGCTGACCTATACAGTGCCTTGAAAGAGTATTCATACCCCTTGAAATTTTCTACATTTTGTCATGTTACAACCAAAAACGTCAATGTATTTTATTGAGATTTCGTGTGATAGATCAACACACAGTGGCACATAATTGTGAAGTGGAAGGAGAACGATAAATGGTTTTCAAAATTTTTTACAAATAAATATCTGATAAGTGTGGCGTGCATTTGTATTCAGCCCCCTTCACTCTGATACCCCTAACTAAAATCTACTGGAACCAATTGCCTTCAGAAGTCACCTAATTAGTAAACAGAGTCCACCTGTGTGTAATTTAATCTCAGTATAAATACAGCTGTTCTGTGAAGCCTTCAGAGGTTTGCTAGAGAACATTGGTGAACAAACAGCTTCATGAAGGCCAAGGAACACACCAGACAGGTCAGGGATAAAATTGTGGAGACGTTTAAAGCAGGGTTAGGTTATAAAAAAAAACCCAAGCTGTGAACATCTCATGGAGCACTGTTCAATCCATCATCTGAAAACTGAAACAGTATGGCACAACTGCAAACCTACCAAGATATGGCCATCCAGCTAAACAGACAGGCCGGGCAAGGTGAGCATTAATCAGAGAAGCAACCAAGAGGCCCATGGGAACTCTGGAGGAGCTGCAGAGATCCACAGCTCAGGTGGGAGAATCTATCCACAGGAAAACTATTAGTCGTGCACTCCACAAATCTGGCCTTTATGGAACAGTGGCAAGAAAAAAGCCATTGTTGAAAGAGAGCCATGAAGAAGAAGAAAGAAGTCCCATTTGCAGTTTGCGAAAAGCCATGTGGGGGACACAGCAAATGTGGAAGAAGATGCTCTGGTCAGATGATACAAAAATTTTTTGGCCTAAAAGCAAAATGCTATGTGTGGTGGAGAACGAACACTGCACATCACCCTGAACACACCATCCCCACCGTGAAACGTGGTGGTGGTGGCAGCATCATGTTGTGGGGATGCTTTTCTTCAGCAGGGACAGGGAAGCTGGTCAGAGTTGATGGGAAGATGGATACCAAATACCAGGCAATCTTAGAAGAAAACCTGTTAGTCTGCAAAAAGACTTGAGACTGGGGTGGAGGTTCACCTTCCAGCAGGACAACAACTGTGAACATACAGCCAGAGCTACAATGGAATGGTTTAGATCAAAGTATTTTCATGTGTTAGAATGGCCCAATCACAGTCCAGACCTAAATCCAGTTGAGAATCTGTGACAAGACTTGAAAATTGCTGTTCACAGACGCTCTCCATCTAATCTGACAGAGCTTGAGCTATTTTGCAAAGAAGAATGGACAAATATTTCACTCTCTAGATGTGCAAAGCTGGTGGAGAGATCCCAAAAAGACTTGCAGCTGTAAGTGCTGGTGATACTGGTGAGATTTCAGGTGCAATTTGGGAATTTAAATCACACCTGAAATCACATCTAATGAATGTGAATGTCAGTGTCTTAACATTTGCGATTTGCTGCAGCAAACTTTCTAAAGTAGTTCTTGCATTACTTTTTCTGCAGTTTTGCTGTGATTTCACATGCATAGAATATAGTGGAAATCGCACTGCAAATTGAAGAAATCATTGAAAATCTTCACAAGTAACAAAGTCTTAAGAAATCGTGCACACAAATCGCAACAAAATTAATTGCAATGAAAGGGGGTTCTACAAAGTATTGACTTGGGGGGGCTGAATACAAATGCTCTCCACACTTTTCAGATATTTGCAAAACATTTTGAAAACCCTTTATCATTTTCTTTCCACTTCACAATTATGTGCCACTTTGTGTTAGTCTAACACATAAAATCCCAATAAAATACATTTACGTTTTTGGTTGTAACATGACAAAATGTGGAAAATTTCAAAGGGTATGAATACTTTTTAAAGGCACTATATTTTCTGTGGGTCAGCTGTTAAGGTGAGCGTGCATACCTGAAAGTGGAGGAGCACGATAGATTTGCACACCCAGGGTCTTGGATAAGGGGGTACCACCATTCCTCCTGTACAGGGTCCAGGCCAGCAAGGAGGCCCAAGGCAGCTGGGTGAATCGGATCTGGCAGGGAGGCTGAACAGCATGGCGGGGGGGGGGGGGGGGGTGACTGGAACTTATCCCTTGTATTGCTCCCTCTGCAGCAGCTCAAAGCTGGATTTTGTTTTCCCACTGACTTTCAACTTCTGCAGAGAGAGCCATACAGGAGATCGGTTCCAGTAATTGACCCTCCCTGTGCACCACACATTTCCCCCTGCTTCCCATGCCCCCCTGTGTGCTCCCACTCCCAAAGTGCTGTTGACTTCCCTCCTCTCCTTTCCCCTAGCAGCAGCAAGCACACAGTAGAATCCTTCAGGATCGAGAGTGAGGGAAGGGTCCGATAAATATGTTGCACTTACCAGCCTCTTTCTTTTCTAATGAACTCAACAAGTGATGGGTACCGATCACTCACTGTATTCATTCAGAACTGAAGCATAATAAACTGTGTTTTTTTGGTTGGCTGTATGGGGCCTGGTGGTTTCAGTAGCCTTGTGCACACCTGTTGAAGTCACATTACTTTAAATGTTGGAAGAAAGAGACTGTTTTATAACCTTTGGACTGCATTTTGCACTTTATTAAGTGTTCTCTATCATTCACCATTCATCTGTTTTTGTCTATATTCAGTAGAGCTGCTTATCTTTTCTATTACGCACTTTTTGTGAATATCTAGCCCAGCTGAACATTCATTTGATTCACTTATTTATTCCATTGGGGGCTGATTACTCAGCCAGGCATTTGTTTTACAATTATACTGTTTTTGTTTTTGTTGGTTTTCACACATTATGCTTCAACTCAGCCAGGTGTTTATTATAGCTCGACCAGGTGTTTACTGCTGTTGTGATTGTGTTTTATTTCTTTTCTGATATACATTTCACATATTTATTACGGTTTTTGTTTTTTACACTATATTCTTCAGCTCATCCGGGTGTTTATTATAGATTGGCCAGGTGTTTATTGCTACTTGACCGTGGATTATTTTTTATATATATTTCGCATTTCATTTGTATTTATTGGCTCAGCCAGTTTTCCTATTAATCATTGACTTTATTTGTTTCACAGATTTATTCATTTACACACTGGGTTTGATGCTCAGGAGGGTGTTTATTATTATTTTATTGTTTTGGGTCACTAGGGGCCAGCTCAGCACTATTCTTGGGACATTTTATTGCTTGCAGCAGTTTATCGTTTATTTGTGGCAGTGCATGAGTATTGTATCCCTATTAATCCATTGGTGCCACCATTGATTTTGAAATTCGACCAACCAAGTCTTCAATTTGACCTCATGTTGCTACAGAAAATAATTTACATGGCTGGGAATCTTTTTTTTCTTTCCAGGTCACAGCTCATGCTCATTTCTCTTTCGATTATATTTCTCGCACGATTTTCCCATCATTGATTAGAAATCAGCTTGTTTTTCAAAAAATTTCCAACATGCCCGATCACTTAAATTCGATTGTCACTCAAAAATCGGTTGATGCTGCGGCCCACTAATGGTGTGAAATTTAAATGAAAATTTGTTCGCAATTCAACCCATGTAAGGCCTGCACAAGGCTATTTTCACACTGTTCCCTTTTAAAAACTTGTATCCATTTTTTTTAAGGTTTTTACAGCATTTTTGTTGCGTTTACAGTGCGTTCTGCACCTGTGAAAAAGGGAGTCAAAAACTGCACCAAAAACACAGCCGTGTGTGCATTTTTGCCACATTTTGGTACAATTTCCTCTCAATTCATTGGGGAGGTGCGTTTTTTTTTTACTGCACCAAAAATGCCACAAGCAGGATTTTACAAAATGCAGTGGACCCGCAACTGATCAGTGCGAAGAGTTTCATAGGATTTCATGGTTATGTGTTTTTCTTCGGTTTTTTCTTAATGCAAAAGTGGAAGAATAACAGATCGGTGTAAAAGCAGCAGATAGCAAAAACCTCAAGGCTGACTTACAATAATGAGATTAGTGACAAATGCCCGTCCTGTGCTTGATGGAGGGGAGTAGCTATAACTCCCCATTTACATTTGCAAATGGAGCTGTGTGCAAATAACACGCGGGAACTCTGATGATTAGCTGCAGGCAGCAGCCCTATTGAAAAGGATTGGAGGTGAACATCTTCCCAAATGAATTGCTTCCATTAGTATGTAATGCTCATGGCAGGGGCAGACTGACCATTTGGAAACTCGGGCACTGCCTGAGGGCCCGGTGTCAGTAGGGGGCCACATGAGATGCCCCTGGTAGCTTTTTTGAGTTTGGGCAAGGACACAGGGGCCCCATGATCCCCTATTGCTCGAGGGCCCCATGAGTTGTCAGTCCGCCCCTGGGTCATGGAGAGATTACCTGCAAGTGATCAGCCCTGGACACAGAGGGGTTGATTTATTACAATTGGAGAGTGCAAAATCTGGTGGAGCTGTGCATGGCAGCCAATCAGCTTGTAACTTCAGCTTGTTCAATTAAAGGATAAGTTCACCTTTTGTAACATGTTACACCCATATTCAGGATGTAACATATTACTATCAGACTGGCCCCCGATCGCCGTTGTGGCATCTTGCAGGGAATCTTCTCCTCCCCGCTAGCTGTCACAACTTTTTAAAAATGCAGCCGTATTCTGTGAATGGGAAAACTTCAAGTCCCGGCAGCCAGAGTAGCTGTCGGCTTGTAGTTTTCAATGAACTACCAAAGTGCCATGGTAGTTCATGGAGCCCTCCTGTCAGTGATATCTGCTTGCCCATACGGGATGTACGAGGAAGCTGATATACTGACAGACCAGGGGATGACCTGCATGGCACCAGTGATCTGCTGAGGGCTTAGAGGCTCCACAAACAAAAAATAAGATAAGCACTTTTTTTTACCTGAAAAAAAAGTGCATTTATTATTTTTTGTTAAAAGGTGAACTTATCCTTGAAGCTTTTACAAAAAAAAAAACCTGGAAGCTTAGTTTCTATGCAGAGCTGCCCCAGATTTTGCACTCACCAGTTTTAGTAAATAACCCCCAGACTGTCTGTGTCCAGGGCCGATACTCACAGGTAATATTCCATGAGTGATTTACAGCAAGTGGCCACAATTAGCTATGGGAGCTGTCAGCCTCCAATTGCTTTCAATGGGGCTGCCTACCACAGCTAATCACTAGAAAACCCCCATTGGGGCTCCCACATAGACCCATTCACAAGTATAAATTGGGCCTAAAACTGCATTTATGAATCAAAATATCAATTGGTAGATTTGGGTCTTGGCACACCCTTAAAGTACACAAGCTCGTGCAGACTCCACCTCCGCAACATCGCCAAAATCCGCACGTTCCTAACCACTAAACAGCTCATCCACTCCCTCATCATATCATGACTCGACTACTGCAACTCCCTCCTCACTGGCCTGCCTCGCCGTTGGCTATCCCTGCTTCAGTCGATCCTGAATACGGCTGCCAGACTCATTCACCTTTCTAACCGCTCCATCTCTGCCACCCCCCTCTGCCAATCCCTCCACTGGCTTCCGATTGCGCAACGGATCAAATTCAAAATCCTAACACTGACGTACAAAGCTGTCCACCACACTGCCCCGAACTACATCACTGACCTAATATCCAAGTACCACCCAGCACGCACACTCCGCTCCTCACAAGACCTCCTTCTCTCTAGTTCCCTGGTCTCCTCCTCCCATGCCCGCCTCCAGGACTTCTCCAGGGTGTCACCCATCCTCTGGAACTCCCTGCCACAACCCATCAGATTATCACCTACTCTCCTCTCCTTTAGGTGCACCCTGAAAACCCATCTCTTCAGGGAAGCCTACCCCACCCCCTGCTAACTTGCCGACCTCCTCCACTCTTCCTACCACTCCATCCCCCACAGCTATCTCCTCCTGTGCCACCATCCCCTCCCTCCTAGATTGTAAGCTCGAAAGAGCAGGGCCCTCGATCCCCTCATGTTTTGCATTGTATTGGTATTGTTCTGTCACATGTTCTGTCCCCCTTTGTAATGTACAGCGCTGAGCGAACCATTGGCACTTTATAAATACTGTATAATAATAATATAATAAGAATATTTTTTTATTTTTCTGATGAATTATCACTTTAGTGTTTTATTTGATCAACTTTTGAGAAGCAATGCTCAAGGCACCTGTAAATGAGAAAGTGATTTATGTTCAGGTAATACATTTTTTTACATCAACTGCTCCAGTAATTCCACATTTCAATGTTTGTTTCATTGCCAAATGTGAGGTTTTTATAACTGAAATGTTCACAGAACAGATAAGAAGCTCTCATTTGTATTCATATGCAGAGGCTGACTCCTTGGCATGCCTGGTTTGTTGTACCAACGAACTGCCCAAAGGTCTGACAGGCATACAGTCATGACCAAAATATTGGCACCCCTGCATTTCTGTCAGATAATGCACCACTTTGCTCATAAAATTGTTGAAATTACAAATGTTTAGGTATTCTCATGTTCACTTTTTTTGTCATACCAATACAAACAAAAGAAATAGAGAAACAAAAAGCCAAATCTGACACATTCCACCCAAAACCCCAACAATAGACTACACAAAATTAATGGCACTTTCTGAAAACTGTAAGAAATAATTGTATTCCAAGTTTGTGATGCTCCTGTAATTTGTAATTAAATTTACCTGTACCAATTAACAGGTGCTGAGAAGATAGAAATCACACCAGCAACAAGTTAAAATGGTGAAACATTGACTTAACCTTTCTGTTATGTGTCTCTGCGTGCCACATGGAGAATGGAAGGAGCAAAGAATTGTCTGAGGATTTGAAAACAAAAATTGTGGAGATACATGGACAATCTCAAAGTTACAAGTCCATCTCCAGAGATGTTAATGTTCCTGTGTCCACTGTGTGCAACATTGTCAAGAAGTTTACAGCCCATGGCACTGTAGCTAATCTCCCTGGACGTGGACAAAAGAGAAACATTGATCAAAGATTGCAAAAAAGGATTGTTCAAATGGTAGCTAAAGGACCTCAATTACCTTCCAGACAAATTCAAGCTGACATTCAGGCACAGGGTACAGCTGTGTCAGCTCACATTATAGGTTGCCATCTGAATGAAAAGAGAAGCTATGGTAGGAGACCCAGGAGGACCCCACTGCTGACACAGAAACATAAAAAAGCCAGATTGGATTTTGCTAAAACTTACCTGAGGAAAATTACAGCATTCTGTTTTCAGAAAAAGAAATTAGGTCTTTAAAGAAAATAATACAGGCCCTACAGTCAAACATGGTGGAGGTTCCCTGATGTTTTGGGTTTACTTTGCTGTTTCAGGCAGGATGTCTTGACTGTGTGCATGGCATTATCTGAAGACTTCCAAAGAATTCTGGGGTGCAATGTAGGGCCCAGTGTCAGAAAGTTGGGTCTCTGTCAGAGGTCATGGGTCTTACAGCAGGACAATGACCCAAAGCACATGTCAAAAGCACCCAGAAATGGTTTAGGACAAAGCGCTGGAGAGTACTAAACTGGCAAGTAATGAGTCCAGATCTCAATTCCATAGAGCACCTGTGGAGAGATCTCAAAACATCAGTTGGGAAAAGGAACCCTTCCAATCTGGCAGACCTGGAGCAGTTGGTGAAAGAAGAGTAGTCCAAAATTCCAGTAGACAGGTGTAAGAAACTCATTGATGGATGCACTAAGCAATTGATTTCAGTTATTTTTTCCAAGGGGTGTGCTACCAAATATTAAATTGAGGGTGCCAATAATTTTGTCTAGTCCATTTTTGGGGTTTTACATGCAATGTGTCAGACTTGACTTTTTGTTTCTCCACTTTTCTGTGTCATACCAATATAAACAAAAGAAATAAACATGAGAATGCCAAAACATTTGTAATTGTAACAATTTTCTGAGCGAAGTGGTGCATTATCTGACAGAAATGCGATGGATGCCAACATTTTTGGCCATGATTGTATATGGACTGTTTATTCAGTGAGCAGATGAGAGTACAAGTCAGAAGATACAGTTGCAAGAAAAAGTATGTAAACCACTTGGGATTACGTGGGGTTTTGCATGAATTGGGCATAAAATGTGCTCTGAACGTCATCTAAGTCACAACAATAGAAGAACACAGTCTGCTGAACATAATACTACACAAATATTAGATGTTGCCATGGTTTAATTGCACATAACATGTAAACATTCACAGTGCAGGGAGGAAAAAGTATGTGAACCTTTGGACTTAATAACTGGTTGACCCTCCTTTGGCAGCAATACCCTCAACCAAACGTTTCCTGTAGTTGCAGATCAGACCTGCACAACAATCTGGAGTAGGTTTGGACCACTCCTCTTCACAAAACTGTTTCAGTGTAGCAATATTCTTGGGATGTCTGGTGTGAATCGCTCTCTTAAGGTCATGCCACAGCATTTCAATCGGGTTGAGGTCAGGACTCTGACTGGGCCACTCCTGAAGGCGTATTCTGTGCTGTTGCAGCCATTGTAGTATTATGTTCAGCAGACTGTGTTCTTCTATTGTTGTGACTTAGATGATGTTCAGAGCAGATTTTATGCCCAATTCATGCAAAACTCCACGTAATCCCAAGGGGTTCACATACTTTTTCTTGCAACTGTAGGCTGGGTACAGGTCAAGCTGGAGAGAGGGTGGCATGTGAAGAGTAAAGGATTGTCATTCTGCACTGCATTCAAATAAGGGACACATCAGATTTGTCATCTCAATAAAAGTTACAGACTGAACAATGTAAACAGTTTGCCTAAAATGTGACTTTAGTCATTTCTCAGTGCTATTAGCCAGTTCAACCATTAGACCTCATTTATAAAGGTGTACATATCCGGACACCCGAGTGAAGGGCTCGGCTGCACTGCATTCACAGGTGTTCTATGCAGACATGCCTTTTGGGCTGCATAGACACAGCTGCTGCTCCTAATTTGACAGCCATGTTGGTGCATGTCCCCAGACACACACCCGCATGGATGTTAAATTGGGACTGTACCCATGCAACTGCTGCATACCAATAGACATGAATGGGACTGCCTGCCCATCGATCCACAGAACACCTGTGCAGGCTAATACAGCCTTTTTACAGGTTAGGTAAGTCCTCTTTTGTGACTCTTTTTGGGAGTTTTCCCATACTATAACATAACATCAATACAGGCTTTATATAGTTCTAGCAGTTTGCATGGTGCTTTTTTTACCCTCTGTAATTGTCCTGATTGGAAGTGTTACCAGGAATGAAAATGAGGGTAAAGCCAAAATTTTGAGTTGCCATTAGAACACAAATAGAAAGGTAAGCTTCTACACTGCTCCAAAAAATTAAAGGGACACTTTTTAATCAGAGTAAAGCATCAAGTCAGTTAAACTCCTGGGATATTGATCTGGTCAGTTAAGCAACAGAGGGGGTTGTTAATCCGTTTCAGCTGCTTTGGTGTTAATGAAATTAACAACAGGTGCTGGATGGGCAACAATGAGATGACCCCCAAAACAGGAAAGGTTTTACAGGTGGAGGCCAATGACATTTTTTTCCCTACTCATCTTTTCTTACCCAAACAATTTGTAATTCTGTACAGTCTAATTTGTGGTCCAGCTTTATAAAATCTCCTTTGTGAGTTATTTCTCCAAAGCCAATACTATTCCTTTTCCATTGTTTTTTGCAGCTGTAATATTGAGAGGAATGTTCTCACTCTGTTAGTCATTGCCTAGGGTTCTTCCAGAAGTTGCTATGGGTTCCCTGAGCTTTGGCTGATTTGATGCAGAGTTCCAGGACCAATGCCATTTGGCAGATTAGCAACATAACTACGCCACCATCAGCCCCACCCCGCAAGCCAGAGTATTAGGTGTCATTCTAGACTCCAATCTGTCTTTCCAGCCCCAGATCCAATCGCTGACAAATTCATGCAGACGCCACCTCTGCAACATCTCCAAAATTCACACGTTCCTAACTCCAGAAACTACAAAGCAACTCATTCACTTCCTTATCATATCACGACTGGACTACTGTAACTCCCTCCTCGCTGGCCTACCCCAACACAGGCTATCCCCGCTTCAGTCTATCCTGAATTCTGTGGCCAGACTCATCCACCTTACCAACCGCTCCGTATCCGCCACCCCCCTCTGCCAATCCCTCCACTGGCTTCCGATTGCCCAACGCATAAAATTCAAAATATTATCATTGACGTACAAAGCTGTTCATAACACTGCCCCAAACTACATCACCAACCTGATATCCAAATACCACCCAAAACGTACTCTCCGCTCCACACAAGACCTCCAGCTCCCAGGTCTCCTCCTCCCATACCCATGTCCAGGACTTCTCCAGGGCTTCCCCCATCCTCTGGACCTCACTACCCCAATCTATGAGACTGTCACCTACCCTCCTCACCTTTAGGCGCACCCTGAAAACCCATCTCTTCAGAGAAGCCTACCCCGCCCTCACCTAACTGCTGATCTCCTCCGCTCTCTCCACCTCTCCATCCCCCACAGCTATTTCCTCCTGTACCACTCTCCCCTCCCTCCTAGATTGTAAGCTCCAAGGAGCAGGGCCCTCGAACCCCTCGTGTATTTTATTGTATTGTTACTGTACTGTCTCATGTATTGTCTCCCATTGTAATGCACAGCGCTGAGCAAACTGTTGGCGCTATATAAATGCTGTGTAATAATAATAACAACATGAATACTCTTTTTTTTACTATCTTTAAGGATGGCATTCTGACCACCACTGTAATGGGATAGTTTTTCCTACTGACCACCAATGTAAGAGATATTGTTCCCATTGACCCCAGATGAACTAGTTTTACCTGGGGTTCCCCAAGACCATAAAAATATTTTAGGGGTTTCTCTGGAGTGAAGAGGTTGAGAGAAGCTGCTCTATTAGATTAGATCAACCTTTATACCTTAGAGGAACCCTTTGCAAAAAGTTTGAGATCTTGGGGAAGCCCTGAAATAATTTTCAGATCTATAACTTACAAGAACTTAGCGTGATCAGCAAGCTATTGTATATACGGACTGCCATGTACAGTATATATTGTATGTGTACAACATTTATACATGTGCAGTATATCTCTGGCAGTCCATATATACATTGATGATTATCCGACAGCAGCGCAACAGTTACAAATTATAAATGTAAATGGCTAAGTGCTGATTGACCAACAAATTTGGACACCTGGGGGTTTATTTACTAAAGCTGGAGAGTCCAAAATCAGACTCCCTTCTGCATAGAAACCAATCAGCTTCTAACCTCAGCTTGTTCAATGAAGCTTTGGCAATGAAACCTGGAAGCTGATTGGTTTCTATGCAGAAGGGAGTCTGATTTTGGACTCTCCAGCTTTAGTAAATAAACCCCCTGATGTCTCTGATAAAGTCACAGCTTGCTTATAAGTGAATTCTGCTTTTACAAACTTGATTTCAAAACAATACAGAATATACTAAAACTATTACTTGGTAATCAGTCCTGTGAAGACTGAGATTGAGATCTGCAGTCACTTTTGCAGCAGTTATTCTGGGTCACAGTCCTGCGCAATGTCCTTTTGTCTCTTTCAGTCAGTTGACCATGTTCTCAATGAACTACCAGAGCACTGTTGATCGCTCTAGGTAGGTCACTGAACTTCCTGTGGGGCAGACAGATACACAGACAGACTGCAGGACTGTGGCATTACACCCACAATCTGCAGATCGTGAGTGCTTCAGAGATCCCTAACAAAAAAAATAATAAATTCATATTTTTGTATATGCAATAAAATTGTGTATTTATATTTTTTTTTGGAAAAGCGAACTTATCCTTTAACACCAGCGTCTCCCAGCCTTTTAGGAGGTTTCTGATGGCAGGAGGTGGGGAGGGGTTTCTGATTGGCTGTCACATGATCAGAAAGCTCCTGATTGCAAGTAGAGATCGGGAGCTTTCCGTTAGCCGTCGGTAACAGTGTCGGGAGCACGCAGGTCATGCACTGTTTATCTTTTGGTATGCACATATTCGGCCTTTTAGCATTAAGGCCCACCCACTGAGAGGCCGCATATATCCATATGGCTGGTGGAAAGGAGTTAAGAAGTGACACAACAGTGTGGCTTCTACTTGTAATTGAAAATGTATGCAATAAAACTCTTTTTAGTAGTTGAGACATTTTTTTTCTAGGTAGCTTTAAAGGAAATGGAGCAAGCTGGGAAACTTGTGTACTATTTTATAAATATACACTACATTGCCAAAAGTATTGGGATGCCTGCCTTTACATGCGCATGAACTTTAATGAAATCCCAGTCTTAGTCTGTAGGGTTCAATATTGAGTTGGCCCACCCTTTACAGCTATAACAGCTTCAACTCTTCTGAGAAGGCCGTCCACAAGATTTAGGAGGGTATCTATGGGAATGTTTGACCATTCTTCCAGAAGCGCATATCTGAGGTCAGGCACTGATATTGGATGAGAAGGCCTGGCTCACAGTCTCCACTCTAATTCATCCCAAAGGTGTACTCTCGGGTTAAAGTCAGGACTCCACTTCCACTTTGTTATAATACCACTAAACAGTTGACCGTGGAATATTTAGTAGCAAGGAAATGTCACAGATGGATTTATTGCACAGGCGGCAACCTATCACGGTACCATTCTTTAATTCACTGAGCTCCTGAGAGCGACCCATCTTTTCACAAATGTTTGTAGAAGCAGTCTGCATGTCTAGGTGCTTGATTTTATACAACTGTGACCATGGAGGGGATTGGAATGCCTGAATCCAATGATTTGGAGGAGTGTCCTAATACTTTTGGCAATATAGGATATATGCACAAAAATTTCCATGTCTGTCTTAATCAGATGCTACCTGGAAAGTCATACAAGTTTGGTGTCCTATAACTATTTTTTTCCTCAAAGTTGCACTCTGGGATTAGCAAATACTGTCCAAATACAAGAAGCCTGTGTATTTCTTTCACAACTGTACAGTAATCCAGTGTGAAATGTTGCCTCTGCAAGGTCTTCCTATAATAACAACCAGTCTCTGCTGCTCTCTCTCCTTGTGCAGGGTGACTAGTCTTGTTTCCACTCCTCTTGTAATTTTCTGCAGACAGCCTGTAGTGGGTGGAGCCTGCTGGGCCCCTCCCACAGCTCTGCTTTCTGCACAGGTTGTGTACAGCACAGTAATGATGTGACTGCTACTTTTTCAAGGTATTAACTGGGTTTGTTAAAGGGGTTTTAAAGGTTCAAGGTTTTTTACCCCCCCCTATTCCTTACCTGAGCCCCCCTCCAATCCAGCAATGTTCAAAATAGCCTGGGTTCTATGGGGGCTCTCCCTCCTCATTGGCTGAGAGAGCAGCAGGAGCCCACTGCGTCCCAATGCTGTCAATCACAGCCAGTGAGCCAATGAGGAGAGTGCAGGAGAGGTGGGGCCGAACCACTGCTCTGTGTCTTATGGACGCATAGAGCAGTGGCTCAGTAGTGAGCACATAGTGATGCCCCCAAGGCAAGTACCTTTCCCTGTGGGCACTGCTCGAGCGAGAGGAGCCAGAGCACCGATGGAGGACCTGAAAAGCAGAGGATCGGGGCAGCTGTGTGTAAAATCACTGCACAGAGCTGGTAATTATGACAAAGCTTTAGTATCACTTTAAACATTGGGTGCACAAAAAATGGATTTTTTCCTCTGTTTCTTTTGAGGAACGATTGTCATTTTTTATGCGCAGGCTTCAGCTTTAAACTAGCAATGACACACTTTAGCCCTAGGATTCATTCTGTGCAGAGTGCTTTGTCTAGTGTGTCTTATAGGTTTTAGGAGAATTTGAAGGCTTTGGCTGTTTTTGCCTGTGCGTTTCTCGACCAAAAATGTTTTCCTGTACCTCTAAAAAGAAAGCAAGTCAATTCAGAATAAACATGTCATTACTATACTGCTTCCATAACCAAGTCTTAGAAAGCAATTCAGGAAGCTGCTCTAGGGCAGCGCAGTACAGATGCAGCATTTCTCATTCGTACAAGCTGCTTATTTCCCTCATCCTGCCTCTGATGGACTTAGCTAAAATTCAGTAATCCCATTCCAGTGTGAAATTCTTTTTCTGCTATCTGTAGAAAAAAAATCACTACAGGCACCAACTAATCACAAATAGCAATGATCTGAGATCCCTGTGCATTTTTTAAATAGGATTATTAAATTATGGAAGACCCACCTCAGGAGTGAATCTGTTCTCTTTCCTTTAATGTAGCCAGTTCAGAAAGGTTTTTTTTTTATTTGAAAAGAATGGGGAACAAAGACAGTTCTATTTTGGTATAGATGGATTTATTTGAAGCACCTATTAATAAAGTCCTTCAACTAAAAATAAATATTAAGCTAAAAAATTTTTATTTTCAATTTTAGATACAGTAGAGAATAGTCAAAACCACTGCCTTTTTCTAATCTGTGTCCAATCGGGGGAATTTTGGATAGAGTAATGAGGAGTTAGACCAGCCTTTCGCCACCTTTTTATACAGGGAAACTAAAGTATTACTTCTCTAGCTCACAGAATATTTTCATGGCCAGGAAACTGTAAATATAACAATACATAAAGCCTTAAATGTATTGTATTTAGCATATTTGACACTCAGAGCAGATAATATTTTTATTTCCCCTGCTCTAAAGGAAAAAATGTTTCAATAACAATCATGAAATGGAACACAGAATAAAAAGGGCCAAAAAAGAAACATCAATGGTGAAATGTGTAGTGCCCATCCCATTGGTGGTCAGTGGAAAAGTGGCTTCTTATATTGGTAGTTGGTGTAGTGGTCTCATACATTGGTGGCCAATGGGAGAAGGACACTCTTACATTGTTGACCAGAAGGAAAACTGCTCCCCTTACACACAGCTAAAAAAATAATTGATACCGCTGGTAACTTGGGGCTCAAGGAATCACTAGCAGTCTCCAAGGGAGAACTGGTTGAGAAACTCTGGGTTTGAGGTTGATTAGGGTTTTTTTGTTGTCTGTGTGCACATTGGGTCATCAGGACTAAAAGTTGAGAAAAAAAAATCCAAAATTTTTATCTCTCACCAGAAAATGAATAGATCAAAAATCTTCCAATGTGGACACTTGTTCTTCTGACAACTGTGTAAGGGGTGTGTCCCCAAGACAAAAAGTAAAGGGAAGTCACACCTATCAGACACAGAGTCCAATTATCTTTGTAGATTGGGCTAATGTTTATTATATGTAGCTTTTTATGTTTAATTTTGGTGTAAAGATGCTTATATCTATGGAATATACACAAATTGGCCATAGCATTATGACCACTCACCATAACAATCACACACCTAATATCAAGCAGGTTCCCCTTTTGCCACTAAAACTGCCCTGACTCATTGAGACATGAATGCCACTTGACCTCTGAAGGTATGCTGAGGTATCTGGCACCAAGCCATCAGTAGTAGATCCTATAAGTCCTTTAAAATGTGAGATGGGGCCTCCATGGATCAGACCTGTTCTTCCAGCAAATTCCACAGATGTTTGATTGGATTGAGATCTGGAGAATTTAAAGGCCAAGTCAATAACTCAATCTCATTGTTGTGTTTCTCAAACCAATTTTGAACCATTAGGGTACACTGCCATTGGGGAACATTCTTTCCATGATGGGGTGTACTTGGTCAGCAACAATGTTTAGGTAGATGGTATGTGTACGTGTGAGTAACATCCACATAAATGGCAGGACCCAAGGTTTCCCAGCAAAACATTGCCCAAAACATCACACTGCTTTCACTGGCTTACCTTCTTCCCATACTGCATTCTAGTGCCATCTCATCTCTACGTGACACCAACGCACCTGACCATCCACCTGATGTTAAAGAAAACACAATTAATCAAACCAGGTTACCTTATTTCTTTGCTCTGTGGTCCATTTCTGATGCCCATGTTCCCATTGTAGGCACTTTTTGGCTGTGGATATGGGTCAGCATGGGCATCCTGACTAGTCTGCAGCTACGCTGCCACACAACAATCTGCAATACCCATTTTTCTGCTTTCAACACATCAGCTTCAGTTACATGTTCACTTGCTGCCTAATACAGTATATCCTACCAATTTTCAGATGCCATTCTAAGGAGATGATCAATGTTATCCACTTTACCTGTCAGTGGTCATAATGTTATGGCCAACACAGCGGGAGTGTTGTTTAAAGTGATAGGAGAGCAAAAGTGTCAAACCACATGAACAGGAGCGGACTGACAACTCATGGGGCCCCCAGGCAATAGGGGATCATGGGGCCCCTGTTTCCTTGCCCAAACTCAAAAAAAGTCTATGAAAAAGGTACCAGGGGCATCTCATGGGGCTCCCTACTTACCCTGGGCCCTCGGGCAGTGCCCCAGTTTCCAAATGGTCAGTCCGCCCTTGCACACGAGTTTATACAAAGTAGTGTGGTGTTTAGAAACCTTTGAAATGCCTTTCTTTCTGATAACTAGCATGCATGGTTTTAAAAGCAACATGACTGAAATGCTTTCTCATTAAGGCCAGTAATAACCCACTGCCTATGAATGATTGAAGGACAGAAGTCTTGTACACAGAAGGTACATTGGAGCACACAAAGACTTCACATAGGCCTGCCAAAGATCAAAAACCTGCTCCAATGTCCTGGGTTGACTGATATCTTATTCAGTTTCCAAGGTGATTAAAGGCAAGACCAAACACTTTTAGACGTATTAGTGTTTTTTTTTTTTCTTCTAGGTTGCTATAGTAGCATACAAGAGGTCTAACATGAAGTCCAGTTTTGAAAAATTAAATAAAGTCTCTACATTTAAAGTAATTAATATATTGATTTGTGTTTGTCATAGTTGCAGGAAGAATTCCAAAGTTTTCCAAAAGGAGATCTGATTTTTTTTATGTTTGAATGGTAATTTGTCAAGCAAAGACAAATATAAAAATATCCACATATGAGGAAAAAATAACAAGCCTTCTTTCGATAATTGGGGAAAGCCACATGAGCCATTAGGTATAAAAGTCCATACCATCTAGAACACTGTACATGATTTATTCAATTACTCTGTGAAAAGCAAGTGAATATGACCACCTAGGAAAGAAGTCCAACGTTTTACCTTTAGGTGAGCATTTTTGTTAATATACGGAAGCATGGTAGAGACATCAAGAGGAAGATGCAAGGGAAGCAGCGGTAGAGAGGCAGAGGGTAATATTACACTCAGAAAATGAGAGAGCCACCATGGAATTGTAGGAGTGAGTCAAACATATTCAGATCAGGTACATGTCCCAAATGCACACAGCATTACATTTATCTAACTTATTCCATAATCTAGTAAGGTGCTCTATCAGTCTAATGTCTTTGTTCTCATTTAATAAGTGATATGTGATCGGGGAGTTGTTGGTTGCCATCTAGTAGTGATCAGGCAGCATGTCACTGTAAGGATATGTGATATCAATTTCTTCAAAATATTTTCTACACCTTGGATGGAGAGTCCAGAGGATGAGGTGAGTCAGAGGTTTCAGGGGTATTTATAATTCCACTGATTTGAAAAGCAAGGCATGGACCTCCAACTAAAAGATGTGATGCCAGGACGGATCCACAGGATATAGTATAATGTGCCCAGGATGTCTGATTTTTCATCTCCAACACACATGGTCCTTGTACCATTTTTGGGAAAGCTCTAAAATATTGACAAAAGAAAAAAGGTTCTTCCTCTTAATCTTCATAAACTAGCTACAGGCCTAAAACGCACGCACTTGCTGATGCTAGCACACATTAGTAAAAGTTCTCTTGGGCACAGCACAGCAGGAGCCCCAAATGCCAGGACATTCTGATACTCACATTTTAAAAATTTCTGCAGTGGCAAGGACTGGCCTCCCTTCCCTTGCATTGAGCACCTTCTTTTTCAGTATTAAATGTGTTGCTATGGCTATTTTAGTGGGGTTTTTTTTATAGCATACATTTTATATAGCGATACACTTTAGCTACCATCTAGCAGAAGCTGGGCTTCCTCTATCCAAAGTGGGTGGTGGTAGTGGTCATGTGCGAAACACAAAGGAATCACTGGGTTTGAGGACCCTGAGAAGCAAATAGGAGTCTGGAAGAAGTCCCAGGTAGAAGGAAGGGGAATCCATGACCTCGAGAAGACTAAAGAAGGAACTTCACCTTGGTGATGACACTAAAGCTACACGAGGGAGCGTGATATCTGCAATCGCTCAACTAGCTTGGAACTCTGGTTGCCTACAGAGATCATGAAATTGCTATAACCCAAGCTGACTCTTTAGCGTATCTACAGACCATTGACTAACTCACTTGCTAGGGAGGTGCATGTGGTATATGTACATCTGTAATATTTTGTATGTCTTGTATTGTTTTCCTACAATTGTAAGTAGCTTGTGTGTGTACAGCATTCTTGTTTGGTAAAAGCACAATAATATACTAAAGAAGTTTGTGTTCCTTGCTTTACTGAAAAATGGTCTAAAAGATAACAACCAAAACAATTAGGCTGGCCATCATAATGTAGGCCCAATAGGAAGGTGTGGCAGGACACTTTTATTGACATGCCAAATTACCATATTAAACTACCTGAGTTTTTAGGTCTTTAAACTGGAAAACCACAATACATATATAAACGTTATGGTTTTCAAGTGGTTTAGCCAGTTTATGGCAGAAGAAATCAGCCATAGTCTCAGTATTTTTTTTTAAGTCAGCCAATGGCTGGCTTTCTATTCAAAGCAGTCCTAGTGGCTCTTCAGTCACTAAATCCCTTTCAGTAGCAGCAGGAGGGGACGTCCCCCACTGCTCACAGGTGTTTCTTGGGCTGTTAAAATCGGTAGGCCCAAGAAACGATCTGATAGTCCGGCCAGCTGACGATGGAGGCGATGAAAGACTCTATGGTCTTTGATCCCCTCTATGATGATGGAAAACCGGAGCGACATCATGACATCACATATGGTCGGCAGCAGAAGTAAACACATTTTTTTTCTTTTTTAAATTAAAAGTTAAAAAAAAGTTGTTTTTTTTAAATCTTTTGCTTTTAAAAAGGTCTTTTTGACCCAGATCTCTTCTTAAAGAGGACCGGTCATGAATATTTATATTACAGGAGATGTTTATATTTTTTGTAATAAGAATAAAAGTGATTAAAAAAAAATAAAAAAGGGACAGTGTAAAAATAAGAATTTTTTTTTTTTTTAAAACTCCCCCATCCCTCCGTGCTCGCAAACACATTTAACACAAGTAAATCGCTCACGCATATGTAAGCCACGTTCGCAGCACATATGTGCGGTATTGCCACAAATGATAGAGCTTGAGCAATAATTCTAGTGCTAGACCTCCTCTGTAACTCTAAACAGGTAAACCGGAATCATTTTGAAAGCGTCGCCTATGGAGATGTTGTAAGTACTGTAGTTTGTCGCCATTCCAAAAAGCATGCGCAATTTTAAAGCGTGACACGTTAGGTATCTATTTACTTGCCATAACATCCTCTATCATACTTTACAAATAATTGGCGTATTTGTGTATTTTTTTGTTTTGTATTTACTAAAGTGTATTTCTTCCAAAAAAATTGCATTTGAAAAACCGCTGCGCAAACACCACATGACACAACAGCCTTATTCCAAAATGGATTAAATACATTTTTTTCCTCAACATTCTGCAAACAATACCCCATAATAACAATGTGAAAGGCGTTCATTTTGAAATCTTTGCAATCTATTAAAAATAAAAAACGAAAAAAACCCCACATGTACATAAGGATTCACAGCCTTTGCTTAATACTTTGTTGAAGCCCCTTTAGCACCAATTACAGCCTCAAGTCGTGTTGAGTATGATGCTACAAGCTCGGCACACCTAGTTTTGGGCAATTTCTCCTATTATTTGCAGTACTTCTCAAGCTCCATTAGGTTGAAAGGGGAGCGTCGGTGCACAGCCATTTTCAGATCTCTCCAGAGATGTCCAATCGGGTTAAAGTTTGGGCTCTGGCTGGGCCACTCCAGGACATTCACAGAGTTGGCCCGTAGCCACTCCTTTGTTAGGTGAGCTGTGTGCTTAGGGTTGTTGTCCTGTTGAAAGATGAATCGTCGCCCCAATCTAAGGTCCAGAGTGCTCTGAAACAGATTTTCATCAGGGATGTCTCTGTACATTGATGTATTCATCTCCTTCGATCCTGATTAGTTTCTGCCACTAATAAATATCTCAACATGCTGCCACCACTATGCTTCACTGTAGGGATGGTATTGGCCAGGTGGTGAGTGGTTAAAAAAAAATATATGGAGGATAGCCCCCATAGAAAAGAAGGTACTCTCATGTGACCCAGGCAGTTTTAACAATACAAAAACCTGTATGGATTCACATATTACACATATGCACAAGCATGTACAAAAATTTAAAATAGTCTCCATCCATCACCATTAAAATATGACAACGTTGTCACTTAAAACTAGGGAAGCCCTGGGAAGATGTAAAATTGTAAGATGTCAATCCCCAAAATGGTATATCACAAGGCTCACATTCATCACCACAAAGTCATCCCATATGACCTGGTGAAGAAGATGTGTGGAGGCAGAGCACAGACATAGTAAATAGGGGAATAACTAATCCTAAAGAGATGAAGTCATACATATAAATCAATGTTAGAATCAATTGAGATTATATCATTCCCAGTCGTGTATAGAATTGCAGAAATTCACCACTTAAATTAGGAACTCAAAAACCTAAAAGTCCTACCACCCTCATAAAGGTTGTGCTATGAGTAATTTCAGAGGGACAAGATCCTAACTTGGAATCAATAGATTAATAGATGTTTCAGGCAAACAATCAGTAAGGAAAATGCCCTCTGGCTGATAGCTGTAGGTAGTCATAAAATTATTTTGCAGGAGGAGGTCTGTGTGAAAGACATTAAAAAGTTGAACAGATCAGCCTGGATGTTCATTCACGTTGTGATTAAAGAACTTGTCTCCAATTGAAAGCATCAGTCCACCGCATCAGAATAGTTAGGCTGTATAGTGGGAAAGCTATCCACTCTCAGTGGCTCATTCAGCAAAGACCATCAGAGGGCAGTCACCCTCATAAAGGTTGTGCTATAAGTAATTTCAGACACACAAAGTCCTGACTTGGAATCAATAGACTGATAAATGTTCCAGGCAACCCAATCAATGGAGAAAACGCCCTCCGGCGGATAACTGTAGTCATTCATTAATTATTATACAGAAGGAGGTCTGCGTGAGGAACATGGATTGTAAAGTTGAACAGATCAGCATGGATGTTCATTCAGGTTGTGATTAGACAACATGTCTCCAATTGAAAGCATCAATCCACCCCAGCAGCTTATAGTGAGGCTGTATGGTGGGAGAGCTATCCACTCTCAGTAGTATAGAGATAATCCTCCTGCGCTACCTTCCTACCCCAAAAAGAACCAAACAAAGTGGCCACAGAAACCTAACTATATTCCAAATAGTGACAAATAATAAAAGGTAACAGGGTGCTGTGCTACTAAGTGACTGATATGTAAAAAAATGAAGGCCATAAACTAGATAAAAATATATCACTCAACCAGGTGTAAACAGAACATAAATTTGTAAGGTGGTACAAAAATGCCAAGTGACAGGGCCAGGCGCAGGAAATCAGCTACGAAGTGCTAGTGACCAGGGTGGATTTAGTCAGTAAGGCTTGATTTAAATCCTAGTTTTCTACATAAAGACTAATTCTTGCTGGTATAACTTTAATATGCAAGTAGATGAAGATTTTTAGAATAACTTCATATTAGTTTTTTTATCCCCAGTTTAATAGGTTAATCATTCATATTTGGACAACTTTTCTGTTGTACTTAGGAAGGAGAAAAATAATCATTACCTTAATAATAACAATTTAAATAGATTTATTCAACTGAAACAATAACATTCCAGCATATGTTATTTGCTTAAACAAACATCCATGTTTGGTAACTAATTTGGCTAAACAAAATATATATATTATAAGAAATTTAAGACTGTCAGCCCCTTCCTCCTCACACTTACCGTATTTGCCGGCGTATAAGACGACCCCCCTACTTTTCCTGCTAAAATGTAGTGTTTGGGCTATACTCGCCGTATAAGACTACCCCTCTTCCAATGCACACCAGTGGGAGGAATAGTGTCCCATCATTGGTATCAGTGGGAGGAATAGTGCCCCATCATTGGTATCAGTGGGAGGAATGGTGCCCCATCATTGGTATCAGTGGGAGGAATGGTGCCCCATCATTGGCATCAGTGGGAGGAATAGTGCCCCATCATTGGTATCAGTGGGGGGAATAGGTGCCCCATCATTGGTATCAGTGGCAGGAATAGTGCCCCATCGTTGGTGTCAGTGGGGGGAGGAATAGTGCCCCATCGTTGGTGTCAGTGGGGGGGGGGGGAATAGTGCCCCATCGTTGGTGTCAGTGGGGGGGAGGAATAGTGCCCCATCGTTGGTATCAGTGGGGGGGAATAGTGCCCCATCGTTGGTGTCAGTGGGGGGGAGGAATAGTGCCCCATCGTTGGTGTCAGTGGGAGGAATAGTGCCCCATCATTGGTATCAGTGGGAGGAATAGTGCCCCATCATTGGTATCAGTGGGAGGAATGGTGCCCCATCATTGGTATCAGTGGGAGGAATGGTGCCCCATCATTGGCATCAGTGGGAGGAATAGTGCCCCATCATTGGTATCAGTGGGGGGAATAGGTGCCCCATCATTGGTATCAGTGGCAGGAATAGTGCCCCATCGTTGGTGTCAGTGGGGGGAGGAATAGTGCCCCATCGTTGGTGTCAGTGGGGGGGGGGGAATAGTGCCCCATCGTTGGTGTCAGTGGGGGGGAGGAATAGTGCCCCATCGTTGGTATCAGTGGGGGGGAATAGTGCCCCATCGTTGGTGTCAGTGGGGGGGAGGAATAGTGCCCCATCGTTGGTGTCAGTGGGAGGAATAGTGCCCCATCGTTGGTATCAGTGGGAGGAATAGTGCCCCATCATTGGTGTCGGGGGGAGGAATAGTGCCCCATCGTTGGTGTCAGTGGGAGGAATAGTGCCCCATCGTTGGTATCAGTGGGAGGAATAGTGCCCCATCGTTGGTATCAGTGGGAGGAATAGTGCCCCATCGTTGGTATCAGTGGGAGGAATAGTGCCCCATCGTTGGTGTCAGTGGGGGGGAGGAATAGTGCCCCATCGTTGGTGTCAGTGGGAGGAATAGTGCCCCATCGTTGGTATCAGTGGGAGGAATAGTGCCCCATCATTGGTATCAGTGACACCAATGATGGGGCACTATTCCTCCCACTGACACTTGCTGACCCTGTTCTAGTACGGTGCTGCTGCAGCCAGCATATGTGGTTGCAGCAGCACCTCTACACAGAGCACTTACCTGCTGCTCCGGCACTCAATTTTCGCGGGGCCGCTCGGCTCCGCCCCCTCGCCGGTGATTGGCCGCCTGTGTGCCTTTCCTGAGCTTCAGTTCTGGCGGCCAATCACCGGTGAGGAGGCGGAGCCGCGCAGCCGCACGAACATCCAGTGGCCGAACTGAAGGAGACGCCGCGCTTCCTGGTCCGGATCGTCGTGGGACTGGATCCAGGTAAGAGACGTCAGCCCCTGCAAACCCCTGTACTTAATGCCGCAGCCCCCCTAACATGTGTACCGGCGTATAAGACGACCCCCGACTTTTGAGAAGATTTTCAAGGGTCAAAAAGTCGTCTTATACGCCGGCAAATACGGTAGTTTCACTTTCTTCTTGTGCAGATCTATTCCACTCCAAACAATTAGAAAAATATTGTTTCTATTCTATTCACTGTAATGTACAGCGCTGAGCGAACTACTGGTGCTTTATAAATACTGTATAATAATAATAATAATAATAATTCACTGAACTTCTTGAAACTTAGCACTGAAGGGGTTGATTCTGTATTCATAGGTTTGTAGAAGTTAGGATGAAGGTCTTTTTCTTAACTCTGTTCATGTTATAACATTTTTGCTGTGAAGAAGAGGCATGTGATCTCCGCTGAGTCAAATTCAGTTTTGAGAACTGCAAAAGTAAACCAATCATCTGTGATAATATCTTGTAGGCAGAGAAACTGCCCAATAATCTTACAAAAACCTCTGGAAGAGCATGACATTGTGAATGGATTAATGGCATTTATTTACCAAAAAAATAAAAACATATACAGCCTTATTCTACATAATTAAAAAACTAATCTTTATTTCATGATGGAATAACCTTTGGATGGTAATATATTTTCCTCAAAAAGCATTTTATTAAAAAAAAATCAGATTTAAATCGAAAAAAATCAGATTTTTTTTATTTTATTAAAAAAATCATTGATTTTTATCCACCCTGCTAGTGACACAGGTGAATAAAACAATAACTACAAAGAGTGACTCAATTCCAAAATAGACGAGCAAAAATACTTCATAAGTGATAATGCCAGCCGCAAACAAACTGGCTATGAAGTGTTAGTGACACAAGTGAATAAATCAATGGTTGATATATTCAAAAAGTGAAAAAGTAACTCAGTCCCAGAATAATCAATCAAGAATAATGGATAACTGACTCACTTCAAAAACATCAAAAAGTGACTCAGTCCCAAAAAAAAAAAAAAAAAAAAAGTGTATATATATATATATATATATATATTATGACAGTCCCACAAACATCAGAAAAGAACGCAGAAAAAAACGCAGTGAATCTTCAGTGCATGCCGTGACAAGATCCAGTGCTGCAAACATATATGGACAAATCCTCCACCAGCTAGCGTGCGTGCTCACCTTCAAAATTCGACCCACAAGGAGTCACAAAACATAGAGAGCCTCAAATAATGATTTCCAAGAAAAAGATCCTCGATACACTCAGAGAGCCAAAGATCATCTCCTCATCTCCAACGGAGCCGACAAACATTCATAAGCATGCTCCAGCAATGGCCGCAGACCTCTGTCATCCACGGCTTCTGTCTGTACTGGATATGATGTCGCCACGCTTCCATCCTACGCGTTACGTCACAAGTCATGTGACTTCCGCAGGGCTTGCTGTTAAAATCAGTTGAGATTATATAATTCTCAGTCATGTATAGAATTGCAGAAATTCACCACTTAAATTAGGAACTCAAAAACCTAAAAGTCCTACCACCCTCATAAAGGTTGTGCTATGAGTAATTTCAGAGGGACAAGATTCTAACTTGGAATCAATAGATTAATAGATGTTTCAGGCAAACCAATGAGTAAGGAAAATGCCCTCTGGCTGATAGCTGTAGTCAATCATAAAATTAATTTTCAGGAGGAGGTCTGTGTGAAAGACATTAAAAAGTTGAACAGACTCAGCCTGGATGTTCATTCAGGTTGTGATTAAACAACTTGTCTCCAATTGAAAGCATCAGTCCACCGCATCAGCGGATAGTTAGGCTGTATAGTGGGAAAGCAATTCACTCTCAGTGGCTCATCCAGCAAAGACCATCAGAGGGCAGTCACCCTCATAAAGGTTGTGCTATAAGTAATTTCAGACACACAAAGTCCTGACTTAGAATCAATAGACTGATAAATGTTCCAGGCAACCCAATCAATGGAGAAAATGCCCTCCGGCAGGTAACTGTAGTCATTCATTAATTATTATACAGAAGGAGGTCTGCGTGAGGAACATGGATTGTAAAGTTGGACAGATCAGCATGAATGTTCATTCAGGTTGTGATTAGACAACATGTCTCCAATTGAAACCATCAATCCACCGCATCAGTGGACAGTGAGGCTGTATGGTGGGAAAGCCATCCACTCTCAGTGGCTCATCCAGTGGGGACCATTAGAGGGATCAGTTAGGTATAGTACAAAATAAATCTCACTTACATTGCTGCTGTCACTGCGGTCCTGGCATGGTATGCACTAGGTCTCCACACTTCAGCCAAGGGAGGATCAACAATTATCCCATATCAAATGGAAAACATCCTCTGGAGACAGGTGATCCCACATGAACAGTCCAACACTCCAAGTACAAATGACCCCGGAGCACTCCTTCCTGGTCAGAGCAAAATCAGACCTCCATAAATACAGACTGACCAAATCCCTTAGAAGGTTGGCAGGCTATACTGGTGTAGTTGGATATCAGTACATGGTCCCAGAGCATCCTAGGAAAGAGCTACTGTCAACGCATTTTGCCCATTCAACTTGTACACAGGCTTTGTCAAGATCAGTTAGGGTCACCCTACATCTTCAATTTATATGCTCAGCCTCATAACGAGGCTACTTCAGTATTAGATGGTGCCCTTAAAAAGCTCAGCTTCTATCATTTACCCTGATTCAGGTTATACTTATTTAACTATTTAAAAACCAATGGTGGTGAGTGGTGCCTGGTTTCCTCCAGACATGATGCTTAGCATTCAGGCCAAAGAGTTCAATCTTTGTTTCATAAGACCAGAGAGTTTTGTTTCTCACAGTCTGAGAGTCCCTCAGTGGCTGCCATTTGCCTTTTACTGCTTCAATCTGGCCTGATTGTTGGAGTGCTGCAGAGATAGTTGTTCTTCTGTTCTCCTCTCTCCAGTGAAATGCTGGAGCTCTTTCAGAGTGACCATCGGGTGCTTGGTTACCTCCCTGGCTAAGGCCCTTCCCCCTCGATTGCTCATTTTGGCCGGGAGGCCTGCTCTAGGAAGATTCCTGGTGGTTCCTAACTTCTTCCATTTACAGATGATGGAGGTCACTATGCTCATTGGGACCTTCAATGCTGCAGAAATTTTTCTTAACTGTGGGACCTTATATAGACAGGTTTATGCCTTTCCTAATCATGTCCAATCAACTGAATTTCCCACAGGTGGACTCCAATCAAGTTGTGGAAACATCTCAAGGATGATCAGTGGGAACAGGATGCTCCTGAGCTCAATTTTAAGTGTGAATACTTATGTACATGTGGGTTTTTTTATTTTTAATAAATTGCAAAGATTTCAAAACAAACTTCTTTCACATTGTCATTATGGGGTATTGTTTGTAGAATGTTGAGGAAAAAAAATAATTTAAATCCATTTTAGAATAAGGCTGTAACATAACAAAATGCAAAAGTTAAGTGCTGTGAATACTTTCTGGATGCACTGTACTGTATATAATGTTTTTGGGTTATAAGTAATGTTCTAGCAAAAAATACAGATTTAAAGTTGTAAACAAAATGTCCCAGAAAATGCTTGGTCTTCATGTGTAAGAAGACTTTAGCTGGCCATACACTACTAGATTTTGTTTCCTAATCAGCTAAAAAAAATCTATAAGATTCATCCATGTACACTATACAGCAGAGATGAATCTCCTGCTGAAGCTATTATACTTTGAGAGCCAGTGGCACTGCTCAAATTTTAGCTAATTCATCAGAAAGTGGTTGAAATTTGATCAGCATATGGCCAGCTTAAGTCTTGTGGCTAGAAATGTGTCAGGAGACCAATACTAGTACATCTAATGCTCATACTTGTGCTCGTGTGCATTTGCCAACACACAGACTTCAGTAAATCGCATGCACTGTCACATCTACGCACATTGGCGTGTGAATGTCCAGTGTGGAATGGCGCCAAGCTGCCTATTTAAAGGAGGCCTTGATGTGTGCTAATTGCTGGATGTTCTTCAGCTAACCCATGACCTGTGCTCCTGCTCTTGTCTGATCTCCATTGCTAACCTGGCCTGCTCCTGACCTTGCTTTGTGGATTCTTGAACAAAGCGGTATTTTAGAACAACCTCCTGTACTTACATGTGGTGTTTAGAAGTCTGTAAAATCTCTCTCTCTCACCTTAAAGGTATGTGAGATCACCTCGCTATGTTACCCTCTTGGGACTGGGGAAGCCCCGATACATATTGTACTACAAAGACAAAGAGAGGGTGCACCATGCTAATGCACTATCTTCATGTATCATTAGTAAAATAGAAGCAAATATACTCAAACACTAGCATATACGTACAAGCTTGTCAATCTATTCCAACAAAACAAATGCCTTTCCACCGCACATATTCCTTGTTATGGAAAGTAGCCACCCAGGTATGTTATGGCCGACATGTTTCAAGGGGAGTCCCCTCTTTATCAGAGCCCTTCATCAGGATTTCCTGTGGACCGCCATCCCTTGTCCTATTATGGTGTATATGCATTGCTGCTGACTGGGGCCCTGAAACTATTGCTACCTGATTACCAACACCCGTGCTGGTAACAGAGTCTCAAGGGGTAGCCCTCTTGTCACTTCAGCCTCCAACCAAGGTATGTGACAAAATGACAAATGTGCTTTAAAGAATACTTGGGCCATTCCAACTGACTATTCAAAAAAAAAAAAAAAAAAAGCACAGGTTATCTAATTATATCTTTCCTCATAGTAGTCTGAGTCTTTCTACTTGTCAACAAGGCCTCCCATAACAAGAGACACATACAAAGACTTAGGATGTGGGCCAATGTACATTTATAGTGATTTATTAATTACAGGTACTTCTACCACTGTCAATTTATGCAGCACTTTACATATATATTGTACAATCACATCAGTTCCTGCCCTTCAGGAGCTTACAATCTAAGGTCCCCATCCCACATTCATACATACACATACTATGGGAAAAAATAGATTTTCAGATACCTTTTGCTACTTATAATTCTGAATCTAGTGATAACACACTTTTAACTTCCATTTTTGTTTTCACTTTAAATAGTTTGGGCCAAGCTGGTCCAAATGGACTATTTCCTCTACTAATTGACATGGCCATTGTCAGTGCTGTATAAAGCTATGGTCACTTGGCCCAAATGAGCTATTTAAAGGTAAAGGAGAGATGGAGTTAGACTGTAAAAATAAGAGAAGTTAATTATTAGGGTTTCCATCCATTTTAAATCTCCTTGCCTTCAGTCAAGCGGCAAATCACATCGGCACCCTGACAGATCTATGTTTCCTGACCTTGGTAAACACATTCCAGTCTCTTTCCTCATACTGACATTTTTAAATATAAAATGTTTGTTTTCAGAGCTTCCCTTTGGGTTTCTCTCCTGCCCCTTCAAGGTAACTTTGAACTTTTTTCAGACCTATGACTTAGAAGGACAGTGAAGGAAGAGTGAGTATCAGCATGCTGGGCACACAAAACATTATCAACATGGTGGAAAATAAGGACATGGCTTCATTGAGCCACGGGAATTGAAATCCTAAATTGTTAGGCTTCTGCAGATTGTTATGCAGCTCAGTGCTGCAGAGAGGACATCAGGTAAAGTTGAGTAAGGTCATTCCCTACGCTTTTCAGGATCACAGTCTAGAAATAAATTGCTATCAGTGAGAAGTGCCAGTTCTCTGTTACATAATAAAGTATCGGATAAGCCATCTGTATCCTTGTCAATAGGATTTCATATTTAAATAAAGTAGAACTTAAATTAATGTGTACAGTGGGTAAAATAAGTATTGAACACGTCACCATTTTTCTAGGTAAATATATTTCGAAAGGCGCTATTGACATAAAATGTTCACCACATGTCGGTAACAACCCATGCAATCCATACATACACAGAAACCAAAACAGATAAGTTCAGAAATTAAGTTATGTGTAATAAATACTTTTTTCCCTGTGTCATTCCATTTTAACGCATAAAGAAAGGGAGGTGCAAAAAGGCACCCAGCTGAAATCTATCAGTACTTAGAAAGCAATCCTGCCCCTTGTCAGTGCAAATTAATACCAACTGGTTCAGTCTCAACTGATGGCTCAGTGTCTCATTACCAAGGTGTCACATCTCATGATGGGTAAAAGAAAAATGTTCTCTCAAGATCTTCACAACCTTATTATTGCAAAACATATTGATGGTATTGGTTACAGAAGGATTTCTAAACTTCTGAATGGTCCAGTGAGCACTGTTGGGGCCATAATGCAGAAGCAGAAAGAACATTTCACAATAAACCAACCATGACCAGGTGCTCCACGCAAGATTTCTGACAGAGGAGTGGAAAGAATTATCAGAAGAGTTGTCCAAGAGCCAAGGCCACTTGTGGAGAGCTTCAGAAAGACCCAGAATTAGCAGGTAGAATTGTCTCAAAGAAAACAATAAGTAATGCACTTAACTGCCATGACCTGTATGCACACTCACCACGCAAGACTCCATTGCCGAAGAAAAAGCATGTTGAAGCTCATTTCAAGTTTGCTGCACAACACTAAGACAAGCCTGTAATATACTGGGAGAATATAGTCTGGTCAGATGAGACCAAAATTTAACTCTTTGGATGTCATAATACATACTTTGGAGATCAAATGGCACTACACATCACCCCAAAAACACCATACCAACAGTGAAGTTTGGAGGTGGGAACATCATGGTGTGGGGCTGTTTTTAGCATAGGGTACTGGCAAACTTCATATCATTGAAGGAAGGATGAATGGAAAAATGTACCAAGACATTCTTGATACAAAATCTGCTGCCATCTACCAGGATGATGAAGATGAAACAAAGGTGCAAGACAATGATCCCAAGCACAAAGCCAAGGAAACTCTCAACTGGTTTTAAAGAAAGAAAATGAAGCTGCTAGAGTGGCACAGCCAATCGCCTGACTTGAATCCAAGAGAAAATTTATAGAAAGAACTAAAGATCAGAGTTCATAGAAGAGGCCCATAGAAAGTTAAAGATATGAAGAAAGTTTGTGTGGAAGAATGGGCCAACATCACAGCTGAGCAATGCATGTGACTAGGAGGTATCTTGAAGCTGTCATTACCAACAGAGGATTTGTACAAAGTATTAAATAAATTTCAGTTAGCGTGTTCAATACTTTTTCCCGGTGTCATTCCATTTTATTACACACAACTTAAGTTCAGAAATGATTTGTTTTGGCTTCTTTGTATGTATAGATTGCATGGATTGTTACCGACATGTGGTGCCAATTTCATGTCAATAGCACCTTTAGAAAAATATTTACCTAGAAAAATGGTGATGTGTTCAATACTTATTTCACCCACTGTATGTGCAAAAAATTGTTAGTTTTGGAGCTTACTGGGCCTTGAATGCGGTGGCTGCATCAGTTTTCTTTTTCCCACACTTTCCCCCTTTATTTTAACTTGGTAATCCTGCCATTAACACGCTTCCTATACTAGGGTGACAACCATACTGAGCAGTGTTGTCACCCTAGGATAGGGAATGTGATAGGACTACTTAGCATGTCCCCCTCTTTTCCATAACAGTACCAGTGAAAGGCAAACACTTGAAATACAGCATGTGTAATGTATTTTGTATATCCAGGGGTGTGGGCTTGTTGCCAGGCTGTCTGGGGTGGGCTCTTGGCTGGTCTGGGTGCCTGGCTGTTGATTAGCTTACTGTTAATTAGATCGCTACTAGCTGTTAATTAGATTACGGTTTGATTATATCACAGTTAAATGTTAGCTGTTCATTAGATGTACTGTTAAATTTACTGATGATTTTACGGTTTACAGGTTGCATTGTTTAGGATCATGTGATCAAGCTCCTATCTGATTTTGTGTGGTATAAATTCAGTGTAAATTTTCAATAAAGTGGAGTTCCATGTTGCACCTAAGCTAGTGTCGTCTAGTTCTTGGCTACAATGCCCAGCTATACTACCTTGGTCCTGTGTCCCAGCGGTTCTCTGACGGAAGCACCCAGGTGGGGTGCCAGGCGATCCGTCACATTACCCATAAATATAAGATAACAACTGCTTGATGTGTCACATCTGTAAGTTATCAGACATCCCTGGCCAACATTGTAGGAGGAGAAACATTTTTGTGTTCCTTTTGATAAGCTAGATGCAAAAAGGTGGCTGGTAGCAGCTCTCCTTCTAGGAGAAGCATCCCTCTTCCCAGTATTAAAGCGAAACTAAACTCTCTTAATCAACATTGACTATTTTTAATCCTTATGCTGCTAGCATTAGTAAAAATATAGGATAGTAGATTACATTTGCTTGTTTGAAACTTTTAATCTTACATTTCTTTAATTACTTCCTGGTTTCTGGTCTGGGCACATACATGCCATACATCCCAGGAGTCTTCAGGAGGGGCTTTCTCAGCTAAGCACATGCTCCTGTCTGCATGCCTAAACAAAGGGCAGATGGATTCCAGGTTGTAAATTCTATATGAACCATCTACCCTTACTTAATATGGCTATGGCTAAAAATCATAAGTGGTGTTTTTTAAAGTGATTTCTCAGCAAAATAAAGCATGGAGACATGGATGGATGGGTGAGATTGCTTTGAATATTAAAAATGAATTACATTGCATTTTTGGTTTGCGGTGCTCAATGCAGTGTAGGTCTACTTTAACAAGACAACAGATGACCTGATTTTTGCCTACTGGGCACTTTTACCCCCTTCCTGGCCAGGCCAATTTTCATCTTTCAGCGCTGTCGCAGCTTGAATGACAGTTGCGCGATCATGCTACACTGTACCCATATACAATTTTTATCATTTTTTTCACAAAAATAGAGCTTTCTTTTGGTGGTATTTAATCACCACTGGGTGTTTCATTTTTTGCACTATAAACAAAAAAAGAGCAAAAAATTAAAAAAAAAAAGTTTCTTTGTTTCTATTATAAAATTTTGCAAACAGGTAATTGTTCTCCTTCACTGATGAGTGCATTGATAAGGCTGCACTGATAGGCAGCACTGATGGGCACTGATGAGGTGGCATGGATAGGTAGCACTGATGGGCACTGATGATGCTGCATTGATATGCAATGATGGGTACTGATAGGCGGCACTTATAGGCACTGATGTGTGGCACTGACTGACGGCACTGACTGGAGGCACTGATGGACACAAGTGGGTGGCACTGATGGGCACAAGTGGGTGGTACAGCTGGACACAGGTGGGTGGCACTGATCATCAGTGACCTGATGATCAGTGCCAATCTGTTTTCTGACAATTTCCGGTTATCGGCAGTACTTTTCTCATGCTGTGACAGCGTGAGGAAAGTGCAGCCGATAACCGGCAACTGTATTTACCCGCTGATCTGCTGTGCCATTGGACACAGCTGATCATGTGGTAAAAGGCCGCTGTGATTGGCCTTTTAACACATCACGTGATCAGTTGTGTCCATAGGACATAGCGTTCACTGAGATTGCCAGGTGCGCACCACTAGAGGCGCGGGAGGGCGTGTTCTGAGAGGATGTCATATGACGCCCTCCCAGAACTGGACAACCATGCTGTAGCTGTCACTCGGCTATAGCGCTGTTGCCAAGTGGTTAAACACTATATTGCCAAACATATTGGGTCACTCCTCCAAATCATTGGATTCAGGTGTTCACATCACATCACCTCCAGGGCCACAG
Source organism: Staurois parvus (assembly GCF_062004578.1). NCBI lineage: Eukaryota > Metazoa > Chordata > Amphibia > Anura > Ranidae > Staurois > Staurois parvus. The sequence continues at coordinate 8,550,665 of NW_028317814.1, read as the reverse complement.
GTGTATACAATCAAGCACCTAGGCATGCAGACTGCTTCTACAAATATTTGTGAAAAAATGGGTTGCTCTCAGGAGCTCCGTGAATTCAAACGTAGTATCGGGATAGGCTGCCACTTGTGAATAAGTCCATCCGTGAAAATTTCCTAGCTATTAAATATTCCACGGACAACTGTTAGTGGTGTTATAATAATGTATTATAACTGGGAACAACAGCAACTCAGCCATGAAGTGGTAAGCCACGTAAAATGACAGAGCGGGGTCAGAGCGCAATCAATGCATGCTGAAGCACACAGTGCGAATCGTGTTTCTCTATCTGGCAATTCGATGGACATGTCTGGGTTTGGCGTTTGCTAGGAGAATGGTACTTACCTGACTGCATTTGGCCAAGTGTAAAGTTTGATGGAGGGGGGGATTATGGTGTGGGGTTGTTTTTCAGGGGTTGGGCTTGGCTCTGTAGTTCCAGTGAAGGGAACACTTAAGGCGTCAGCATACCAAGACATTTTGGATAATTTTATGCTCCCAACTTTGTGGGAATAGTTTGGGGATGACCTTCCTTTTCCAACATGACTGCGCACCAGTGCACAAAGCAAGGTCCATAAAGACATGGGATGAGCGAGTTGGGGGTGGAGGAACTTGACTGGCCTGCACCTCAACCCGATAGAACACCTTTGGGATGAATTAGTGTGGAGACTGCGAGCCAGGCCTTCTCATCTGACATCAGTGCCTTCCAGTGCCATCAGCCAACTTCTTAATGTCTATGTCGAACAGTGGTTAGCACTTCTGACTTGCAGCACCAGCATCATGAATTTGAATCCTGGCCAGGGTGCTATCTACATGGAAACTTCAAGCTCTCCCTATGCTTCAGTGGATTTCCTCTTGGTACTCTGCTGGTAGGCTAATTGACTCCTGTCTAAATTGGCCTTGTGGATGCTAGTTTTACTCCCTTGAATGGCTGCAGCACTGCGCCACAACTGCATGCATTGCATGCAGTAGCAGTGTGGTACCATTCACATAAATGAGTCACATCTAGCCATGTGGTAACCTGTGGAAAGGTTTACTGCACCTTTGAAGAAAAGCATTGCAGCTGGTGTACCACCCACTCTGGCCACTATGTCAGGCTAAGGGGGTGGTAAAAGCACAGATCAACTGCTTCATAACTGTAGAAGGGCTTGTTTACACTTGCAGTTGGGAACAGAAAAAAACATATAATTGAGGCGTATGTTTACTACCTTTCCCCTCCCCTCAACTGCTCCCTCTAAGTTACAAAGGCAGTGAATGGGGGTGTACACATGCCAGGATCATGATTCTTCTATCCCTCCTGTTGAGCTTGGCAGGCAGTGCCACCCTCCTGAATTTAAATGCTATTAATAAAACTGTGTATTTTAGAGTCATGTAACTCTGGTTATCTTAAAAGGTCTGCCTGTTCTCCTTTTAATTTCTCTGTACAGTTATATGGGAAGAGGTACCAATACACAAACTGATACCTGGAGAGTGCCTCAGAGATGCTGCATCCCTCTTTCAATGCACCCAAAAGGCTTCTAAGGCCTCATTCATACATGCATACGTCACACATGCGCCATTCACACATGCATATTCTATCCGATAGCCAAGAATACACCCATGCAAGAGCTGTCCTTTGCCTAAATAAGATGCAAGAATTCCATGCATTTGCATGGAGGTAGTCCCATTCATGTCAATTGGGACACAGCATCCACACAGGCACAGCTACTGCTCCCGATTTGACAGTTGTGAAGGTTCATGTCCCCAAACGCAGACAGTGGGAATTTAGGGACATGCACCACACCTGCTTCCCAATTGAAAAGAATGGGACTACCTGCATGTGGATGCATAGAACCTCTGTGCATCCCATGCAGGCAAAACACAACCCATACATGGGGGTATGCTTAAGTACGCCTGTGTGAATGAAGCCTAAAAAGCAATTTAGAAGCAAAACGATAGTGGACTGATATGGATGCAAATGATCTTGTTCTGGCTGAACCTTGCATGAAATGTCCAATGGCCATTTGCCAAAACATGTAAAGAAGAAATAAAAGCAAAACTTTTTTTCCCATGTTTTTGCCCCCGCCACCCCCGAGGAGATTTCTCTTCAGTTCCTGTCCGATAGCCAAGTGCAAGAAATCCTTATAAATTAAGGGAAATATTTGGGGTCCCACCAGGTCACCAGAACTAGTGTCTCCAATGGAACATTGTCCTAATACTGTTCTGATGACAACTCAAAATTTTACTTTCAATGATAATAGTAAACAGCAGTAAAAACTAACAGGTGTTCTAATCCCTCTCCACTCTATACACCATGACTTGAATCCAAGGGATGACATTCCTGAAGGCTTGTTCTGTTGAAACACAACAAACGTTGGCTGGATCACCAGATTCAAATAGAAGAAAGAAAGCCAAAAGAAAATGCATCACATCTAAGAACTGGTAAGCTGCAATATAATAAAATGTTTTCTCTTGGGTTTAATACCACTTAAAAGGGCCCATTTACACTTACCAATCTTGTGTTTTCCATAAAATGGGTTGCCAACACACAAGAATGCCCAAAAATGGACATGCAGCATTTGTTTCCCTGACACGGAATACCACAACCCAATGGTAGCACATTACAGTGCAGGGTCATGCACTGTAATGCATGTGCATCAGAGCTGCATTGCCTTCATGCATTGGGATGCCATTCAAATGAATGACACTGCAATGTGCTAATGATCGTAATGTGTGTTAACATGTTACTGCAACACACAGCATCTCAAATTATTGTCCAAGGTCAAACTCCAAGCAAATATCTAATCACATAGCTGAAATGCATATACAGCATGTAAACTGTCCTACCTGGTAAAAGATTTGTTATCCTATTTAGCTTTTGATCCTGCAAGCCCTTACAGCATAGACAGACTGGTGACCTCATGTTTTTTCACAGAAGATGGGCAGCATGACTGGTCAGTGACCCCACCACCAGCTTGCTGATTAGACGATGAATAAATATTACCACACTGCTAAAGTCATCAATCAGCTGTCTTCTCCCAACGTTAGGTTAAGAGTACTGAATGTAACACCCTCTAGCTTAACGAGATCGGGTTTTCTTTTCTTAGGCAGAGGCAGTAGCAGCCTGGGATGAGTCAGCCTGGGAGTGAGGTAGACAGGTTCATCTCAGGACAGGCTAGGGAGGTTCTGAATGTCAGAGCTTCTGAAGCCCTCTCACCTCTCCAGAAACCTGAGCGCTTTATGGAGGAGGGATAGAGGAGGGGAGGAAGAGCAGTTCTGCATGCTTAAGGGACCTTGGCCAATTCCCTGGCAGGAGGCTGAGCATGGTGACCAAGGTAACCTTTAAGAAACACAGAGCCTGGGAGTAACAGGGGCAGTGTCAGGTGGAAAATGGAGTGTGGAACCTGAGAGGGGGCTTAAGGAAGGGCTTAAGGAAGGGGCCTACCTACAGGCAAGTGCTGGACAATAGAAACTCCACTGCACCACTGTTTTCTAGGAGGGACATCCTGAACAGCAGGGAAGGAGCCAGCCCAGCGAAAAACCTGAAGGCAGCCACCAAATGAATAGGCTTTCAGGAAAGACAGTGTGAGTACTCTTACACTTTCTGGGCCACATAAGTGGAGAGGGCAGTCAAGTGGAAAACCCAACTAGCTTCTCATCTGGGGCTGCTGTGCTAAATAGGCAGTTACTGGGCCCCCTTGCCCATGGAAAACCCTCAGTACAGCTGGGTGAAGAGAAAGTCATCTGGGGTCTGAGGGGGTACACCTGAGAGCTGGAATTCTCTCAGAGCAGAGACTATTTTGTCCATATCTGTACTTAATTGCTAAGGAGTTTGTCCTCAAGTTTGCTGTTCCCTAGGGCATCTCATACACCCCTCAACCCTATCTAAGTTATCAACCCCTTAATAAAATCACAAAACCAAGCTCAAGGACAGTTTACTGACTCTGAATGCAATGTGTGGAAGAAAATGCATGTTGCCTGGCTGTGCAGAGCTCTAGGGAGACCCAGAACTCAGTGACTCCTAAGGGGATAGTGTTACATGTACAATGCAGTAGAATCCAACTTGATCCAGAGCTGTCCATTATATATATTTCCCCAGTCTATGGTCTCCTGCACAATGGACGTCTAGTCCCAGTTAATGAGGGACTGCCTCTCAGACTTTTACTGCCTTCCAGCAGTGGGGGCGGACATTGCACGAGTGTACATGGGTTCTAAGGCTTAGACTGCAGAAGAATGCACAAAAAGGGATTATGAATAAAGCTTCAGGTACTTTCGCAAACTTTTTTTTTTTTTTTTTACACTTTTTATTCTGCCCTAATAGGAGGGGCATTCAAGTCAGACTGGGACTTTTGAGTTTATATAATAGAAGAACAAATTTCAAGGAATGGACACTGCATTTATTTTTCAATATACTCCCCTGCTTATTTTATACATTTATCCCAGCGTTTAACTAATGCCTGGAAAGCTTCAGCATAGAAAGATTTGTCAGTACACCGGAACCATCCTGGAACAGCCTGCTTCACTTCGTCATCCTAGTGTTCACAGTTTCCACAGTTTGATTTGTCTCTTGTGCAATTTCACAACAAGATATGCTTCAATTATCCATGATCAGGCGTTCCATGTGCTGAATGTTCACAAGAATGACTGCTGTGGGCTGGGAACCACCACTGCCAGGATCATTGCTTGCAGATGTACAGCCATCTTTGAAATGCTTACAGCATTCAAATGTCTTACTGCAGTTGAGCGTCTTATCACTGTTCTGTGGTTGAAGTCTTCTGTAGATATCCATAGTTTTTATACCTACGTTCACAAGAAACGTCATCACCACACACTGTTCCATGCACGCACTTCCTCTGTTGTCTGCAATCTTGAATAACAGTCTCTGGACTGGCCAGCAACATGTATGCCACCTATCAGTAATAGGACACACTTGCCAATTACTACTGCGTGTAGTATCGCCTTGTTAGCATCCCTTTTTATACCTATAAAATGAAAAGTCCCGGTTTGACTTGAATGACCAATTCTCGTACAATTCTTTTAACATGTTCTGGCCCTGAGTCATCTGCATGATAAAGTGGAACAAATAACGGTTTCGAAATGTGGCACAAAGCAATCTGCAAACCCCCTCCCCACTAAAAAAAAATCCAAAATTCTCTCTGATTTACTGCATTTCAGGTCTATGACTAAGAAATATATAGGACAGGCACAGCCAGGCTACTGGCATTTTCAGAATGAAGCCAGCGGTCTTGCCCTTATCATGACGGAACTCGTCAGGTCTATGTCTGTGTCTCTGGACAGCTCATATTTTATGTTATAAATACCTGTTTATTCCACCAGACTGTATTAGGGAAAATAAAAAATGCCAGTAATGCATTTCTAGCTGTATATAGCAACAAATGCCCAGTGGCAGTAAATGAATATTTCTCTCTCTATCTATCTATCTATCTATATATGATAAGGGTAAGACCGCTGGCTTCATTCTGAAAATGCCAGTAGCCTGGTTGTGTCTGTCCTATATATTCTGAAAATGCCAGTAGCCTGGTTGTGTCTGTCCTATATATATAGGACAGACACAACCAAGCTACTGGCATTTTCAGAATAAATAGGACAGACACAACCAGGCTACTGGCATTTTCAGAATGAAGCCAGCGGTCTTACCCTTATCATGACGGAACTCGTCAGGTCTATGTCTGTGTCTCTGGACAGCTCAGATTTAATGTATAAATACCTGTTTATTCCACCAGACTGCATTAGGGAAAATAAAAAATGCCAGTAATGCATTTCTAGCTGTATATAGCAACAAATGCCCAGTGGCAGTAAATGAATAAATAAACATTAAGTATATTCTAATACAAAAAAAAAATGTAAATCTCTCATACTGGCACCTCTGAGTGTATTCCATTAGGTAAATCTGGCACTAATGTGCCAGGATCTTTCTGTAGGGCTTTGCTGGAGGGCAATAACAAGTTCGTACAACCATCAGACATTATAATACAGAGTTTTCACGTTTCTAGAAAATCATTAAGCTAGCCAGGGCCAGTTGTTTTCCTTCACTGTGAAGAAAAGGAATTAGATGTGAACTGAGTAGGGGAGAACATTATGGCAGGCATCAATGCAATTAAAGTGACCCTGTCACCACAGGGACCAAAGTAATATAACCCAGGCTTTAAAAGAAGATGCTTTACACTTATTTTCCAGTTGCCCATATATCTTCAAACTTCAACACCTTGATGATTCCTAACTGCTGCTGGATTCTGCAGCATCCAGGGGTGTTAAATACCTGTCCCCCAACACAGACATGGGTTCCTCTCATTGGTTTATGTTTCCTGGACTGACTGGGGATCCACAAAGTGACAACGTTTTAAGACACGGGCCACCAGAAAGGTAACTAGTTATACATGTTCTTTTTTTACAGAATGGGCTTTGTCAATTTTGGACCTTGTGGTGACATGGTCTCTTTAAAATATTGCATTGATTCACATCTAGGGTATCTACTAAATTATGGATAGCACTGTACGTTTTCAAGGAAAGGGGGCACCAAGCCAGTGATTAAAAAGTCCAAGTGAATTTATTTTATCAGATATATCTGCAAGAAACATGCCAGCACATTTGGCTTCTTTATTGTGGGTATTTCTGATCAAATAAATTAGATTATTTAATCAGTTTGGAGCGCTTTTCCTGTAGCTCTTGCACTTAACCTGAAGCACCACCTAGGGGCCTTTTGGTTTGAGAGCACCCATAGTGGAGTTATAACACTCCAAAATATAGACCTGATTACACTCATTTAGAATCTCTCACTTTTGATTCACAACTGAAGCAGTGTGTAAGCTGTTCAGACACTTTAAGCATTTCTCTCTTGAACAGATGGCTATACTATATATTGCAAAAAGTTTGTCAACACCTTATCATCACACCTGTATAAACCTGTTTGAAAGCTCATTATGAGATCATGGGCCCCCCTTCAATCCCCCAACTTTGCAGCTATAAAGCCCTTGCTCGTCTGAGATGACTTTCCATAAGATTCTATAGTGTGTCTCTGGGAATTTCTACCTATTCAGCCTGAACATTTTCTGAGATCTGGAACTGATGTTAGACAAGGAGAACAGGGTCATCACACCTATAGAAGATTGTTGAACATCCCATTATAAACATCTGCTATTAATTTGGACTTGGTTCGACTCTTTGTGCAAACTCCATTCTTATTTCGACAAGATTTTGGAGTGTGTCTGGGAATTTGTAATTATGCAACCAAAATAGGTGTTTAATATGGTTGAGGTTAGGGCTCTGTACAGATCTCGAGTTCCCCCACATCAAACTAAAACCATGTGTATATGGACTGGGCTTCATGCACAGTCATGCTGAAACATAGAAGGGTTTTCTCCAAACTGTTGTCACAAGGTTGGAAGCACAGCATTGTCTAAAATGTCCTTATATGCTTGAAGGAGAAGTACAGTCAAAGCTTTTTTGGCTGTACTTCTCCTGTGGATCACAGGAGTGCAGGTCGTTCTGTACTCCTGTCACCAGTTTTCAGCCGACAGCGGGCTGAAACCCACTGTCAGTTGACGTCACTCAGCCAATCCAGGCTGGGGAAGAGATCCCGACTTCAAAGTTGGGATCCTCTCCAGAGTCTGGGGCGGCACCTGCCTCAGCCTCTCAGCAAGGTGCCGAGAGCCTGATCCAGCTGCTCCCTCCCCCGCCACAGCCCAGCGGTTCAGTGAGCGGGGGACAGATGCAGCATCGGACCAATGCTGCATCCGCCTAGGTAAGTATATTTTGTGGAAAACAACAAACCCCATTCTTCTCTTTTAACTAAAAAGCACTCATCAAGGGGGTGGAGCCAAGCATGGCAAGTGAGAGGACACAATTCTCATCGCTCCAGAGGTTGATCCTGCATTTGATCCTTTCCCCTGTCACCAAACTTTACCCTGTGGCTCCTAAGGTGCGCTGAGAGCGTTGTGTGCTCCCCTGTGCAAGTTGCCTGGACTTTTGCTCACTTTTACTCAAATTATTGCCCGAACAAGGAAGGAGGATGCTGCGGCCCATGCCTCTCAACATGGCGCCGATACCACACAGCCACCATGGATTCCATGTGGAGCTGATAAATCTAAAGAGAAGGATGCTGTGAGTACTAGACCAAAAACCCCCAAATCCTCCGCTAAAGAAGCTCCTAGGGACATGCTGTACTACACTCAAAAGCTTCATCCTCATACGCTACATTCGACATGTGAGTCCCCTGCTGACATACAGGAAGAGAGGGAGGGAGGGAGATCGACTACTAGGGAATGACGCCATTATGGTAGCACAGGATAACAAGTTACAGGATGACTCAGAGGAGAGCCCTTCCAATCAACAGCAGCCCACTCTCAGGGAAATACTGAAAGCAGTACAAAACTGCATTGCCTCAGTAGACAAGCTAAAAGCCCACCTGGGGGGTTAACGGAGAAGGTGGCGTTGATCCGGCAGGACTTTCAGAAGATCAGAGACCGCACCACTGTAACAGAGGGCCGCATCAGCGACTTGGAGGACAAACATCCCCCCGCTCCTCCATGATTCTCAGACAACTAAACAGCTAGTTCAGGAGAATAGCCTGTGGGCAGAGGACATGGAAAACCACGAGGCCCAACAACGTCCACGTAGTGGGCTTCCCGGAGAAGGTTGAGGGTCAAGACCCCACTGATTTTGCGGAATGCTGGTTACTTGACACTTTTGGCAAAGAGTCCTTCACACCTCACTTTTCTGTGGAGCAAGCCCATCGGACCTCTTCCAGACCCCTACAGCCAGGCCTACCCCCTAGGCCTCTGCTGATACACCTTCTCAACTACTGTGACAGGGAAACAGGTCTTATGTTTGGCCCAAGAACATCACAACGTTAATTATAATGGGGTCAGGGTTTCATTCTATCTGGAATTTTCAGCTGAGGTTCAGCGTAACAGAATGAAGTTCAATGAGGTCCGGAAGAGATTGCAACACCTGCAGGCCTCCTACGCCATGCTCTACCTGGTGAGGCTCTGCATAACATCAAGAGGACAGGCCCATTTTTTCGATACTGCTGCTGAGGCCTCTAACTGGCTTGATGCACATGAGGCGGATCTTTGTCGTTGTCCACCTGAGGCGGAAGCAGACTGATTCTGCTTACTTCCTAATTATCCCCTCACTTTTGTGTGCTCTGAACACAACGGGATATTTATTCAACTTACCTATCCAGTGTACCTCTTCACATGTGAGACCGGGGAGAAATTGCTTTTTCCCCTCTTCAACCATCGAGGATGGACCTTCGAATGCACCATGATACCATATGATCTTAATTATGCTTGGACTCAGATACACTGTTTTTTTTACCTTTCGGTTTCTTTTCATCAAAAGACATCTTTTTATGTGCCTGGTGCACTTATAATCTCCTCTTTTGTTCTTTACTTTTACGTGGTGCAAGACAACCTAGTTGTTTTTTGGTGGTTCAGAACAGTGCTGTTGCACCAATGGTTATGTATACATTATGTTAATGTCTCAGCTTTCCACAGATTTGCTCATTGTATTGTACTGCAAGTTCTGGCCTGGTTTTGATTACCAGATATTCCCTCTCGATCTGAATCAGGCCTCGAGGAGACAGTGGATTGGACCCCTCTTGCCAACCCCATTACTTTTGCACTCTAAGATGTTTTTCTCTAACACACAAGACCCAGTATGTCTGGGCTATTACTTGTTCTGGAAAGCTATGATTGGTGTGCATATAGTGTTGTGGAACGTAAGGAGTGTCCAAGATCTTTTGAAGAGGTCTATGATTGCTAATAATATTAGTAAGCATCAACTGGGTATATATGGATTCCAAGAGACTCATCTTACTAAAGATACAGCCTCCTGTATAAAATATGCATGGTCTGGCTGGTCCTATCACTCCATTCTGTAAGGGAATTCCTGTACGGCAACTGGCTAATAGAAATGAGCATAGGCTCAAGCATGCGTGCACACAGGTGCCCACACGCAGGAGCGTGCCCACTGTTTCTGGTGCCAGACAGACTATTTAAAGGAGGCTCTTACTCTCTGTCAGTGCTGACTTGTCTTCAGCTAACTTCCTGTTTCCTGCAGTATCCTGTGTGTATCAGTTACTTGACCCGGCTTGCCATTGACCTGCTCTTGAATCCTGTTTATGCTTCTGCTCATCGGTTTCTGATCCTGGCTTCTTCCTGACCTCATCCCTGTCTTATGTTTCGGTACCTCATCGCTTGCTCGTTGCTGACCCTGGTTATTACTCTGACTACGCTTCTGGCTCCAGTTTTAGCTCTACAGTCCTGCCAAGTGCCTGTCCTGTCTGTCATTACATCAGCTCCGGTTGTCACGGTGTGTTCCGGCCTCACGCTTATCAGAAGTTCCGGAAAGCCATGTACACAGATCTTGAAGTTCCAGTGGAGTGCGTCTTTAACCTCAGCTGGCCGGCATCTCCTCTGTTCCTGACTGGATGCCCATCACCAGCCACAAGTTCCACAATCAATATCCACATGCACTCGTGTTCCTCTTGTCCCTTGGCACCATCTGTTTCACCTTCAGTGGGGCCTGGGTGGAGATACAAGAGAGGCTGACCTTGTCAATTCAGACTTCTATCAGGTACGTGACACATTCACACCTCCTTTTCTAGGTGGGTGAGTCTATTGACACACAGCTCCCTGACGTTTAAATAACTTGGTTCTCAAATAGACAATGTGGGCAGATATGTCTTTATACATTGCCAAATTTTTACAGTAAAATGTGTCCTGACAATGGTTTATGTCCCACCCCTATTTTCCAGGGAGGTTTTGCAGTTACTTCTTGATAAATTGACGTTCCAGATCCTATTACTAGGCGACTTTAATTGCTACCTGAATCTCGCCTTGGATAACCCCCCCCTTCCTCCATAAATAGCACCCCCAGAGATACACTTCTCTATCGCTTTATGGGGGATGTGGGTTGGATAGACTTTTGGCATTCTAAAAATCCTCTAGAGAAGCAATTTTCCTGTTTTTCGAAGTCCCACATGTCCCTATCCCACATTGACCTCTGTCTAGGTAACCCCTCCTTGCTGCCCCTTCATACCGATATTAAATATGCACCCAGAGGCATTTTGACCACTCCCAGCTTGTTGTGTTGCTAGACACCAGACCTTCCTCCTCTCTGTCCCAAGGTGCCTGGAAACTTGTGCTGCAGGTGTGGAACACCTTTAAATAATTCCTTTGGGGTATTTTTATTGCTCAAATTAACAAGGTGAATTGTGCATCTAATGACTTGAAAGTGGACTTAGAGCGACGGGTGGGCTAGATGGAGACACTGTATGTAGATAATCCAACTGATGAGGCCAGGGATTCATGTCTGCCCAGAGGCTCTGGACCAAGTGGTCTCATCCTCAGCGAATAAAAGACAATTCTTCACTAAGCTGGCATGAGGAGAACAGATGGTGAACAGACGGGCAGGTTGTTGGCCAAGATAGCCAGAGCTCAGCAGCCGGTTACAGCCATTGGTGCCTTGTAGGGTAGGGATGGCAAGCTTGTGAACACCCTGGATTCTATTACCACGGAACTGGCCTTGTTCTATTCTTCCCTATACCAGTCAAAGCAGACGTGTGAACCTGAGGGTATTTCTGACTACCTTGCCTCTATTTATTTACCAATATTGTCAGGGCAGAGCTGCACTATGTTGGACTCTCCCCTGATGATACTTGAGGAGCTGCAGTTGGCAGCGACTGCCTTCCCTAGCTGCAAGGAACCGGGCTACGATGTTTTGCCCATTGATTTATATAAGCAATATGGAGAGAGCATCTTACTTTATTATTAAAGGTGCTAAATGAACCTATAGATTTGGGTAGACTCCCTATTTCCATGATGAAAGCTAACATTGTTTTCATACTAAAATCAGGCAAGGATCTTACTGACCCACGATCGTATAGGCCAATTTCCTTGTTGCAGGCTGATATAAAACGTTTGGCAAAAGTTACTGGCTCTCTGCCTTAATAAGGTTATCTCTACGATTATACACCCAGACCAATCTGGTTTTATGCCACAGAAGTCCACGGCCGTTAATCTGCAAAGGCTGTTTCTCAAAATCCAGGCTAGGGCTAACAACCCTAGAGAGAGCTTTGTTGTCATTAGATGCCGCCAAGGCCTTTGACGGCATAGAATGGCTGTATCTTTGGGCCGTTCTTTCCAAGTTTGTCTTTGGCCCTGGTTTTACTTCTTTGGTTAAGTCACTTTTTATGACCATCCAGTGGCGGCCATTAGGGAGGCTAGGCGACTGTCTCCCACATTCATTCTGGGAAGGGGCACACGCCAGGGATGCCCCTTGTCCCCGCTATTTGCCTTTAGCTGCCTCAATTAGGCATAATCCTGAGATAGTTTGTTTTTAGTATGGTACATTACATGAGAAAGTTATGCTATATGCTGATGACACTATGTTACCACTGGGGGACACTTCTGGTTCTCTGGAGGTGGCCATCACTAGATTTGGGACGTTCTCCGGACTTCTACTTAACTAGGACAAGTGTGCATTGATGCTTCTAGATACCAGCTCTGCACAGGTAGTTGATCCATCCTGTACTGTACCTGTTACCGCCTCTTTAAAATACCTTGGGGTAAAGGTTACTCCTCAACTGGTTGACTTCTGTTGACTAAATTTGCATCCCCTACTGAAAAGCAAGATTTGGAACAGACTCCGGTTGTCTCTGGCGGGTAGGGTGAACTTAGTTAAAATAATTTTCATGCCCCAGTTGTTGTTACTTTTTGCACAATGCTCCTATGGTTATCCCATTACGCATTTTTTGAATGGTGAATTCCATCTTTAGACAATTGCTGTGGCATGATAAAGCTCCTAGAATACGGCTTGAACATTTACAGTGGGCTAAGGATGCTGGTGGTTTGGCAATGCCTAATGCCTGGCTATACTACAACTGGTGGCCCAGTTGCAGCACCTCTGGAGGGGTATGGCCCCCACCCTGACTCAGCAGTCACCCCCCCATCCTGATCCTTCCAATACTATTTACTTCATATAGCAAGGGTGGTGAATCTGCCACTGGGATTGGAGGCTAGAGCCTTTGCCAAATCTAATAGGCTTTTGCCTACATACGCCCTAATTTAAAAAGTCTGGAACAAGACGAAGCAGTTGCAACAGGTCTCAGGCTTTATTCAGTATAACTCCATATGGCACAATACCAATACCCTGAACTAGCCAATTTACAGCATGCTCCCTGTTGGAGAAAATATGGAGCTACACACTTGAAGGATATCTTCAAGGATGGCTCTCTCTGTACTTTTGAAGAATTATGTGTTAAGTTCTCCCTACCAAAAACAATGTTGTTATTTTATTACTTCCAACTGAAACATGGAGTACTGACACAGGGCCCCTCAGTGGTGTGGAGCTCTTCCCCAACCCCAATTTTCAATATGATGGCTAACACAACATCTACCCAAGTCTTTATCTCTACGCGTGTTACGCAATGTTGCAGGGAAGGTTTTTACAGTATTTTCCTCTGACAGGAACAGATGGCAAGCAGATGTTGGTTCTTTCATGGAGGACCAATGGGACGTGACACTACAGGCAGTGCCCCAATGCTCCCTTAACATCAGGCAATGACTTATTGCAATTGCATGGGTAATTTGGACTCCCCTACTTGTGGTAGATGCTCCAGAGACCATAGCGATCTAATTCACTTATTTTAGCGCTGCCCTGAACGACACATTTACTGGGCAGGCGTGACACATACCATAAACACTATGTTTCAGGTTTCTATCCCACCTGACCCAAAACCTTGTTTATTTGGTATTTTAGATGACTTTCAATTACCAACTCTTACTAGGGAGGCGGTTGCTAGAGCTCTCTTCCAGGCTTGGAGGGTTGTGCTTTGGCACTGGAAGTCATCAGAATCTCCCTCTCATAAAGAGTGGGTACAGTGCATAGGTGAAACTCCGACTTGAGAAGTACATATACCAACATAGAGGTTTTCGTAAATTTGAGGATCTACTGGGCCCCTGGCTGGGTACTCCAGGCCTGAGTCTGCTGGATTTGGTCCTAGAGAGTTGATGTTGTATCCCACTGTGAAGTCTATTTGCCATGGCTTGGCCTAGCCACTCTCAACTGCTGCTGTACTGTTTGCATTGCATCTAGATTGTTGTATTCATGTTCTAGCTTGACCTCTGTACACTAATGCAATATCATGGATGTCTACTTGGTTTGATTCCTGTAACTACTGATATTTGCTGTATATGTAAGAGGGATTTCTGGAATTGCTGTTTATTTCTTATGTCAATTATTCAACAAAACTTTCTTTGATTAAAAAAAAAGTAATAAAGCACCCACAAACAATAAAAGGTTCTTTGAGTATACCCAAGAAGAAAGTTATAAGCTAACATTACAGCTTAACATGTATATACGCGAGTATTTTACTTGGATTCCACTTCTTTCTAATAGATGCTGTTTCATTAACTAGGAAAAGGAGCGCTGGCATGCATCGAAAATTGCTTTCAATACCTGTAAAAATGTAGCCTTGACATTGATACCACTTGATTTCCTAAATGAATACATTTTCTGTCTAGTTTAAAGGTTTCCTAGCATTTACACAGTACATATCCTGATCAAATAAGAACTTGCTTACCAGCACACCTTTGTAACTCTTTCTAGAGCCTCCAGAGCATGTCCTCTTTTATTTGTCTTGGTCTATTCCTCCACCCTCTTCATCCATCTTCATGAATCTCCCCGATCTTGCACAGGACACAGATGACTTTGACTGGCAGGCTTTAAAACGCGTCAGCTTCTCTAACGTTGTTAATCTTCCAGTTTCTTTTCTTTCTTTTTTTTAAAGAAAATTGAAAAAAAACATGACGGAAGTGTTGTAGCTGGAAAGGCTGATAAAAGTTCCCCAGATAACATCTCTCTTTTGGGTTGATTTAATAAACCTGCAGTTCTGCTTTGTCAAATCCCCTCCGTTTCACGCTGCCAGAGTGAATGGAAATAAAACAATTGAAGGAATGCCTGAGACGAGAGATGGGGTGATAAGACGGGGGTGAGGGAACTCGTTTGGATAACAATGACTCGATTTAAATGTCAGAAGTATTTTAACTTGATGCTGATAAACATAAGCTTGTCTGTGTCCTCGCTAATGCTGACAAACTGCCTTCTTCTGCGCTTTACACTTGAATGCAGGGCCCGTGGTGTTTTCTCGCAGAATGCATTTTGGTTGCCATAAATACAGCCATGCTTATCACTGGATAATTATACGTGCCAATGGCTAGTTAGCGGCTGCAAGGTGATATTGAGAGGATTAGCTTTTCGGCTAAACAATCGTTAAGCATGCCGACTCATTAAACTATTTGATGCACAAAATTGCCGCTAATGACTGATTTGAGGGGATTACTGCTGCAGTAAACCGTAATTAACAGTTTATAACGGTGGTTCTTGTTTTTTAATTATGCGTTAGAAGAGGAGGAAGTGTAATATTTCGAAACACAGTGGGTTTCTTTCTTGCACGCTGCTTATGAAATCCTCAAAGCTGCTCTGGGGGGGGGGGGGGGTATTCATTTCTTGGGGGAAATGAGTGAGGTCGAGGGCAAGAAGGACTGACATCAAAAATATCTTCATCATTAGGTAATTCTGACCCAGGAACCCTAAAACCTCATACACACTGTGGTCATCTTAGAGAAGGAAGTACCTGTGGACATAAACCAGCTGGTAGAACCATCACCATGTTTAACTGAAAATAAAAAATGCAAATATAGCGCTTTCCCCCAAAAAAGCTACTAATGTATGGATCCGCTGATTCCAGGTGACAACAATCCTTTTTGACAATACCACACCCTCTGACAGACCAAAGGCTGAAGGAGGATTTACTCACGAGGCAACCAGAAAAGAAAAAAATGGCAGCAGCAATAAACCATAATGGAATAAAAACAAACTTGTACAATACGACAAACAATACAGGGGCCAAGTATTTCTGTACCTGAAAACTAAAATCATAGGAGGGTCCTAACTAAAGGTGGTATTGTGATGGATTTGGTAAAATGCCTATTCTGTTTCCTGTTTAAAATATACAATTTTATACATATTTACTTTTATACTTTTTTATATTTCTAAATATATGTGTTGTGCATATATATATATATATATATATATATATATATATATATATTTATATATTGTCTGCTGGGCTTTGCAGTCCTCAACTTGTTTTGTTCAGAGCGATGCTCTCAACCCCTCCCTTCGCACTGAGAGGACCTTATACTTGGGCTTTGGGAATGTGAGGGGGGGTGAAAAGATAACGGGATGAGAAGCAAGCATCAAGTTTCGACATTTCTCCTGTATTTCAACCAAGCAAAATGTGCCTTTTAGAATGCGACTGTATATACGTAATAGTGACGTATACTCTATTGTTTTCTATGTATAAAAGGTTAAGCACCGCCCTGCAATAAACAGAGATGAGATGATGTGAAAGTGGTTGTACTGGACAGTTGTCCGTGTAATTATTTTCCGGCGTGCACGCAATCCATATCTCAAAATTAGGAACAGCAGCAGAAATCCTACCCTGAGCCCGATTGCGGTTCTCCCAACCTTTTTAGCATGAGAAACTGAAATGTTCTTGAGTGTCTCCAAAATCCCTCCCACTGGCTTGTGTGGTACTAAATGTTGGAGCCCAGAGTCCTGTGTCAGATCACTCAGGCATATTTGTGTAACACTACCCCCTTAAGAACCAGAGTATTTTTTTGGGGGGTTCCCTGTCTGTTCTGAGCCTGCTTTGAAAGTACAGCCCCTGCTGACACCACAAGGAACCTTTAACAGGAGGACTGCCTGGCTTTGAACCATAAAATAAACACAGAGAGCAAATATTCTGATTGTATTGAGGTCAGAGTTTAAAGAGTACAAGGACAACAAGAATGTTCACCTGTGCTCCTGTATCCAACAAAGCTTTGGTGTACACTCCCTCCATTTGAATAGAATACAGGTGATGGAAGTCTATCTGAGCAAGGCATTGCACTTCGGATCTGGGCTTTCCCTGGCTGAGTTATTTGTAAATCCTGGAAAAAGGCTTTCAAAGAAGCAGAGTGGTGTGTATTGATCCCCTGCATCCGAAAACCAGTCAATGGAGATGGGAGGTGAACTGGTTTTAGGGGACAACTAGTAGGAGAGGTCTAAGTAATTATGGTCTCCAAAGTCTGCATCCCTAAGTGGAGCTCATGGTTTCTTTTGGGTCCTCAGTTGGTTCCTTTACCAAGGCCCCCTGAAGTTTCCTGCCAATGTTGGGAAGAACAGCTTCTTCAAGGCTTGTACTACTTCGGCCGTAAGGTCTGAAGTTAACTTATTAAGTGGGCATTGTGCCCCAGTTCTCCACACTGGAAGCAGCACCAGGTAGACCTGGTATCAGATTCTCCCCTATTTGCAGCCATTGCTATCACTGTCTGCCCCATTTCTGACATGGTCTTCTGCATAGCAACCTGGGCCTCCCTGAATTGCCCTAATGTCTTTTGGACGTCACAAAAAGGACTGTTGAAACATGGCTTGAGCTTGGCTAACTGTAACAAAGTCTGTACTATATTATCTACTGGAACCATAGCCTGCACTTCAGGTGTTTTATCCCCAACTAAGATAGTTTGAATAACACAGGAGGAGGCCCTTGGCCTAGTTCTGCTCTGGATTTCAGCTTTCCGGGCTTTAGCTGCAATCAAGGCCTCTTCTTCCCATATAGTCGTTAACAGTTTTTAATATGTCACTGAGCCATAAGGATAACTGACCATGAGCTTCTGCACAATTAGATATAAGGTTTGATCCCCTTTCTGCACTTGGGCCCAAAGGGCCTTGTTGGCACTTTCCACTCTCACTCCTCCCTGTGCAACCACTTGTCCAACCTTTGTACAATCAGATAGCCTTTCACCTTCACACTGATATGTGTGTTCAAACAAGTATGCCAGCTCTTTACAATTCACGACTCTCTCGAACAATTGCCGCAAGGCTTCAAGGCACTTGTGTGCTATGCAACCTGGTTTGTCTCATTTTATGTTCCACACAGTGTCAGAAGCAGGAGTCCCTAAGCTCTCCATGACTCAATGCCTCTTTATGACATCAGCTACTTCCCATTCTTCTATGGCCTGTAGAGCTTGATCAATCCAAGTGTCAAAATAGTCTTCCTCATGGGATGTGGGTGCCTTGCCAGAGAAGAACCTTAATCTCTGGTAGTTACCTGGTGAATGAAGTGGAGTTTTTTTTAATAGAGTCTCTATGAACTTTCCTAGTACAGCCAAGCTAGTAGCAGGTATTCCCCCAGCAACATCAGCTGAGGTCTAGGGTTCAGGATCAGATGCACCCATTCTAGGACTCTCTATGCCTGTATCGAATGAAGCTAGGTTGCAATAGCTGCACCATCACGGTTTTGGTGAGGTATAGACTCCAGTCTAATAATGGAAAAGGGACCCCTTTCTTCCATTCCGTCAACATCAGCATAGGGGATGCATCTGGACCACCTTTCATATCCAGGATGCTCACTCTTTGATCAGGAATCTGGGTAGTTAACATCTGTTCATCCTGCCCTTCAGTTTAGTCACCCCCTGGAAGGCTCAGGACTACACACAAATCTGATCATGCCCTTAAAATTCACTCGCCACCCCAAGGCCATTTGTAAATGTCCTGGATCTCATAGGGTTTAAACAAGCTAATGACTGCAGCAACCATGAGCTCGTTACTGTTATGTTCAACCAGCTCCCAGCTATCCAGAAAAAAGGTGTTCATGTGGCCAAAGAGCCAACTGATCACTTTATGGAATTGTGAAGGTGATGCTCCTTTGACTTGTAGTCCTATACAGTTCAGCAGCATTCCCACTCCACATGTGTATGTAAACAGCCTTTGCGCAACGTGTTAGGTAACATCAGAGTAAAAGCAAGGATTTTATGGCCATCATTCACTGTAAACACAAAACTGATAAGCTGTAAGGCTCAGTTCACACTACTGAAATGTGATTTTGACTCGATTTGCAGTGCAATTATGTAGCGTGACTTTGATGCAACTTTGGTTGCATTTTGGATGAGATTTGCATTTTCTTCAGGGCCAAATTGCACTGTAAATCATGCCAAAGTAGCACAGGGCCCTTTCCCAAAGTCGAATCTCAGCTGCATTGATGTGAATGAGCACCATTGAAAGCAATGTTATTTTCATTGTCACGTGACCCAAGTTGCATCACTGTAAACCAGGCCTAAAAAGGTTCCCCCATGCAATGCATCGCCCATGGACAATTTTGCGTACTATCGTTTTTTATCCTATCTCACAGGCACAAGTAATTTTAAGGCTTGATTTGTGTGGCATCTATTTACTTGATGCTATCTCATCTTTTACATTTTACCCCCCCCCAAAAAAAAAAGAAAAAAAAAATCAGGTAAAAATATGGTTTATTTTTTCTTAAAAATATAGTTGCAACATAAAGAAAAAAAAAAAAAAAAAAAAAAAAAAAATCGCAATGGCAACCATTTTATTTTACAGGGCCTCTGCTTAAAAAAAATATATTTTATAATTTTATCATGTGCAGAAAATTAAAAAAATTGCTCTGGATGCAAGGTGGTTACCCAACTAAGAAAGCATAGAAGTGGAAGAAATAGCCACTATATCAGGCTAAAAAAAACACTTTTGCTGTATTTGACTGACTTTTTTGTTTCGTTCTCAAATAATTGATATTTATCACGGATAAGGACCCTGATTATTGAGGTCTGACTGCCTGCAGCCACTTGTTTTCTTTCTTCATTCTCTACAAACTACGGCACAAATAGATTTGCATATTTAATAAACTCAGTCTGCCTCATTGTGCTTCCCACTGACATGCATCACTAAACTATATCAAGGAAAAAAATATTTAATAACATTTAATTAGTCATGACGCATTCATAAGAGAATGGGATTACTTCATTGCCATAAAAGGCCGGCCGCTGTTATGTACGTGCTGGCCGCACTGCCTGGCTCTGCGTTGTCAGGTCGCTCTGCCTGTCGGTGCGCTCTGCCTGTCAGTAAAAGCTGGCAGGTCTCACAAGAAGGACTCCTCTTTGTCTAAGCATTATGATAGTGTTATAATTGCTGTAATTACCCTGCCTTGTTTTTGAAATTTAAAATTGGAAATTCTCCCCAGTCTCCAGACTGCTGACAGCCGGTGACTAGTCAACGTAACGCAAAGACCATGCAAATCACACGAAAAAAAAAAGAAAAAAAAAAAGAAAAGGAGTTGTGTATTTACATATTCATCATTTTATGTTTTGGAGAGAATACCAACAATGTAGCAGCAGAATTAATGAAATCAGGATGTGCAGAACGAAAGCATTAAAGCTGATGTGAACTCTAACTAAACAACATGAAAGAGAACCTGTCACCAATTTGAAATATTGCAGGTTAAAGTATAGATGAATCAAGTATTTTAAATGCTTATTTTTAGTGTGTGTATACAGTATATATGTGTGTGGTGTGTGGGTGTGTGTGTGTGTGTGTATGTATGTGTGGGGGTGTCATGTTTTTTTTTTTTTCCAAAATCGTTTCTACTCACTTGTGATTTTCTTTTGAACTTGCTAGGAAATCTGACTACTCCAGGAAGAGTCATTTTCCTAGCGCAGCGTCCCACCCCTCCTTGCATGCCATAGTTCTATCCTACACTGAGAGTGTCTAATTGCTATCTGTGCTGGCCCAGCTCCTCCATCCCTTGACTTCCCTATATAACCTTCTATGTAGCTGCAGGTGGAGCAGTGAAGGGTCTTTTGAGAGTCTGCTGTCATCACATTTATGAAGGTAGCACCCAGTAGCAGTCTCAGAGCTTTTGGACTTCAGCACAAGGGAGGCTTTTATAGGTAAAGAAAAGCCATAAAATATGTTAATTGCACATACAGTATAATCTTATGTGAAACGTTTTTGTTGTTGAAATGAATGGCCCGACAATAGTTTGTCAAAGTACTGTGTATCACAAACATGTTGGAATACACTGTTCATACATTTTGTATAATAACTGCATCAGTATTCAGGAGAGATATATTATTTAACCAGTAGATGGCAGTGTTTATTAGTTTGTAGCTACATCTATGGTTACATTATATGTCTTTTCTCTATAATAAAGTTCCTGTTTCCTGTTTGCAGAGAGCAGCAGATAAACACATCAGGTCTGTTCTGTAGGGTTATATACAGAATCTCTAACTGCTATGTTTTTTTCCCTTGTTGTATACGAACACTTCCTGATAGGAATTAGCCTATGTCTGTAACCCCTGTCCTCAATATTTTCACCCTCAGGCTGGGAGAAATAAAGCTGTAGAAGGGGATAAAAGAAAGTGAGCACAAACCTTGTGCATTACCTCAATAAACAATGAATAATTTTATTTAGGAAATATACTCACAAGAGTAGCTGTAAAACAGGCATAAGTTAACCATAATCCACACAGGGTTACAGGTCAATCCAAAGGGGAGATAAAAGCCAACGTGTTTCGAAGGGTGCTCCCTTCTTCATCAGAGCAGATCAAAAAAATATATACAAATTCCCTTCAAAATATTACATGTATCAGGGATATTCAACATGGAAGAACAGATGGTGATACTGTAAATGAGCATAAAAATATGCATAAAAATACTCATAAAAATACTGTAAATGAGCATAGAAATACTAATACTTATAATAATAAGGTCAAAAAACACACACAGAAAAAAGGGAGTAGGAATATATGGTTGAAAAATTGAGCACTTAATTGTTAAGCTAGCAGAAAAATCGCTGATTATTGATCAATTAGCAATAAAAAGTAATGTAAACTGTAACCCATAGAATGTATCTATAGTATTAATAATTATAAAAATATACCCAATAATAGTAATACTAAACATAAAAATAAAAATGCATTAATTAATAAATATCATATAAAATGTCGTATAAAAAAATGTATAATATAGAAAAAAATCTATAATATAAAAAAATTCTATATATAAAGAATAAAGAAATACAGCTGCAGACACAGAGTATGCAAGCTAAATCTCAAAAAGTTTAATGCAAAACAAGAACTGTTTTACAGAAATCAGTAGGCATTACTTAATCTTGGGATGACCACTGAAACATTCCATTCTTATCAATATAGTTACGTGAAGAACAGAAACTGCAAATAGTTGAGGGATACCATATAAGGTAGTTCCGTTTACAGAAATTAAACTAGTCTGAGAAAACAAGAGAGAAGTTACAAAACCGAAACTAAACTGTTCACACATCTAGAAATGGAGGCAAAATGGATGACAGTTAATAAAACATATTTCCTTACACTTCCTGTCTACATAGATGCTCTCCAACAGTGACTGCATGACATTTCTCAGAACAGATTTCCTGTTGGTCACAACAGTGGATCAAGCTTGTGCAATATGTATTGGCACAGCTAGTTGTTGTCTCCATTGGCAGAATGTGTGACAGGGTTATAGCACACACAAAGATTTGCCGCTTTAGGCGCTGGAGTCTGTGTACACAGCATGTGTTCACATCAGAACTGGTTTTCTCTAAAGACAAATTGCTTACATTGTGAAAATGAAGCTAAATCTGGGAATGCTGGGAGGTATAACAGGGATAACAACTTTCCCTCACCCCCACATGATGGTGCAGAGGCTTATTGCTGCATTGCTCAGGTTCTCAGTAAATCTGTGCTTTGCTCATGCAGGAACCATATCACTATAACTTTAGTATAAATCAAAGAATTTGTTAAAGAGACAATGTCACTTTGCCAACTCAGAACACAGGGACAGTGTCTGTGTAAAGGGCCTTCTCAAACCACTAATACTCACCTTGCCAATGCTCTCACACTGCCTCAGCTGGTGAAGATACCATGTAGTTTCTGGTATGAGAAACATGTGACCTACTCCCATATGACTGCTGTCAGGGATCCCGTCGCGGTGCGACGGCGACGGATCCCTTCGAGTCACGGCGGTGCGAGTGCGCGGGACTTGTACTTATCTTCCCACTTGTTACCGACCCGGGCTGCCTGACTCTGCTGTATTACTCTGCCTGCACCTGCACCCGACCTGCGTTCTGTCAGCTACCATATCCATCTACCGCTGCACCCACGGCTCTGCATCTGGCCTGCATACGTACCACCGCTATAACCATCACTGCATCCACGCACTGTTGCTCGGTCCCAAGACCCGCACCCTGACTGCCACCACACCTGCTTGCTGCTGCACCTATGTCCCTGCACCCGCACCTGGCTTGTGTCCGGACCTCCAGGGTCCCAGCTACCTACTGACAGCCGCAAGACCTACACTGCACTCCTGCCCCTCCTGGCTCTGCGCCCCTGTTCCCACCTTCAGGGGTTCCGAGTGGGAGTTGCAAGAGGATGCCCTCTCTCCCCTTCAGGCTCCCCAACCAGGTACGTGACAACTGCTTTGGGTTTGCTAGGCCTGAGCATTGTCAAATGACCAGAGGAGTACCATCACTGATTCTCCTCCTGCCTGACACTGGGGGTTTAAGTATAATGGAGTACAAAGTGGCAAGGGATTGCTGGCAAAATTAAAATCAGTGGGTTGGGGGAGGGGGGAATGTTTGCACACCATCACTGTAACCTAAATGGGCAAGGTGAGTGTTGGCTCTGTTTGGAACATCTGTTCTCCTTGTACATCCTCACCGGATTGTCGACTTTATCTAAATGGAAGGACTCTTGTGTTGCAAGTTGGAGACCACAAGTGAGCCATGGTGAGTGGAAACAGGGAGCCCTTGCTGGCCCTGATTGCATGATTGGATAGCAGTACCATTATCTTGCATGTGTGTCGGTAAGGCGAGTGTGTCTCTTTAAATCGCCCCATTACACACAACACTGTAACTGGGCTCTGATGGCAGGCAGTGACAAATAGGCATCCATGTCAGCTTGAGGTTGTGTGGGGAGAGCAGGCTCACTGCAAGCTCCCAGCACACTGATCAAGCGGTCAATGACAACTTTTAGTCACCATCTCTGATCAGGACCCAGAAGAACCTGCTCCCGATCATGAGACAGCTGTGAGAGCCAATCATAGTAACCAGATGAAACAGAAGCCATGCCACCCCACGAGAATAAGAGCCCACTTAAAAGTGGTTGTAAACCCTTACATACACCTAGTGAAATGACTGGCCTCAGGTGATACACAGATGAAACAAATCCTCCTACATAAGTTGGGTCTCTATCTGCAAGCCTCTCTTCTCTACATGCATTCAAAATGCAGAATTTATACAGCTTGTCTGAGTTTTCAGAAAAGCTGGGGCGGGGAGGCTGATATTACACTCTGCAGAGCTCACTAAGTGCTGATTAGATGGAGGGGACACACCCACCTTCACACAGCACACAGGAACAGAGCTGAGGCTGTCAATCTGCTGGAGCTCCTTCCCCATCACCTTTTTTTCTCTTAGCACCAGAAAACATGTCAGAAGTGACCCATGCTGATAACACAGAAATTACACAGTGCTCTGGATTGCTACAAGTACATGCTATAGAGGGATATGCCTTATTCATATTTCATGTCTCAGGTTTACAACCACTTTAAAGGTTGCTGGAAGGCAGCATTATGGGGTTAACAAACCATAAATGAAGAACATAATTCCTATAGTAGTCAATTATTTCACAGACTGGTATGAATATAGATTGCACGTGTAATTTATCAAGTTCATAACAACCCAGCACAAAATCTATATATGATGCCTGAAAATTGAAAGTACCTTCATAAATGACCTGAAAGTCTGCCATAATCTCGATAACATGAGTCTATCCCAATATCATATTCCAGCTTATTATTACACGACCAATTAAAAAAGTAATTATCTCACAAAGAATTGCCCATAGGGTTATTATGTGTTATTCTTTCCTATGATGCAATAAATGTAGACAAAAAAAAAAAAAAAAAAAACACATATATTCTGTCTTTACCTTACTAGTTCAACCACAAATGCATAACTGTATCTTAAAGTGGTCGTGAACTTGACTTAAAAAACAAAAAAAACACCTTCTCCCTGCATGGCAATGTCATAATGTGTTATGACAGGGCTTCCATCTTCACCCGGTCTTCCTTCCGGATTAACAGGCTCTAGCCACTTGATTGGCCGAGTCACGATGACATAACTCCTGCGCATGCACAAGGGATTCTTGGCCGCGGCACTGAACTCTGAAGGAACAGCACGTGTATGTTGTTCCTTCAGAGTGCTTGTGCCTGTGACATCATCAGCTGTAGAGACACTGAATATCTCCTACACAGTGCATGTTTAGATATTCCTTGTACCTACAGGCAAGCTTTATTATAAGCATACCTGAAGGTACAAGTGTCCATTGGGAGTTTAGTCCTGATGAAGCCACGTGATATCGTGGAGTAACGCGTAGAGCGCGGTGACGTACTTTCGGTTACGCACTTTCGTAAGACGCCATCTTTGAACACCCAGCACCTTGCAGTACACCCACAGCACATGGGAGACCAGCTGTATGAGATCTGCTATACTGTGAGTGTTCTCTTTTGGCTTGTTTTCATCTGCTATATGGAATAAACGGCATTTCACTATGAAGGCTCTCTTTGTCTACCTCTCTATGGCCTTGTGATTATCCTGGGGGTATTACCATCTGAGGGCATAAGCAGGGGCGGACTGACAACTCATGGGGCCCCCGGGCAATAGGGGATCATGGGGCCCCTGTGTCCTTGCCCAAACTCAAAAAAGCCTATGAAAAAGGTACCAGTGCAGTGCCCGAGTTTCCAAATGGTCAGTCCGCCCCTGGGCATAAGTGACCTGGCAGAGGAGATCGAGTGGTACTACAGGAGTATTATTACAGAGATCCCCAGTCTGGTGGAGGTATATTACCTAAAGCATTGTTGCCCTTAGGGGTCGCATGGTTAAGGTGAGGAGGCACGTTAGCAACTTTTGGATTATGATATATACGTGTGGCATGCGAACACGCATCATGTTTGGAGTGAAGAATTGAAGCACTGACATCGCGGTGTTTGTTTGCACATGAAATGTCAAGCACTTTGTTATTGCACTTTATTGTGGATTTTACTTTTAACTAATATTCATACTCATACTGAGCACCTGTCACTTTGAGTTAGAGTGTGCAATGTTATTGTGTATTATTTCACTGTGCATATATTGTATTTTGGCACGATCTAGTCAGCAAACGCATGACCTGTTTTGCACTTTATTGTGGATTTTATTTTTAACTAATATTCATACCCATACTGAGCACTTTCCACTTTCAGTTAGAGTGTGCAATGTTATTGTGTATTATGTTTACTGTATTTTGGCACGATCTAGTCAGCAAATGCATGACCTGTTTTGCACTTTCAGCACTTGGCACTTATATATTTTTTGGGGGGATTATTTAGCACTAGTTATCTATACCTTTCAATACAGTGTGGTCACCTTATATGTATTTTTATATCATTGCACCTACTTATTTAGTTTTTCATGTGAAGTGCTTCACCAATATTGTTTTTTTTATGTCATACATCCTGTGGTATTGGGAATAGGTGGTAGCAGCTTTCATATATTTGGGGTTGTGTTTGTTCATACCAGTGGAGCGCAGGGGGATTATTTTTATAATCACTTGCTTAGCACTGCCACTATTCATTTTTTTCAATGACTACTTGGCGATCTCTGATTGGACGACGTGAAGAGGAAGGGCGGATGACCTTATGATCTCCACCTTGTCCATTCAGAGAACACCAGATCTTTTAGTATAAGGACATTTTTTATTATATACAAAACATAATAGTAGTATTCAGGGCTGCTGTTAGAAACCATGAGGCCCCATACAGCCAACCTGACAGGGTCCCCCTCAAAAACCCCCCAAAAACCCAAAGTTTATTGTGCTTCAGTTATGAATGAACACTGCGAGTGATCGGTACCAATCACTCGTGTTTATGCAGAAAATAAAGGGGCTGGTAAATGTGACATATTGTGCGCTTGCAGCTGCTGGTGAGAAGGAGAAGAGGGAATCCAGCAGCACTGCGGACTGGGAGGCAATAACTGTAACTGATCCCCTGTATGGCTCCAGCTGCAGCAGCCGATAGACAGCAAGAGGGTGAGGAGAAGAAGACAGCTTTCATCTGCTGCAGAGAGAGCCATACAGGGGATCAGTTACAGTAATTGCCCCCCCCCCCCATGCCAATCAACCTACCTACCCACATCCGATTCACCCAGCTCCCTGGGCCCCCCTGCTGGCCTGGTACAGGAGGAATAGTGGTACCCCCTTATCCACTGCCCTGGTAGTACTATAATTTTTCAATCATTTATGCTCATTTCTGTAAGTTACATATGCTTTTTTTTATATCTTAGAATAATTTTCTTATGAAAGCTTCCTCACTAACCAATAGGGAGTTGGGAGGGAGGTGGTCAAGCCTTGCGTCCAAAGTCTATTCCAGAGCACAATAAACTTACCATCGTTAAAACAGTTATACTTTCCTTTCCCAAAGCAACCCCCCCATCATGCAGGCTCTCTTGTACATTAGGCCAATCTCTTCATATACAAAGTTGAGCTTCCAATGTACTTCTGGGTTGCTTAGATGTAAGAGCTGCAGCCCCAATAAAACACACAGACCCAGTCTTCAACTTGTGAATGGCCAAGAGGAGAGGGAGGCAGAGACACAACTGTAGTGCTAGAGACTAGAAGACCTGCAACCCCTACATCTGAGCGGGTGAAGTACAGCTCTTGCTGTATTGTACTATCCCTAGCATTACTAAGAGGGGGTTGCTTTTGAAGGAAAGGAAAATGAACAGTCATGTGAAAATGTAAGTACACCCCACCGAAAGTGGTAATTTTTAAAACATATAGGAATAGGCAAAAATTAAATCTATATTCCAAATCTACAGATAACAGTGATATACTTGAATAAAAATACCAGAAAAAAATTGCCTTTTCAATGATTTAATAATAAAAACAATAGATGTAATGGTGTACATGGAAAAAGTAAGTACACGCTTTAGTAGAAATGAATTCTTGTAGGCATTTGTATAATTGCCAACCAATCTCTGGTATTGAATTTTTGACCATTCCCCTATGCAAAATCCCTTTAGTTGCAAAAAATGTAAGCAGTCTGCAGCTCAGCATCCTCACCTACAGACAAAGTTTCCAATGCCTGGTTCCTCAGCCAAACTCACACTCTGTACATGTGCACGGATGCCAGCTGAAGGCCCCCTCTGACACATCTTCCTGGTCACTAGTCCTGTTACCCTCCTATCACCTGGAGCACCTCTATACACAGGCCTATGTTTTCCATGCTACAGGTTGAGATTCTGGGAATCCATCCAAACACCTGGGGCCCATGTCACATGGGAACATGGGTCACCTGGTGCATGATACCCGAGTCATTCTTCTCCCACCACCAGGAGGGTGATTCCAGTCCCCTCTCCACCATCTGCTCCTGATTGATCAGACTTGCACAGTCAATTAACACAAATTCTTTTATATACAGTAAATTAACTTTACCCCATGATACCAGTAAAAACTTTTTTTCTCCATTGAGACAGTAAAGAGGCAAGGATTATTTTTGCTTGAACTTTACTGAATTTCTTCAGAGGTAAACAGATTACAACAATCCACAACTTGGTCATTCTTCTCTAGCTTTACTCCCATAGGAGTCACTAAAAATTTTCCCAGGGTTTTCCCCAGTGGATTTCATTTGTTTCCTCAATAACCAGTCTAAGGGATGAGGGAATAGGGTGCGATACTCTGAAAAAAAAAAACTATGTGCAAATTGAGGACAGTGAACTCCTTTCTGTAAGGCTGAAGTAGAAGTCCTTGCATATAGCAAACTGTGGACTTGGCTTGTAGCAGAAACAATTAAATTAAACCACACAGGCTTCTTTCTGTAGAGCAATCAGAGAATAGTCCCTTCACAAAAGAACTAGTTAGACTAAGCTCTTCAGGACACCAGCCTTTTAGCAAACACATAGCTGACTCTCTAGCACAAGATGGGTGGGGGGCAGCAGCCCAAAAGTCTCGAAGATTTCTCAGCAGTTTGTACTCACAAAATGTCCAGGGACAGCTGGTTGCCCCCTTTTAACTTTCAAGCAACACCTTCCTCCAGTGATACCAGACTCGATCTTCAGCAGACAACCCCTCAGTAAGCTCTCAACAGCCTCAGCATCCAAACCCTCAGGTTGTCCACCTGGGGCCTCGAACAGCAAGCACATGGCAGTGTTGCCTTGAAGGTCAACCGATCTCCAGGCTAGACTGATCCTACGCAGGAAAAGACCAAGAACTCAGTGTGCTCAGAGAATATATACAGTCTCCCAGCAGTCTTCAGGGCCCAGCTCCCTGGGATTTGCCAGGCCTGTATAAATATTCACACTGCTATCTGCATAACTCCACGCCTATAATTAAGAGAGTTCTACGGATTTCTGGAGAGCAGAGGGCATAAGCGGAGAACGCTGAACAGACCTAAGTAATGGATTGCATCCACACTAAATAGAGGGAGGCAAGCTAAATTTACCAAACAAAAATACACACAGATCCACTGAATACAGTGAGCCAGCACTAAATCTACCTAATCCTAGCACCTATCTAGGAGGGTGCTGGACTTCAGTGTAGAGAACACAAAGGAAAATCCATAACGTTTGTCAAAGTGCAAATACATTGCTTTCAACTATTGGTTATTGAAGAACTGTCCCACAATGTACAGGAGGGGTGGTGTGGTGCTACTTACTGCCCATTGCTAAATAGGTCATAGGCTGGTGCCCCATAGTTTCCCCCAGGCGCAGGATGAGTCCTATTGGGAGTAAAGACTTTCCCTGCACACTGCTGACATCCCAAGATGACCAAGACAGGATCCTTCCAATTCCTATTTAAAGGCAGAGGGCTGGGCCAGCCCAAGGGAACACCCCTCAGGGGACTGACCACTGAAAAAAAGAGGAATACTGCCTACAAGATGAGAGCAAGTTCCCTCACATGAGCTGCCCCCATTTCAAAATTCCCCACAACATTTCAGTGGAAATCAAATCAAGCCTTTGACTAGGCAAGTCCATAATCCTCAATTTTTTTTGTGCCATTCCTTGGTGTGCTTTGAATCATTATAATGTGGAAAAACTAATTTCTTGTTCATCTTCAACTTTAGGACAGATGTCATCACATTCTTTTCATGCACACTTTGATATGTTGCAGAATGCATAGTTGGGCTCAATAACTGCAAGCTGTCCAGGTCCTGAAGCAGCAAATCAACCGCAAACCATAACATTTTCACCATCATGCTTTACAGTTGTTAAGGTTCTTCTACTAAAATGCTGTCCTATTTGCAGTAAACTGTTACTGCAACCAAACAACATCTTTGATCAGTCTTCAGAACATTGTCCCAGAAGGCCTGATTTTGCCTAAATGTTCAATGGCAAACTGTAGTCTTGTGCTAATGTTCTTTTTTTCTGGCACACCTCCCATACAGGTTACATTTTTGTAATCCCTCCTTGTAGGGGAGAGAAGGGAGCTGAGGAGAAAACACCGTCCCACTAACACTCCCAACCCCCCAGACCCCACTAGATGTAATAGCTAACCCACCGACACACCAAATGCTCCATCAATACATATGAAAATTGAGCAACCTGCTATGCATGCACAACCTATAACATCTAGTAGGTGGTAAACCAGACAGATCTATGCGATATCAAAAGTGAAGGCCCACAGCCTCAGAGTCCAATCCAATGTACCATAGTGATTGTGTGTGTGTATATATATATATATATATAAAAAGTCTGGTGTATCCAGGCCAGGTATGAATGGCAGATGTAAATATAGTGATTCACTGGAAGGGATCCACTGTGGTCATGGATGTTGAAAAATGAATAGCACAGGCAGCCTACTGAAGTAGACCGGCTGATGGCCGGACAATGCAATCACTGTGTAATAGGAGTGAGCCTTGACATGGAGTCCAATCAACATGTGAACTATAGCCAACGGATAAATTTCAGCATCAAGGCGCGAACTGTCACAGCAACATCAATATGTATGACCAGTCCAGCCTGTGCAAGCCTGCACAACTGATGTGATTAACCAAGATCCTATCCTTCTGTCCCCTACAGAGAGGGGGGTGGTCGGGTCTGCGTCTCTTTAGCCGTGATTTCCTTTTGGAGGATTTCACCAAAAATTACATTTTTGTTGCAGGCGACGCTCAAAATCTGACTTGTATCTTAAGCCAGCCATACTTGGGTCAAATTCCAAACGAATTTAAATTCGAAAATCTTTTCTAAGAACTTTCTTTTGAATTTTGCTCCATTAGTGGGCCACAGCAGCGGCTAATTTTTGAGTGGCCATCGAATTTGAGGGATCGGGCATGTTTGACATTTTTGAAAAATAAATTAAATTTCTAATCAATGATGGGAGAATCGTGTGAGAAAAGTAATCAAAAAAGAAATCAGCTTAAGCAGTGACCTGAAAATAAAATAAAATTCTTGGCCACAGAAATTCTTTTTTGTAGCAACGAGGTGAAATTAAAGGCTTGGTTGGTCGAATTTTTAAATCAATGGTGGCACCATCTAATTGCAAAATGCTTGAAATTTCTGATTTTCAGAATTTGACTCATGTATGGCCTGCCTTAGTGCAGACGTCTGTGAAAATCAGTGAGTTAATCACACAAGCAGGAAACATGCAGTAACACAGTCTGTGTACAAAACTCTTCCAGGTAGCCATATTGCATTGAATTTTGCATTGAACAGAACATTACAGCACTGCAGACTGAAAAGGAAAGGTCTTTTTTAATAACAATGAATTGCAATAGGACTTGTGTTGCAGTTGTATACGGTATATAGTTTTTTATTTGCTAATTTTATTTTTTCCCGCAAAAGCAGAGTTACTCTTTCAATAAGACAGATTCAATCTGCATATTCTGTAAGGAGGTTCTAATAATTAGCACCTGATTTGGAACACCCAATTCTATTTTCATGGATTTAGGGTGGTGAATGTAAGGGTGTACTTTTTTCATATGATTAGTCAGCATTTTAATTAATTTAGATTATGAAAATGAATGCAGCATGGCAATTGTGTTATTTGTTTACCTATATAGGTGAAGGAGTTCACGTGTGTTGGTGAATTTGTTTTAGAAGAAGAAAAGAACACTTTGTGAAAAGATCATGGCCCCACAATGTAAAATTGTTGTTTGTCAATTAAAAAAAATAAAATGGTCATAGAAAGGTGGCAGTAGCGCCTCTTGCATGCCTGTCAGCCTTTGCTATACTGCCCTCTGAGAAATTATCCATCACAGGTCACTTTTTAGAGGGCAGTAAACTTACAGCATGTGAGAAAAAAGAAGCTTTGTAGTTCTCAATTGAACACAAGTGTGGTGATTACTGCACTGTAGTCCATTGATACTTCCTCCAGCTCAATAACAAAGCCTGTTCTTCGGTATGGGCTTTGAATTGGAGGAAAAGTCTGTGGGAGCCTTGCATTGCACCAATGATTCACTGTCTGCAGTCACAATGCTTTTCAGACTAATTTTTTTAAAAAAAATGCACAATTTGTTGCTAAAAATGTATGTACATTTATTATTTTGTTGTAAAAGGTGGACTTTGCTGAATTGAAATGCATATCTCAGCCTCTCCTCTAAAAGCTGCGCTCTACTGATCATTGTGACCTGCAATTTTCACATGAAACCCTTTTGTATCCTATTATCATATGCTTGATTTCAGTTGCCCAAGTTAAAGACACATTTACTTTAATGACGTTATATGCTAAACAAACTGAAACTGCTTATCTATTACTTTTTTTTAACTTTTTTACATGATCAACCATAATCAGGCTAGAAATGAAGCCACGGAGGTGCACCTGGAGTGGCTCTTGAAGCAGAGGGTAGTATAATCTCAGTCTTGAGATCAGATCCATATAGAAAGGGTAAGGTCACTCAGTCCTGAAGCTTTCCAGATTGTATATGCAATCAACGTGACTTGATAAAAATTGATGGAATCCTGATGAAGCAAATGTCACAATAGGACACTCTCTTCCCTGAGGCATCTGTGACATAGAAAATGATTTATTTTACCACTGGACGATAATTAGGAACACGCATCTGAATTGTGCACACGTAACATGAGGGATAATGAATGAGCAGCGAAAATGCCTTTTGTCTTTTATACAGGGAATATATGTAGAAAGGCTGCAAAAGTATCCAAGGAAACTCCATCAATGAAATAAAAATACAGTTAACCTCTTGAAGAATTCCAAATGGTCAAATGATAATTAAACAGTTATATAATATATATATATATAATATATATATATATATATATATATATATATATATATATATAATTAAATAGTTCAGTCGGAAAAAAAACTATTAGCAGAGTGTCTCAAAAGGAGCCTGGAAACATCCTGTTTGGAGTTTACACACCTCCCAGGCTCCTTGCATACAATTTTAGAGACCTCTGATTCTCTGTCCAGTTCAGGTTTTGCTCCTCCCCTTTTGGTAATTTAGGATCATCTGGAACTCAGAGTCAGAGCCCTTGAGCCTGGGGAACAGACAAGTCGTGTATGTAAGAACTGTAAGGTTTCGGGAAGCTGTAAAACTGTATGTCAAACTAACAAGCATTAGGCTTACTCCGGCTGCTAGTTTGGATGTGGATGTGTGTAGTTAATTTATGCCTTGATTATTTTGTGGAACACTGTACAACACCTGTAAACAGACATGTAAATATCACCAATAAAAACTGCACTGTTTGTCACTATATTACTGGACTGGTATCTGTGCCTAAAACTGTGCTTTGTACCTGCTACCTATGCCCATCTCACACATGGTGGAGGATGCGGGCACTTTTAGCAAGGAACTATTTAAAGGGCCAGTACTTTAAAGTGACAAAACATGAAAGAAATAATAAAACAGTTAGTGCTGTCTAATGCCACTTAGCACCACACAAACAATGTACAGCAGCAAACACAATACTAGAACAGCAAGTGCAGTGCAGGAACAAACACGTGCTGATTCAGCAGAATCAACAGCAGATTAAGGCTATTCAGGAACAGACACAGATTCTGTTTGAGAAATTGGTGAGTGCTGACAGAAAGACATTGATGGAGGTAGTGCAAACACTGCACACACATATCCTGCTAAGGATGCAGGTATTCCTCAGCCAACCATGTGGGTCGCTTTTTGGCCAAGATGACTGCTGATGATGACCTAGAGGCCTTTCAGTTTACATTTGAAAGAACCGCTGGGAGGAAAGGTTGACCTAAAACCCAGTGAGCAGGACTGGTAGCCCCCTGAGTGGAGAATCACAAAAGACCTCTTATGATTTGGAACCTACAGATTCACGGGATTAAGGAAAAGTAAAGCAGGAAATTCTGGCACGACTAGGTGTTACCTTGGTGGTACAAGTACAGTACGTCAGTGACTGGTCCTTCCAAGTGGAGAGGCCTCTACAATCTCAGATATTCGACTTTATAAACCTGGTGCTAAAGTGGCTGCAACTTGAGTCCCTGTCTGGTCCACGAATAGTGGTGTCAGGGATCCGGGTATGACCAGAGATGTGTGGACTGACACAGGGAAACGCAGGGTCAAGTATGGTGTAAACAATATAATTTATTAGAGGCTATACAAAAATATAAACGCACAATATAAACGAAACCAAACCTCCAACTGATAATGGAAAGTACAAGCACACAGACAAGAGTAGTCAGGGCTGGTGAGGTGGAGTGGTCAGGCAGGCAGGCCGGGTCAGGAACCATCGGGCAGACAAGGTACAAGGAGCAGGCAGAGCGTAGTCAGACGGGCCGAGTCAGGAACAATCAGGCAGACAAGGTACCAGAGGAGCAGACAGGAGAGTGGTCAGGAATAGCCGGGGTCAGTGCAGGCAGAGTTCTATCAATGTCAGGAGTCAGGCAGAGGGATCGGGAAGGCAGGCGGACGACAGGATCAGGTTCAGGCACAGGGGCTCATGGGAACAATACACCAAGGCACTGATTGAAGGCCTGGTCCTGCTTAAATACACCTCCTGCAATCAGCCTCAGGTGATGGCTTGACTGCAGCAGTGAGATTCTGGCTGCTGAGGGCACCCGCTGGCCAGCACTGGTACTGCAGCCCACAAGGCAGGTGAGTCACACCACCAGTGGCGAGTCCATTCCTGACAAGTGGAATCCGTGATCATGGACTGTTACCTGATGTCATTAACCATTCCCCTGCAGAAGCGGGGGAGCTAAGGGGACCCTGAGTTAGCTGATAATCTGGCAGAGCTTGTTGAGAATTACTTTCCTCCAAGGGCCTGGTCGCCACTCCTACCGCCTCAGACTTTTCATACAAAGCCACAGTCTCCACAGGCAACTAGTAAGACTGTTCCAGGGGGAGTGAGTACCATGCATTCCAAGGAGACAGGGGGGGGAGAACGTTTGGTGCCCAGTCTGAAGATTGGTGTCCCAAACCAGGGACGTCAGTGCCTGTCAACAGACCTAACTGGGCCAATGTCAAGTGTTTTCATTTCCAAGAACTTAGCATGTCGCAGCAAACTGTCTTTTGAGAGATGAGCCTATGCAATGTGACTTCTCTCTCAGAGATAGACAGCAGTCTCTCTTTGCTGCCATTTCATGTGCTGGGAAAGCACATGTGCCAAAATGACTGTAAATGATAATCCTATTATGGCCTGGACTCAGGAAGTTTGATTACTTTGGTTAAAGCCGATATGATTGAGTCAGTGAATTTTGATGCTAGAAAACGTACTGTAATTTGTTTCCGAGGGGATACCAGGGAGTATCCTATAGCAACTATGAAGTTTGAAACTAACCTAGGTATTGTGACTCATCTAATCGGAGTTGTACCCCACTTAGTCCATAGTGCCATAATTGGTAAGGATTTTCTTAGGTTTTGGGAACCGTGGGATTGCCCAGACTCGGTCACGGGCAGAGCCAGAATCCTGGGCCAGTACAGACAGTTTGGCTTCAGGGGACTCCTCTCAGGGTTCCCCAGGTTTTCCTTTCTCTGTTATGGCAGGAAAACTGGAAGAGTTTGAGGAAGTCCCCACAGCCAATGAAAGTGGATAGCCTGCTGCTGACAGTAAAGCTACATTAGAATTTTCTGATCTTAATACGCACAAGTAAAACGTTGGTACTGAGCAGAGTAAAGACCCTACCCTTGCTAGGGCCTAGGAGAATATTGTGATGATTAATGATGTACCTGTCAAACCAGAGCACAGTCTATGTTTTTATTATTTCAGTAGTAATGAGCATCCTGTCCTGTATGTCAAATGTCACCACCCCTGCCCCATTTTTGGAGTTCTCTAGTGCCCTTGCCATGGACCTTGTAGGGCTATTGCCCAGGTCTGTCCGGGGTCGTCAGCATATTCTCGCGATTATGGATTATGCTACCCATTACCCTGAGGCAGTTCCTTTATGCAACACATCTGTCAAGAACATTGCCAAAGAGTTGTTCACGGTGTTCAGTCATGTTGGGGTCCCTAGGGAGGTCTTCACAGACCAGGGCACCCCATTGATGTCATGAGTAACTAAAGTGTTGTGTAAATTATTTAAGATGATATGTTTGTGAACCTCCATTTACCACCCTCCAACTAGTGGCTTGGTGGAACGATTTAATAATACCTTAAAAAAATTTTGAAAAACGTTGTTGACAAGGACACGAAAAATTGGGACTGTTTGCTTCTGTTCTTGATGTTTGCCTTCAGAGAGGTTCCTCAGTCCTCTACAGGGGACTCCCCATTCAAATTGCTCAATGGGAGACATCCTCGGGGACTGCTAGACATAGCCAAAGATATCTGGGAGGATGAGAAGACACCCCAAAAAAATGTCATTAAGCATGTTGCTCGGATGCAGGACAGAATTGCTGCAATAATGACAATTGTAAAGGAACACTTAGCTAAAGCCCAGAAGGCTCAATAAAGAGTATATAACGGGGGGGCTTGAGTCTGGGTTTTCTAACCTAGTGACAGGGTCCTGGTATTGGACCCCACTGCTGAGAGAAAATTTCTGATGAAGTGGCCGGGTCCATTTGAAGTAACTGAAAATGTTGGGGAAGTGAACTACAAGTTGAACAGATATACCACATAAACCTGTTAAAGTCCTGGAAGGATAAGGTGGTCTTAACTGTAGAATCGACTCCTAAAGCTTCTAGGAGTACTGAATCCCTTCTGGTACCTGAAGTGACAGTTCCAGATACACTGTCTAATTCCCAAAAGCAGAAAACTAGAGTTCCTGATAAGAAACAGAGAGTAATTACCGAGCACAACTTCAGGCTGTCGGCATGACATTATTACTGAATCTGGGGTGCATGTCAAACTCAAACCGTACAGAATTCCAGAAGCTAGGAGAAAAGACATCAATGAGAAATTCAAGCGGATGCTTGAGTCAGACATCATTGAAGAGTCTAACAGTGACTGGGGTAGCCCCATTGTTTTAGTCCCAAAGTACTTTGAGGTTTTGTAAGGACTTCAGAAAACTTTAGGCGGAACTTTACCCATAACAATATTATAAAAAATTATGTTCTGCAGCAAGGAGCATACATTCCACATTAATAATTATGCTACCAAAATTAGTGCATGCTGTATATTGCTTCCAGCATTGTTCCTGTTCCTTCTTGTTGAAGGCTGTCATTTTGCTGAAGCCCAGAGCCCCTGAGCAACAGTAATCTTTAAGCTGTCAGTAGATTGGCCTCTACAAATTCAGCACAGTGCCTAAAAATAGGGAGCAAATGAGCATGTGCAGAATACGTATGTGTTAGTGCAGTGTCAGCGAATGACTATATGTGCATTAGTGACAAGGAGGTTCATGTGCGTGAATGTTATGGGGTCAATCAAGAGGTTTCAAAAGCAGGGTGTTTACATGTGCACACAGGTGCTGCAGTGGGATGTACAGGGGTGATGTTAGATGGGGGGCATGTAGGTACAGTGTAGAAAGAGGGAGGTGGGGGGTATGAGGGTCAGGTGCAAAGCAGGAGGTGAAGATGGGGGTCAGGTGGTGGTAGAGCAGTGTGGGGGTTGGTTGTGTTGGTAAAGTGTTAAAAGAGAAGGGAGGGAGGGAAGTGGTGGTGAGAGCGGGGATAAAAAGGAGCAGGAGATACTGTACATCTTAAAATACTACATCAACATTGGCATCTACCAAAACTATGTCTTCAACTTTATAGAGTACTTAT
Organism: Staurois parvus; assembly: GCF_062004578.1. Lineage (NCBI taxonomy): Eukaryota > Metazoa > Chordata > Amphibia > Anura > Ranidae > Staurois > Staurois parvus. The sequence continues at coordinate 8,512,634 of NW_028317814.1, read as the reverse complement.
ATATGTGCCATGCATACAGGAGAGGACACAGATGGTACAAAGTAAATAACACTCTGGGGTTCAACTACTTAAAACAGATATCATCCAGCAGTGGCCATAGGTGACAGATAGCAGAAAAGGGGGAGATGGTTGTGTATGTGTGCTGCCTGTGATTGTACCATATGTGCAGCCAGATGCTTGTCTAAGAATGGAGAGTGAGAGAAACACTGGCTGCAGCTGCTCTCTATACCTGCTGCCTTGTGGTGCTGAACTGGTTATCAGTTATATGAGCAAGAGGAGGAACCTGCTGACCAAGAATAGCTCAATATACTTAGACAGCACTGCATTGTGGGAACTGTAGTCCAGAGCAGAGAGACTCTGCTGTGATCGAGAACTTTTGATCTGCATCTCCTAGACAGGCTGTACAGGACACAGTTTCCTCTTGCTGTGAGGGAGACCGGGGAGTTAAAATCGCTGTCCAGTTCACACCATCATTGCTGCATATTGGCTGCCTGAGCAGGATCTAGAGTTGTGAGTTTGGGGGAGCAGAGAGAAAGTGGACTAATCGCTGTATGTGACCAGATGGTGAGCTGTAATATTGCTGGGACTGGTGAGCTGCTGCTGTGAGGTTTTACTATCTCCTGCTAGAGAGAACGAGTCCTTTAGGAAATGACCATGCAGCCGTTTAGCAGCTTTAGTGCTGCCTGCAGGCTTGACTGGGACTATTCTCATGTGCGCCAACTGGGCCCCGATGATAGCAGGCTGAGAAGCTAGTACTAAATACTGCCCATTTACAGCTGATACATAGGGATCTTTGCTTACTGCTTATACTAAGGATACACTATATCCTAGCCATCCTCCTAGAGTGCATTCTAGACCAGTTATAGTATTATTATTCATGTTGCAGTCAATGCTTATATGCACTATTTATTATTGACTTTGCTGATTCATGAGCTAATTTCAGTCTAATGGTACAGAAATATATTCTAAGTACCTTTGGCATAGTGATTATACAGTCTAGTGGACTGCGTTTGCACCTATGAACTGTGGATGATCATATATGCTGAAACCACCATTTACTCTAACCCATATCAGTACATTGAATTAACGATCTTGTGTCTATTTCCTTATACTAACTCACAGTTGAGGTAAAAGGTATCCACATTTGTCTTCCTATAAGTGCATGCAGTAGCTTTCACTTAACCAAGAGTGCCAGAGGGGCTGAGGTTGTTCTTTAGAGTTGAAGTGCAGAACAGAGAACCCAAATTAACAAGTGGCTCCTGGAGGGCTGACAGTAGAGAGGAGGGATCCTTCATGTGCAGCTCTGCGTGGGAGGAGAGACCGGAGTGTCTTTCCCACCTTCTGTCTTTCATGCATACACAGGTATAGGACACTCATAGGACCGGCTCTCACTCATGCAGGTGCAGGCTGTTTTAGCCATGGATCAATGCAGGAAATTTGTTGATGAAATTTGTACTGCAGCATCTTTTTTTTTTTTAAACTGACAAATCAGTATTCATTAGCTTAGTGCAGTACAATAAACAAATCATTTTATAACAATTTCTAAAAACTTTTTTTTTGGCTAGTATTAATTATTTTTTATCTGTGGTCCCTATTTTAGGGTTGTCACCTCATCCCTTTAAAACCAAACACATATTACACAGGTTCTGTGGCTGATTTAAGTGCTAATTAAATTCACTTAGTCTAGGTTCACACCTAAGCATTTTCCACAGCATTTTGCAGAATGCACTATAGTCCATTTAACAGGATTTCCTATGGGACATGTTCACATCTCCACGTTTTCACTCGGTGAGTTTTTTGGAAAGGGCCAGGAACCTTTTTTAAAACGTGTTTTTGGTTCTATAGGTTTCAATGGAGATGCTGCAGAAAAGCATGTAGTGCGTTTTTGATACGTTTCGCATTTTAATCTGCCTAGCAACAAGAAAAAACCCCCCACAAAATATGGCAAAAATGCATAAAAAACGAACAGCAAAAAGCACTGCAGAAACTGATGAAATGCAAACTGCACAGGTGTGAACCTAGCCTTAGTGCCTTATCAGCATTAAATTCGCCTCAGAACCCATGTAATTATGTGTTTGGTTTTCAAGGGATGAGGTGGCAACCCAACCTGCACCAAGAGGGTGTCTATGACAGGGCTCCATGGGAACCTACATAGTGAAGGAAGACACCCTGTCACACTCACCCGTTGAATGCGCCACCACCGGGTCTTTTCTTCTGTGTGCAGCCACTGGCTTCAAGTCAATTACAAACACTCAGGGGTTGTTGTACTAAGCCCTGATTCACAATGATGCAGTGCGGAATTCGCAGCGTTTTCTGTGCGAATTCCGCACCGCTTCACAATCGCACCCTGTTCATGTGAATCGCAGCGGGTGTGTATGTTAACAACACCCCGAAAGCGGTCCGAAAAACGCGGTGCGATGTGCAGAATCGGATCACATATGTGTGAATACCCATGTGATCCGATTCTAGAGAGGACCAAAAAAAGGGTCCTGCACCTTTTTGGTGCTGGTGTGGTGCGATTAGAGCCATATACAATGTATGATTCCAATCGCACCGCACACAAATCGCATGTGATTTGCACAGTAATGCGGTGCGGTTCCTGTGCAAATCATATGCGATATACCGCACCGCATATATGTGAACCCAGGGTCAAGCTAAAGAGTGCAAAATTAGGTGCACTTCTGCACAGAATCTTAATTGAACAAGCTGAAGTGCTGATTGGCTATCATGCACAGGTACACCAGATTTTGAACGAACCAGTTTTAGTAAACCTACCCCTCACTGTCTTTATCCAGCATTTGTTCTTCCTTCATACTCTGCACTTCAGTCATTTCCTGCTTGTCTGCACCAGTGGGGTTACCTGGGAGTCTCAGTTATCCCTTCATTATCCACACCTGTGTATTTCCAGCCTATGTTCCTTCTCTGTGCGTTTCCATGCACTCCTCCCGTTTACATACTGCCTAGTGTATCCAGCACTCTAAGGGCTTGTTCACACTTGGCTGTTTTGGCAAGCGTTGGTCCGGCGTTTGTGGAGCGTTTTTTAACGCTCGGCAAACGCCTCATGCGCGGTTGCTAGGCGTTTGCCGAGTGTTAAAAACGCCCCACAAACGCTTATAATGCAGTTTGAATGGTGTTACCGCTCCGCAAATGCCCCGCAACCGCGTCGCAACCGCACCGCAATCGCCAGCTGGGCGTTTGCGGAGCGGCACTATAGAATAGAATAAGAGGCTTCAACGCCTCCTGACTCGACCAGAGGCGTCTATTTTGCTGCAACGCGATGCAAACGCTCCCGTTAGAACAGCACCATGTGCTGTAATGTGCAGAATTGGCAGAGGCGTTTGGGAAGCGGTAAAAACACTTCCCAAACGCCTCTCTGCCGCCTGCACACAACGCTAGTGTGAACGTAGCCTAATGCAGGCCATGGACGGTTCGTTTATCGGCCGATTTTTTTTTTTTTTGTCCAAAAGAATAATCAGCCAATTTTCACACTGTTAGTGGGGCAATGGCATCGGCCGATTTCCTCGGTTCCTTCTCATTTCGTTTATCGGTCATGCTGGAAAATTCATGAAAAACGGCCAATTTTCGCAAGCATTGTTGGTAACATCGGTTTACAGAATGAACGATGTTTAATTTTTTGGACGAAAAATCGGCCGATAAACGAACCGTCTATGGCCTTCATAAGGCTAGGTTCACACCTATGCAGGTGGCGGTTAATCCGTTTCTGCATTGCGTTTTGAGTTGCTATTTTGCACCTGCGTTTTTGCTGTGTTTTTGAGGCATTTTGCAGATTTTATTTTTCATTTTAAAATTTTTCTTGTTGCTAAGCAGATTTAAAAACACAAAACGCATCAAAAAAATGGCAAAAATGCAATACATGATTTTCTGCAGCGTTTCCAATGAAGTCTATAGAACCAAAAATGCAACTTTTTGTGTTATAAAAAGTCCCTGACCCTTTCCAAAAAACGCACTGGGTGAAAAGATGGAGATGTGAACATGTCCCATAGGAAATCATGTTAAATGGACTGTACTGCGTTTCTGCAAAACACTGCAGAAACCGCTTGTGTGAACCTAGGGGAATGCTGCAACACAATTGTTGTTTTCTTGGATGCAGTATTTTCTCAGTGTTCTGCCAGTACCTGCTCATCAGTTTATTTGTAACATTTATTGACTACCTTGAGTTTTTAAAGATGCAAGCTTTCAGGACATCAATTAAATTATGCTTCCTTTCTAGAGATAAAGCCCATAAAAAGGAATAAGGAATGCTCTAGAGTCCAGTGGTGGTGTGCTTTAGGCTACTGCATCCGACGCTTTGCATTGCACTTAGTGATGTAAACCTTGAATGCAGCTGCTCAGCCATGGAAACCCATTCCATGAAGCTCTCTATGCACTGTTGTTGTGCTAATCTGAAGGCCACACGAAGTTTGGAGAACTTTAGCTATTGACTCTGCAGACAGTTGGCGACTTCTGCACACTGTGAGCTTCGGCATGCACTGACCCCGCTCTGTCATTTTGCGTGGCCTACCACTTCATGGCTGAGTTGTTGTTGTTGTTCCCAGTTGCTTCCACTTTGTTATAATACCGGTAATGGGTAAGTGAGTGCTAAAAGTCATTATAGCCACTGTACACCAAAAAGGTACCAAACAACCTCAAATCAAATATATATGTAGAGGGTGCAGCGCTGGGGGATCATAAATAACGCATAAAACAAACAAATGAATAAAGTGCTGGAATGCTTAAAACCAGTGTCTCAGTGTGCACAATTTATGTTGTACATAACATACTATGGTGCAAAAATACAATAAAGTGCAACAGATATAGTCCACACATAAGTCACAGTGTCGTGACTATTCGATAATGGTTGTGAGTGCCCAGTCTAGGTTGAATGATTTTTTTTGTATCTGTGGTTTTTTCCATTTTTATCATATTTGTAGCTGAAGTTCTGTTTAAGTTAGCCAAAAAAGGTATCTCTTAACCTCTTCCCGTCTGGCCCATGCCGATAAACGGCTGGACAGGAACTTTGCCAATTCGGAGGGACATTTCTAAATGTCCATTGCCTGTGTGTGCTCCACCGGACACAGCAGAACACAGATCACTGTACTGGGCCGCTGTGTCAGGTTCTGATGCATGTGATCACTAATTGGCAATCAGTGATCACATGAACAGTAGTAAACAAGATGTCACTTCCTGACATCATTGTGTACTACTTGTGAAATCTGTGAATGATCATAGAGATCACATGGTACAAGGCTATTCACAACAGCCTTGTACCATGTGACAAGCTGTGACCAATCACATCTCACAGTATTTCTCAATGGCTGCAAGAATGCAGCCAGAGAGAAGGAGACATGATTGCTCTTACAGCCTTTATGGGTGTAAAAGCAATCCGTGTAATAAAAAAAAAAATCTTCATCACCTCCCACAAGTAGTACAGGGTCACTATGGTGACACTGTACTGCTAGTGTGACAATATGTAAAAAAAATAATAAATACATAAATAATAATATATTAAAAAAAAAGTAAAACATTTTTAAAAATATATATATATTTGTTTATAAACTGTTTTTGTTTTTTTTTACCAGAAAGATAGCTGAATATATTTTGGCCAAGATTTATGAAGAAAGATTATTTGTGTGCAAAATTTTAAAAGAAAAACACTTTTTTTTTCAAAATGTTTGGTCTTTTTTATTTATATAGCAAAAAAAAATAAAAATCCAACTGGTGAATAAATATCATCAAAAGAAAGTTTTATCTGTCTCAAAAAAAATGCTAAAAATATCATTTTGGTACAATGTTGCATGGCCATGCAATTGTCATTCAAAGTGTGATAATGCTGAAAGCTGAAAATTGGCCTGGACAGGAAGGGGGTGAAAGTGTCCGGACTTGAAGTGGTTAAACTACAAACTTCATGCACACAGGGAATCAGAATCTCTGAATGCTGTTTCTCTAATTGTTTTTTTTTTTTTGCAGTGTGATCAGTGTCCAGAGGACATTGCAAATTTTTGATTTTCTCATCCATCGCATTTTGTTTTATGATTATGTATATTTGTTCTAGGATTTGTCATTTTAATAAGCCTGGTGACAGGTTGTAGTGATCAGCCTGATGGAATTGTGCAGATGGTGTGCACTCTCAAGACTGTCTCACTCTCGCTCTCACCGTGACCTGTGCCTGACCATTCTTTCTTTTTGGCATGCAATAGCTGCGAAGGATCTAAATCAGAGAAATATGCTTTGCTCCTATGCTGCAGCAGTAGAGGTCCTTCCCAGTGCTTTTCTATCAGTCATTATGATATAAAGGAAGGGGGCACAACATACAGCTGGTACGGTTCCCTCTGACTCCCAATGATCATAAAACGGCAAACACAGAAATTATTCTGGTTATTTGGGCAGGAAGCTCAAGGTATTTTCGTCTAGGCTTCAGAAACCGACAGAAAATTGTATTAATATTTAGAAATCTGAACAGATGTAACATTAGGAACAATAGATAGGTGTTGATAGGACCAGAGTTCTTCCTTAAAGTGAACTTCAGACATAATCATGGCAAACACAATATCAAGAAGCAATAAGGGGCTCATTTAAAGAGCAGTGGTATGGCTGCACTGCGGCAATGCCACTGCTCTAAAAAACTAAGCACTGGATATTTACAAATGTGCAACAGTACTTAATAAAAAAAAAAATAGCCAGGAGGAGAGCCCACGACATGCATAGTGCAGAGCATTTATCCAGCTCTGTGCATGATTATAAATGAGCCGCTTCCTTAAAGTGTCACTAAACCCACATCATAAAAAAACTATCAATATATTCTGTATTAAATGCTGTTCATACTTAGTCACTATGAGATTCATTTTCTGTATTCTGCAAAAACCATGCTTGATCCTGCTGTTCTCTATCTCCTCATTCTGTCCCCAAGGCAGTTGGGGATTTTTCAGAGCAGTGTTGGCAGCTTTGCACATGCTCAGTTTTCAGTGACTTTCTATGCTGAGCATTTCTTCCCTCACACATGTGGGCGTATACACAGTGGTAAATGACAGCCCACTCCCTCCCTCCTCCTTCATGCCCACTAACCAGCTAAATACAATGGGGGTGGGGTATTACGTGTAGATTGATGGAGGCTTCATCTCCCTCTTATTCTAAGACACAGGCTGGAGGGGCTTGACACAGCCTGTGACTGCCATAAATCTGCCCATGCTTGAATAAGAGTCTGGCCTGGATTTTGGGAGGGACCCCCCACATCATTCTTTATTTTTAATTTTGACATGGGGTTGCCCTCAATATCCATACCAGATCTAAGGGAATGCTATGGACAGGGGGGGGGGGGCCCACTTTTAATTGCCTGCAATTATTTTGTTTACATTCAGTTACCAGCGGGGAACCCCGCTGACAGCTGATGACTCAGCAGCAGGGGCGGACTGACCATTTGGAAACTCGGGTCAGTAGGGGGCCCCATGAGATGCCCCTGGTACCTTTTTTTCATAGGCTTTTTTGAGTTTGGGCAAGGACACAGGGGCCCCATGATCCCCTATTGCCCGGGGGCCCCATGAGTTGTCAGTCCGCCCCTGCTCAGCAGTTGTTAAGAATGCGGAAGCCACCTACTCCTTAACAACCATGACTGTTACTGGTTGTTAAGGATGCAAGTGGCCACCTGCTCCTTAACAAAAGGGTATTTATAACTGTTGTTAAATATGCCGGCTACTGCCGGTGTTAAATAACGGCATGTTTGTGATCCCTAAATTTCTGTACTTATTTAGACACTCTTCGCAATGGATACCCAAGTCCTTTTTTGTGAACCTTAACCAACTTATTTCTGTCCCCAATGCAGTATAAAACTGTGAACACACCTTTGTTTTCTTCTCTCCCTCTCCTACCCTTTTATTGGGTGGAAGACTCTGACATCTGCACTGGATGATGATGTCACCCTCTCCTTAAAACGTCAGAGTCTGTTCGTTATATCAAGCCCCCCTTACATCAGATCCCCTCTCACATCACATAAGAGTTCCTCGCTCATATCAGACTCCCCCATTACATAAGAACCCTCCTTTACATCAGTATCCCCCAATAACATCAAAGTCAGTCCCCTATATATCAGAGTCCATTCATTATATCAGAATCCCCTCATATCATCAGAGCTCCCCTAACATCAGAACCCCCTCATCACATCAGAGTCTCTTGAAATCAATATCCCCCTATCACACCAGTGCCTCTCCCCTCACATTGGAGTCCCCCATCTCATTGGAATTCCTTTATTACATCAGAGTCCCGCCTTCATATTGGAGTCACCTCATTACATCAGAGTCAGCACCCATTATATTAGAGTCAGCCCACTTCACAACAGGGTCCTCAACCCCCCTAATAAGGAAGATAAGGAAGCACTTTTATAATTATAATCTATTTCTCTGGGCTTGAGTTCAAATGTAAGTCCACTGGAAGAGTGAGAGGCCAAATTCTTCTCTTCCCAGCCCTTTACAATTTGTGCTAGAGGATTCTATGTATCTCAGTCCACTTACCTGTAGCACCCCTCTAGATAGCCAGGGGGAGCTAGTTATCTTTTTTGTTAGAGAGGCTGAGTAGTAGCCTGGGGAGATAGTCAGCAGTGTCAAATTTGGATCAGGGCTGAGAGGCTCTGCAGGTCAGTACCCTGATACCTCCGTTTGCTCTAGAATCTTGGAGAAGATTCTAGAAGCAGTGGGCAGGGTGAGGAGGAGCTCGCTTGCACATTTAAAGGACTTTGGCCAATCCCCAAGCAGGAGGCTTGACATGGGGCTAGGGTAGCCTTTAAGCGTGACTGAGCCTGCCCAGCAGCAAGAGAGTTTAGGTGGAAGATGTAAGGAAGACTAAGATGCAGGAGCCTGGGAGGGGGCCCAGTGGGAAGGGGCCTACCTACAGGACGGGACCTAGAAAGGAGGATCACTGAGCCTCATTGGTCCCCTAAGGGAGGGCCACCTGTGGAGCCAGGGAAGGTGCCAGCCCAGCAGATGGCCTAAAGTCAGCCACCAACCCAACCATCTCACAAGCAAGGTCTGAGTGAGTAATCCTACATCCCTTAGGCCAGCTAAAGGGAAAGAGAATTCTGGTGGGAAACCTGACTAGCTCCTTACCCGGGACTGTTCATCTTAAAGTATCAGGTACTGGATCCTCTTGCCCAGGGATTCTTCCAGACAGCTGGGTAAAGAAGATGATTTATCTGGGGTGGTACACCAGGAGAGGCTGGAGAGCTCTTCCAGAAGATAATTTCCTATCTTGGACTTGTATATACAGAAGTTGCCATGAAGTTGCCCTCAGTTTACTGTTTCTTGGGCATCCCATACACCCCTTACCCCATCCAAGTTCAACACCACTAATAAAACTAAAAAAACAAGCTCAAGGACTGTTTACTGTCTTTGGAATGCAAGTATATGGAAATGTGTGTTGCTTGGCTGTGCAGGACTACAGGGGGACCCAAATATTCAGCAACTCCTACGGGGGTAGCACTGCATAATTTAAAAGGGTTTACACAAAAGCTTCCACTTTGTCCTGAAAGAATCAAGGTGGCAGAGTTTATTTAAGTGCAGCTCTTCAAATCTATTGATACTTGTACACATTTGATGTGCTTTTCATCCTGACTGCTTTTTCTTTTACATATTTGGTGAGTTTGTATATATTATTCTTTGTGGCCATAGTTTTGTTAAAGATGCGTAGGAGTATAACAGCATCTAAGTGCACTAGAGGTTATAAATCTAAGTCCTAAGTATACTTATCCTTTAACTTAAACCTATACTGAGCGCCTGCTGGGAGGCTGCTTGGAGCCACATAACAAGGAGCTTAATCTCTGGCTGGGGACCACCACTGTACTGGATACATGTGTTTAATTGCAGAATCAACAGAACATGATGCACCTTTACATTGCACCTCTTTCATTCCAGGAGCTGGAGTTCATCTTTAATTGATGAACTGGAATTACAGGGCAAGAGAAGACTAGTCATTTTTAGAACCTTATCTTTAGGTTAAATGTGAATACATTTTGAAAGCAGCAAAGGTTTCTATAAGACCGCCTGCGGCTGGGGTTATTGAATATTATTTGGATTGTCTCCTTCTGGCTCTCTGCCACAGGCAATGCTTAGTGCTGTAGAATGTATACTGTTACGTGCCTGTAGCCTGTGACCACATGCGGATATTCTGCTTTACTTGTCGTTGTGAGTTGACACCTGGACTCATGGCCATATCCCGAGAGGACCTCTGTTTGCATCTCATTATCTTCATGTAGACCCTGAGAGGCGAGTGGTCAGCATATTTAATATTGACCTCTTTAGTGGTTGATGGCTCAGCAGTACACTGGGGGGAACAAGTCGTCTGTTTAATTCACTATTTAAACTGAGGCAGGCAAAATTATTTGTTGAGTACTAGAATCCAAAAATATAGCAGAAGACTCACAATGGATGTTTTAAAGGCTCTCTTTTTTTTTATAGCCTTTTCTCATGATCCACCATATGTTCATAATTATTATTCTAGTACTAGGGATAATTATTTATTTACTTTCCTTTTAAAGGGTCAGCCTACACAAATTGCAAAAGTAAGTCATGAAAGGATATTTGGTTGGTTAAACCAGTCACATCATTGGTTGACAGATATTTAACATAGACCTTGGATGGGTCTTGCAGATTTGTCCCAGGTTCTATTTGCTATTATGTGCACAGAAGCCAGACACACAACAGTTCTACAGTCTCACAACACAATAACCAGGCAGTGAGTGTCTTTTGAGGTTTAATACTAGTTGAACTTGGTTGGGGTGTAGGGTGAGTCTTGGCATACTCTACATTTAGTGCACAGCATTGCAGAGGGCACTCTCTGGGTATAACTAGACTCCTCAGGGTGGGTCCCTTTTGGACTAGCAGTGGCTGAACAGACAACTCAGGGGGCTCCAATTTCAGGAGTAGTCCTAAGTCAAAAAGTAGCAGTCACCAGGATCTCTCTCTCTCAGGCCTTTACTCACAATGTCCCAGTGTACTTGGATGCCACCTTCCAATACATGCGAGACACTTCTCCAGTGAGCCTCAAGGCCAGCTCCTTAGTGAACTCCTTCTGAATGAGCGTCAGCAACTCTCACAGCAGACCCCACAATTCTCCTTGAGCTGGGACCTTAGTTATCCTTTCAGAAAGCAGGCCATATCCCTCATCACAAGTGTCCTCACACAGAGTTGTACTGCAGAGGAAGATAGGGGGCATGTCAGACCAGGTTACTGAATGCCGATTACTGGGAGCACTGAGTCAATTGTTGCCTAAAGTACTGCACAGTCATAACAGCTGTAACCGAACAGTGAAAGTAAGAATGGTGGTTGTTAAAGTCTGATTTTATTATTATTATACAGGATTTATATAGCGCCAACAGTTTGCACAGCACTTTACAAAATGAAGGTAGACATTACAGTTACAATACAATTTGGTAAAAGAGGAAATAGAGGGCCATGTTTGTTAGAGCTAACAATCTAGGAGGAAGGGTTGAGTGATACAAAAGGTAATAGCTGTGGGGGGATGAACTGATGGAGGAAATAAATGGCAGTTTTCTAGGTAGAAACAGGATAGGCTTCTTTAAAGAGAAAAGTTTTCAGGGATCATCTAAAGGTGGATAGATTAGGAGACAGCCAGACAGATTGGGGTAGGAAGTTCCATAGGATGGGAGAAGCTCAGGAGAAGTCCTGGAGTTGAGCATGGGAGGAGGTGACACGGGAACTAGAGAGCAGAAGGTCTTGGGAGGATCGAAAAGAGCGGTTTGGTAGATATTTTGAGACCAGGTTAGTGATGTAGCTGGGGGCAGAGTTGTGGATGGCTTTGTAAGTTGTTGTTAGCAGGGGCAGACTGACAACTCATGGGGCCCCCGGGCAATAGGGGATCATGGGGCCCCTGTGTCCTTGCCCAAACTCAAAAAAGCCTATGAAAAAGGTACCAGGGGCATCTCAAGGGGCCCCCTACTGACCCCGGGCCCTCGGGCAGTGCCCAAGTTTCCAAATGGTCAGTCCGCCCCTGGTTGTTAGCATTTTGAATTTTATTCTTTGGGCGAGTGGAAGCCAGTGGAGGGATTGTCATTTGATTGCAAATGTATTTCTGTGGCTTCAGTTGGGCACGTGCTGACATGGAACATGCAGGTGGTAGGAGAGAGCAGAGTGAGAAGGATGATCTCACTAGTTTGCTGCTGCTGCTCCACTACACATTTAGCAGAGCTGTGTTTTCACCAAGCCAAGTTGCTGCCACTTTGGAGATCAAGGCATTGGCTGTAATGCTTGACAAGCTTCCTGTATTACAAAAATAGGTGCACAGGACTATAAATCCTTTTGTAAGTAAAACTTTTCCCATATGTGTTTTTCAGCTATGTAATAAGCTGCTTACAAAGAGATTGGCAATAAAAGAACACAAGGAAATGAAGGTGTTGCAATGATTACTCACCTGTGATTTCTCTTACTGCATCTGCTTTTCCTTTCCTCCTCTTATTTTTTCATTTTAATAAAATGGAGTAAACCCACAGTACAGCTATCAAATGTGGTCCTCTGATATCTATGAATGTGTAGGTGGAGGATATAAAATAGCTACAATAGTATCAGTCATGTGATCTCTTATTAAATTCCATTTAGTTTTACACATGGGAAATATCCCCTAAAAAGGGAACCTATAATCTGTTTTCCATTTAATTTTTTTTGCCAGATATAAATATAAATTTAAGAAGCTTAACTACCCAACGACCAGCCTTTGTAAGCCTATGCTCTAATTTCTGTGCATTCCAGGTATAGAAGTACACTGGCAATTTTGAACTGTTTAGGGGGAACATTCACACCATATGCGGTGGGACTGCGTTCGGTGGCTATTCCAGCTCAGTATCACAGCAGGACAAGGCAAAATGACTTGTCTCCTTATCTGCCCGGTTCACCCCACACCACTGCATGGTGGCTAATTGAACTTTATGAAATGTCTCTGTGATATTTCAATAAAGGTCATATAAAGAGAGAGAGAGAAAAAAAAAAGGTGCACAGTGTGATGTGCCAAGATCAGTGCATCAGCACTGTGCTGATCCGGCCGGACCACACTGCACACCAGACGCTGCGTTGTAATGTAGCAGCTGGTGTGAACATACCCTAAAACATGTAGGCCTTTGCATAGCCTTCTATCTATCACAGAGCTCAAGAGAGAGCCCGTATTGGAGCACCAATATTGGAACAGTGCTGGGGTGCATTCAGGGGCGGACTGACAACTCATGGGGCCCCCGGGCAATAGGGTATCATGGGGCCCCTGTGTCCTTGCCCAAACTCAAAAAAGCCTATGAAAAAGGTACCAGGGGCATCTCATGGGGCCCCCTACTGACCACGGGCCCTCGGGCAGTGCCCGAGTTTCCAAATGGTCAGTCCGCCCCTGGGTGCATTCTTATGGAATTTGGAACAATAACCTTACCCAGAAGGCAGTGGTGATGTCAAACTTGGGGTGCGTAGCCTAAGCCCCACCCTGCATCCTCACCAGGGCCTCTGATGGTGGGGATGGACTTGCAGAAAACTGGACCCAGGTCCCCCAGGTACATCCAGATGAGGATCAACTGAGATCACTTACGTTTGCAGAATGCAAAAGCAGGAGAAATAGGAAATCCAGGAGACAAGCCAAGGTCAGGACTGGCAACAAACAAGCACAGACAGTGGAGGAAGCCGGGATTGGTACATGAATAGGCAGTCACAGGCTACACAATTAGCAAACAAATAGGAGCTCAAAGAACTGTGATGTTGCTCAGGCAATGTGACTTAGACTGAACATGTCTTATATAGGCAAGCAAACTAGGAGGTGGGCTAGGAAGTGATAGAAGGAAATAAAAACCCACAGAATAGCAGGCAACGCCCATAGGTGAACACAGTCAAGCCACACATGTGAAAAGAATGAGGGTAGGAAAAACACTGCAGCAAGGAGGTAAGAATACACAGGCAGGAAACTGTAGGCTAACTTGTGACTAGGGTTGCCACCTCATCCCTTTTAGTCCTCATGCACAGAGGACATATTGATAATGCTGGTAAAGTTAGCTGTGTAAAGTCACGTTACAAAAGTGAGTTTTTCAGCTTTTAGCATTTTTTCGGTTAGCAGTGTTTTTCCACGTTTGCGTCTTTAGCGGTTTCCCCCCCCCCCCCCCACTTTTTTGGGGTCAAAATAAGTCCAAAAACACCAGTTTGTGGCGTTTTACCACGTTTTACTGTGTTTTGCTGTGTTTTTCTGCATTAGAGCGCTTTTATAGCTGAAAAACTCTAGAAACCCACTAGTCCTGTTTTTTTTCCAGCCAAAAAACATCCCTGCTAAAAACGTTGATTACAGCCTATGTGTGCATGAACACATAGGATAACATGCTGGGGGGTTTACTGGCTGTAGAAAAAAACATCAAAAGAAAAAAAATAGCAGCTGAAAAAATGTCCAGTGTGCATGAGGACTAAAACCAAACACATTAATTACACAAGTTCTGTGGTGGTAATTAAACTCACCTAGTGCTTTATCTGCAATAAATTAGCCTCGAAACCTGTGTAGTTAATGTGTTCAGTTTTAAAGGGATGGGGTGACAACCCTACTTGTGAAAGGGGAAGCTCTTTTACGTCACTGCCGCCTACAGGAAGTGGTCAAAAGCCAGGCTCAGAGGTGAATTTGCTTTTGCCTTGAAACTGACACTATCACAATCACAGAGGCACAGGCTGAGGATGTGTAAAGTTGGGGCTTCCTGAGCCAAGGACCAATCCAGCTAGCGGTTTGTAGTCAGCCTTGTTATCCAACTGGTGAGAGATGCCAGGAACCTGAAAAAAACTTGTCAACCTGCAGCTGATGGGAGAAGCTAGAAGGCTGCCTAGCACAAGTTTAAGCCTTGTACACACAGGCCAAAATGGGAACCAGATGACTCTCAGCCAGTGTGTACAGATGTCTGTTCTACAGAAGCCGGTCTCATAACCAATTTCTGTTGAACAGGCATGTTGGAAAACCAGCATTTGACCTGCATCCAATCAGCATTTGTGTTCAATGACTGCAAGTGCTGATCAGTGTGTTCTGGCAAGGGGGGAGTTCCCCTGTCAGAATACAATAGCACAGCGGTGGAGATTGCCGCACCAACAATGCTTGTGTTGGTATGACGATCTGTCAATTTTCTTGTTCATTTTTTTGGGTTGCACCCAGCTTTATGCAATTACCGAAAAGTCAACTGCAAAAACTGTATGTAGCCTCAGGAGTATGAGGACTTTCTCTCCCCCTTCTAGAACAAAATCAAGTTGGGTCATTCACAGGTAGATTTATATATTTTATAAATGAATACAAGGCCTCCTCTGATTAGCTGAGGTGGAGATGCAGGTTGATGTAGTCATCTCCACCTCTGCCAATCAGAAGAAGCCTTATGCTCATTCCTAAATAATGCTCCTTGTGAAAGGCTGAGCTGCGCTCATTCCGACTCATATTGTTCCATGATCAGGACGGGAAGTCCCCATACAGCTGATGGAATGCAGCACTCTATACTGCATGGGTTAGTGAAGGCAATAGTTTGGACCAGCTTGCTCCGAACAAACTATTTAAAGTTCACTGAAACCTGGAGGTAGGCATTAAGCTATTTTTTTTAGTAGCACTCCCAGGCTAGAGGCAGCCAGTCCTTCACTACAAGGATAATATAATATAATATATTATAATATAACATGATATAGTCATGGCCAAAAATATTGGCACCCCTGCATTTCTGTCAGCTAATGCATCACTTATCCCAGAAAATGGTTGCAATTACAAATGTTTAGGCATACTCATGTTTATTTCTTTTGTTTGTATTGGTATGACACAAAAAAGTTGAACCATTTCTGAGTGCTTTTTGACAAGCGCTTTGGGTCATTGTCCTGCTGGAAGACCCATGACCTCTGATGGAGATCCAGCTTTCTGACACTGGGCCCTATATTGCACCCCGGAATTCTTTGGTAGTCTTCAGATTTCATAATGCCATGAACACGGTCAAGACATCCAGTTCCTGAAGCAGCAAAGCAACCCCAAGACAAAAGTGAACCTCCACCATGTTTGACTATAAGGACTGTATTCTTTTCTTTAAAGGCCTAATTTCTTTTTCTGAAAACAGTAGAATGATGGGCTTTACCAAAAAGCTGTAATTTTGTTTCGTCTGTCCACAGCACATTCTTCCAAAAGGGTTTTGGCTTCCTCAGGTACGTTTTGGCAAACTCCAATCTGGCTGTTTTATGTTTCTGTGTAAGCAGTCCTTTTGGGTCTCCTACAATAGCATTCCTTTTCATTCAGATTGCGACGTATAGTGTGAGCTGATACAGTTGTACCCTGTGTCTGAAGGTCAGCTTGAATTTGTCTAGAAGTTGATTGAGGTACTTTATCCACCATTTGGACAATCCTTCGTTGCAATCTTTGATCAATTTTTCTCTTCCATCCAAGTCCAGAGAGATTACCTACACTGCCATGAGCTGTAAACCTCTTGACAATGTTACACACAGTGGACACAGGAACATGAAGATCTCTGGAGATGGGCTTATAACCTTAAGATTGTCCATGCATCACCTCAATTTTTGTTTTCAAATCCTCAGACAATTCTTTGCTGTTCTTTCTCTTCTCCATGCTCTATTTGGCACAAAAAGACACACAACAGAAAGGTTGAGTCAAATTTTCACCATTTTAACTGGTTGCCGCTATGATTTCTATATTGTCAGCACCTGTTAATTGATACAGGTGAGCTTAATTACAAATTACAGGAGAATTACAAACTTGGAATGCACTTATCTCTTACAATTTTTTGAAGGTGCCAATAATTTTGTCCAGTCCATTTTTGGGGTTTTGCGTGGAATGTGTCAGATTTGGCTTTTTGTCATACCAATACAAACAAAAGAAATAAACATGAGAATGCCTAAACATTTGTAATTGCAGAAATTTTCTGAACACTTCGCATTATTATCTGACAGAAATGCAATGGTGCCAATTAGAGATGAGCGAAGTATTCAAAAATTCGATTCGACTGATTCGGCGAATTCGTAGAAAAATTTCGATTCGAGTCGAATATATTCGCTGTGAATTTAACTTAAAAAAGGGTGTTTCTAGGCTTCAGAGAGACTTAATATTAGTGCTGAACACTGTACCTTTAATTTAAATGCCCTTGGAGTCTGCTGGGGAAGAGAAATAATACTGTCAGGCAGTATGACATGCAGATGAGTGCCGTCGATCTTAGAATCACCGCACACTTCACTCATTTGGGCAGTCACGGGGCCAAAACCAGAGTGTGGAGCCACAGTGTGGCGGTGGAGGCAGCAGCAATGGGAGGCCATAAAGCACCCTATGACAAAAATGGAAACCACCAGCAGTGTGAGGAGACCTGAAAGTGGCACATGGCAGAGTGTGGCGATAGAGACAGCAGCAATGGGAGGCCGTACAGGGACCCATGACACACTCTGGACCTGGCAGCAGCATGAGGAGGCGGTACAGGGGCCCATGGCAGATTACGGGCCTGGCAGCAGCATGAGGAGTCGGTACGGGGGCCCATGGCAGATTACAGGCCTGGCAGCAGCAATGGGAGGCCGTACAGGGACCCATGACACAATCTGGACGTGGCAGCAGCATGGGGAGGCGGTACAGGGGCCCATGACAGATTACGGGCCTGGCAGCAGCATTTGGAGTCGGTACGGGGGCCCATGACACACTCTGGACCTGGCAGCAGCATGAGGAGGCGGTACAGGGGCGCATGACAGATTACGAGCCTGGCAGCAGCAACTTGGACAGGAGGACGTTCAGTTTCTGCACCGTCTGGTGCGTGCTCGCAAACTGTTGTCTCTTGGAAACGGATTCCAAGAAAGACTGCTGACGGAATCCGTGAAGAGGAGTAGCAGGAGAAGGAGCATCTGAACGAGCGGAATATGCCAACAAGCGACAACAGGGGCCCATGGCAGATTAGGGGCCTGGCAGCAGCTATGGGAGGCCCGTAATCTGCCAGCACCCTATGACAAAAAATGGAACCCACCAGCAGTGTGAGGAGACCTGAAAGTGGCACATGGCAGAGTGTGGCGATGGAGACAGCAGCAATGGGAGGCCGTACAGGGACCCATGACACACTCTGGACCTGGCAGCAGCATGAGGAGGCGGTATATAGGGGCCTATGGCAGATTAGGGGCCTGGCAGCAGCTATGGGAGGCCCGTAATCTGCCAGCACCCTATGTCAAAAAATTCTACACACCAGCAGTGTGTGAGACCTGAAAGTGGCACATGGCAGAGTGTGGCGATGGAGACAGCAGCAATGGGAGGCCGTACAGGGACCCATGAGAGACTCTGGACTTGGCAGCAGCATGAGGAGGCGGTATAGGGGCCCATGGCAGATTAGGGGCCTGGCAGCAGCTATGGGAGGCCCGTAATCTGCCAGCACCCTATGACAAAAAATGGAACACACCAGCAGTGTGAGGAGACCTGAAAGTGGCACATGTTTGGGGCATGATTCATGGCGGATTTAGTCAGTTGTGTCAGGAACTGGTGGTTTGAAATCCAGACTAATCCACGCCTGATTCATTTTCACAAACGTCAGTCTCTCCACACTTTGGGTGGACAGTCGTGTCCTCCGCGGAGTTGCAATACCTCCTGCCGCACTAAACACGCGCTCCGATGCCACGCTACTGGCCGGGCATGACAGCCTTTCAAGGGCAAATTCAGCTAGTTGGGGCCAAAGGTCAAGTTTCGTTGCCCAGTAGTCAAGGGGATTGTCTACCTCGGTTGGCAGGGTGCTGTCCAAGTAGGCCTAAGCCTGTTGTTTGAGGTCCTGCTCCAGGTCCACCTGATGCTGCTGCTGCTGCTGCTGCTGCTGTGGCTGGTTAGTAGTTTCCTCACTGCGCTGGTGAAGAAAGCTACTCATCATCGACTGCAGACTGAGGCAGCCGCTGCTGGTGGAGCTGCCACTGCTCCTACCACCCCACCCCTCCCCTGCTGCCATGGCAGCGGAACGCGAGCGCACAGGGCCCACAGTGTCTGAGGATGGACGTTGGCGCAGACAGGCAGAGACCAGCTGACTACATAGGTGGTTTTTATAGTACGTTATTTTGGCCTCCCTCTCAGCAGGTGTGAAAAAGGCCACCATTTTTGAACGGTAGCGAGGGTCCAACAAGGTGGACAGCCAAAAGTCATCCCTCTGTCTGATGGTTATTATTCGGCTGTCGCTACGCAAGCAAGCGAGCATGCTATGGGCCATTTGTGCCAAGGAATGCGAGGGACTCCCTGCCTCCATCTCCACAGCATACTGCCACGGTGCGTCTGGGTCCTCTGTCTCCTCCTCCTCCTCCTCCTCTACCAGATGCTCCTGCTCCTCCACTCCTGTCCGCTGAGTGGAAAAACCACCCATTTCACTCAATAATTCCTGAGCACCAATGTCCTCCTCTACCTCCTCCTCTTCTTCCTGTCCTGCCCCCACAGGGGTCATGTGGCGTTGAGATCTGTGCGCCACGTCTACCGCACCCTGACCAGCCATTGTTAACAGCATTTGTTCCAGGACGTGCAACAGAGGAATGACGTCATTCATCCCATAGTCCTGCCGACTCACGAATAGCGTGGCCTCCTCAAAGGGCCTGAGCAAGCGCAGGTGTCACGCATGAGCTGCCAATGGCTGACATCTAAGTTACACAGGGAGTACCTTTATCCGCTTTTAACATCAGGAAATCTGTGATGGCCTTTTGCTGTTCGTAAAGGCGGTCTAACATATGTAGGGTTGAATTCCACCTTGTTGCAACGTCACAGCATGAGGAGTCGGTATAGGGGCCCATGGCAGATTAGGGGCCTGGCAGCAGCTATGGGAGGCCCGTAATCTGCCAGCACCCTATGTCAAAAAATTCTACACACCAGCAGTGTGTGAGGAGACCTGAAAGTGGCACATGGCAGAGTGTGGCGATGGAGACAGCAGCAATGGGAGGCCGTACAGGGACCCATGACAGACTCTGGACCTGGCAGCAGCATGAGGAGGCGGTATATAGGGGCCTATGGCAGATTAGGGGCCTGGCAGCAGCTATGGGAGGCCCTTAATCTGCCAGCACCCTATGTCAAAAAATTCTACACACCAGCAGTGTGAGGAGACCTGAAAGTGGCACATGGCAGAGTGTGGCGATGGAGACAGCAGCAATGGGAGGCCGTACAGGGACCCATGACAGACTCTGGACCTGGCAGCAGCATGAGGAGGCGGTATATAGGGGCCTATGGCAGATTAGGGGCCTGGCAGCAGCTATGGGAGGCCCGTAATCTGCCAGCACCCTATGTCAAAAAATTCTACACACCAGCAGTGTGTGAGGAGACCTGAAAGTGGCACATGGCAGAGTGTGGCGATGGAGACAGCAGCAATGGGAGGCCGTACAGGGACCCATGACAGACTCTGGACCTGGCAGCAGCATGAGGAGGCGGTATATAGGGGCCCATGGCAGATTAGGGGCCTGGCAGCAGCAATGGGAGGCCCGTAATCTGCCAGCACCCTATGTCAAAAAATTCTACACACCAGCAGTGTGAGGAGACCTGAAAGTGGCACATGGCAGAGTGTGGCGATGGAGACAGCAGCAATGGGAGGCCGTACAGGGACCCATGACAGACTCTGGACCTGGCAGCAGCATGAGGAGGCGGTATATAGGGGCCCATGGCAGATTAGGGGCCTGGCAGCAGCAATGGGAGGCCCGTAATCTGCCAGCACCCTATGTCAAAAAATTCTACACACCAGCAGTGTGAGGAGACCTGAAAGTGGCACATGGCAGAGTGTGGCGATGGAGACAGCAGCAATGGGAGGCCGTACAGGGACCCATGACAGACTCTGGACCTGGCAGCAGCATGAGGAGGCGGTATATAGGGGCCTATGGCAGATTAGGGGCCTGGCAGCAGCTATGGGAGGCCCGTAATCTGCCAGCACCCTATGTCAAAAAATTCTACACACCAGCAGTGTGTGAGGAGACCTGAAAGTGGCACATGGCAGAGTGTGGCGATGGAGACAGCAGCAATGGGAGGCCGTACAGGGACCCATGACAGACTCTGGACCTGGCAGCAGCATGAGGAGGCGGTATATAGGGGCCTGTGGCAGATTAGGGGCCTGGCAGCAGCTATGGGAGGCCCATAATCTGCCAGCACCCTATGTCAAAAAATTCTACACAGCAGCAGTGTGTGAGGAGACCTGAAAGTGGCACATGGCAGAGTGTGGCGATGGAGACAGCAGCAATGGGAGGCCGTACAGGGACCCATGACAGACTCTGGACCTGGCAGCAGCATGAGGAGGCGGTATATAGGGGCCCATGGCAGATTAGGGGCCTGGCAGCAGCAATGGGAGGCCCGTAATCTGCCAGCACCCTATGTCAAAAAATTCTACACACCAGCAGTGTGAGGAGACCTGAAAGTGGCACATGGCAGAGTGTGGCGATGGAGACAGCAGCAATGGGAGGCCGTACAGGGACCCATGACAGACTCTGGACCTGGCAGCAGCATGAGGAGGCGGTATATAGGGGCCTATGGCAGATTAGGGGCCTGGCAGCAGCTATGGGAGGCCCGTAATCTGCCAGCACCCTATGTCAAAAAATTCTACACACCAGCAGTGTGTGAGGAGACCTGAAAGTGGCACATGGCAGAGTGTGGCGATGGAGACAGCAGCAATGGGAGGCCGTACAGGGACCCATGACAGACTCTGGACCTGGCAGCAGCATGAGGAGGCGGTATATAGGGGCCTATGGCAGATTAGGGGCCTGGCAGCAGCTATGGGAGGCCCATAATCTGCCAGCACCCTATGTCAAAAAATTCTACACACCAGCAGTGTGTGAGGAGACCTGAAAGTGGCACATGGCAGAGTGTGGCGATGGAGACAGCAGCAATGGGAGGCCGTACAGGGACCCATGAGAGACTCTGGACCTGGCAGCAGCATGAGGAAGCGGTATATAGGGGCCTATGGCAGATTAGGGGCCTGGCAGCAGCAATGGGAGGCCCATAATCTGCCAGCACCCTATGTCAAAAAATTCTACACACCAGCAGTGTGTGAGGAGACCTGAAAGTGGCACATGGCAGAGTGTGGCGATGGAGACAGCAGCAATGGGAGGCCGTACAGGGACCCATGACAGACTCTGGACCTGGCAGCAGCATGAGGAGGCGGTATATAGGGGCCTATGGCAGATTAGGGGCCTGGCAGCAGCTATAGGAGGCCCATAATCTGCCAGCACCCTATGTCAAAAAATTCTACACACCAGCAGTGTGTGAGGAGACCTGAAAGTGGCACATGGCAGAGTGTGGCGATGGAGACAGCAGCAATGGGAGGCCGTACAGGGACCCATGACAGACTCTGGACCTGGCAGCAGCATGAGGAAGCGGTATATAGGGGCCTATGGCAGATTAGGGGCCTGGCAGCAGCTATAGGAGGCCCATAATCTGCCAGCACCCTATGTCAAAAAATTCTACACACCAGCAGTGTGTGAGGAGACCTGAAAGTGGCACATGGCAGAGTGTGGCGATGGAGACAGCAGCAATGGGAGGCCGTACAGGGACCCATGAGAGACTCTGGACCTGGCAGCAGCATGAGGAAGCGGTATATAGGGGCCTATGGCAGATTAGGGGCCTGGCAGCAGCAATGGGAGGCCCATAATCTGCCAGCACCCTATGTCAAAAAATTCTACACACCAGCAGTGTGTGAGGAGACCTGAAAGTGGCACATGGCAGAGTGTGGCGATGGAGACAGCAGCAATGGGAGGCCGTACAGGGACCCATGACAGACTCTGGACCTGGCAGCAGCATGAGGAGGCGGTATATAGGGGCCTATGGCAGATTAGGGGCCTGGCAGCAGCTATGGGAGGCCCGTAATCTGCCAGCACCCTATGTCAAAAAATTCTACACACCAGCAGTGTGTGAGGAGACCTGAAAGTGGCACATGGCAGAGTGTGGCGATGGAGACAGCAGCAATGGGAGGCCGTACAGGGACCCATGACAGACTCTGGACCTGGCAGCAGCATGAGGAGGCGGTATATAGGGGCCTATGGCAGATTAGGGGCCTGGCAGCAGCTATGGGAGGCCCATAATCTGCCAGCACCCTATGTCAAAAAATTCTACACACCAGCAGTGTGTGAGGAGACCTGAAAGTGGCACATGGCAGAGTGTGGCGATGGAGACAGCAGCAATGGGAGGCCGTACAGGGACCCATGACAGACTCTGGACCTGGCAGCAGCATGAGGAAGCGGTATATAGGGGCCTATGGCAGATTAGGGGCCTGGCAGCAGCAATGGGAGGCCCATAATCTGCCAGCACCCTATGTCAAAAAATTCTACACACCAGCAGTGTGTGAGGAGACCTGAAAGTGGCACATGGCAGAGTGTGGCGATGGAGACAGCAGCAATGGGAGGCCGTACAGGGACCCATGACAGACTCTGGACCTGGCAGCAGCATGAGGAGGCGGTATATAGGGGCCTATGGCAGATTAGGGGCCTGGCAGCAGCTATAGGAGGCCCATAATCTGCCAGCACCCTATGTCAAAAAATTCTACACACCAGCAGTGTGTGAGGAGACCTGAAAGTGGCACATGGCAGAGTGTGGCGATGGAGACAGCAGCAATGGGAGGCCGTACAGGGACCCATGACAGACTCTGGACCTGGCAGCAGCATGAGGAAGCGGTATATAGGGGCCTATGGCAGATTAGGGGCCTGGCAGCAGCTATAGGAGGCCCATAATCTGCCAGCACCCTATGTCAAAAAATTCTACACACCAGCAGTGTGTGAGGAGACCTGAAAGTGGCACATGGCAGAGTGTGGCGATGGAGACAGCAGCAATGGGAGGCCGTACAGGGACCCATGAGAGACTCTGGACCTGGCAGCAGCATGAGGAAGCGGTATATAGGGGCCTATGGCAGATTAGGGGCCTGGCAGCAGCAATGGGAGGCCCATAATCTGCCAGCACCCTATGTCAAAAAATTCTACACAGCAGCAGTGTGTGAGGAGACCTGAAAGTGGCACATGGCAGAGTGTGGCGATGGAGACAGCAGCAATGGGAGGCCGTACAGGGACCCATGACAGACTCTGGACCTGGCAGCAGCATGAGGAGGCGGTATATAGGGGCCTATGGCAGATTAGGGGCCTGGCAGCAGCTATGGGAGGCCCATAATCTGCCAGCACCCTATGTCAAAAAATTCTACACACCAGCAGTGTGTGAGGAGACCTGAAAGTGGCACATGGCAGAGTGTGGCGATGGAGACAGCAGCAATGGGAGGCCGTACAGGGACCCATGACAGACTCTGGACCTGGCAGCAGCATGAGGAGGCGGTATATAGGGGCCTATGGCAGATTAGGGGCCTGGCAGCAGCTATAGGAGGCCCATAATCTGCCAGCACCCTATGTCAAAAAATTCTACACACCAGCAGTGTGTGAGGAGACCTGAAAGTGGCACATGGCAGAGTGTGGCGATGGAGACAGCAGCAATGGGAGGCCGTACAGGGACCCATGAGAGACTCTCGACCTGGCAGCAGCATGAGGAAGCGGTATATAGGGGCCTATGGCAGATTAGGGGCCTGGCAGCAGCTATAGGAGGCCCATAATCTGCCAGCACCCTATGTCAAAAAATTCTACACACCAGCAGTGTGTGAGGAGACCTGAAAGTGGCACATGGCAGAGTGTGGCGATGGAGACAGCAGCAATGGGAGGCCGTACAGGGACCCATGACAGACTCTGGACCTGGCAGCAGCATGAGGAAGCGGTATATAGGGGCCTATGGCAGATTAGGGGCCTGGCAGCAGCTATAGGAGGCCCATAATCTGCCAGCACCCTATGTCAAAAAATTCTACACACCAGCAGTGTGTGAGGAGACCTGAAAGTGGCACATGGCAGAGTGTGGCGATGGAGACAGCAGCAATGGGAGGCCGTACAGGGACCCATGACAGACTCTGGACCTGGCAGCAGCATGAGGAGGCGGTATATAGGGGCCTATGGCAGATTAGGGGCCTGGCAGCAGCTATGGGAGGCCCGTAATCTGCCAGCACCCTATGTCAAAAAATTCTACACACCAGCAGTGTGTGAGGAGACCTGAAAGTGGCACATGGCAGAGTGTGGCGATGGAGACAGCAGCAATGGGAGGCCGTACAGGGACCCATGACAGACTCTGGACCTGGCAGCAGCATGAGGAGGCGGTATATAGGGGCCTATGGCAGATTAGGGGCCTGGCAGCAGCTATGGGAGGCCCATAATCTGCCAGCACCCTATGTCAAAAAATTCTACACACCAGCAGTGTGTGAGGAGACCTGAAAGTGGCACATGGCAGAGTGTGGCGATGGAGACAGCAGCAATGGGAGGCCGTATAGGGACCCATGACAGACTCTGGACCTGGCAGCAGCATGAGGAGGCGGTATATAGGGGCCTATGGCAGATTAGGGGCCTGGCAGCAGCTATAGGAGGCCCATAATCTGCCAGCACCCTATGTCAAAAAATTCTACACACCAGCAGTGTGTGAGGAGACCTGAAAGTGGCACATGGCAGAGTGTGGCGATGGAGACAGCAGCAATGGGAGGCCGTACAGGGACCCATGAGAGACTCTCGACCTGGCAGCAGCATGAGGAAGCGGTATATAGGGGCCTATGGCAGATTAGGGGCCTGGCAGCAGCTATAGGAGGCCCATAATCTGCCAGCACCCTATGTCAAAAAATTCTACACACCAGCAGTGTGTGAGGAGACCTGAAAGTGGCACATGGCAGAGTGTGGCGATGGAGACAGCAGCAATGGGAGGCCGTACAGGGACCCATGACAGACTCTGGACCTGGCAGCAGCATGAGGAAGCGGTATATAGGGGCCTATGGCAGATTAGGGGCCTGGCAGCAGCTATAGGAGGCCCATAATCTGCCAGCACCCTATGTCAAAAAATTCTACACACCAGCAGTGTGTGAGGAGACCTGAAAGTGGCACATGGCAGAGTGTGGCGATGGAGACAGCAGCAATGGGAGGCCGTACAGGGACCCATGACAGACTCTGGACCTGGCAGCAGCATGAGGAGGCGGTATATAGGGGCCTATGGCAGATTAGGGGCCTGGCAGCAGCTATGGGAGGCCCGTAATCTGCCAGCACCCTATGTCAAAAAATTCTACACACCAGCAGTGTGTGAGGAGACCTGAAAGTGGCACATGGCAGAGTGTGGCGATGGAGACAGCAGCAATGGGAGGCCGTACAGGGACCCATGACAGACTCTGGACCTGGCAGCAGCATGAGGAGGCGGTATATAGGGGCCTATGGCAGATTAGGGGCCTGGCAGCAGCTATGGGAGGCCCATAATCTGCCAGCACCCTATGTCAAAAAATTCTACACACCAGCAGTGTGTGAGGAGACCTGAAAGTGGCACATGGCAGAGTGTGGCGATGGAGACAGCAGCAATGGGAGGCCGTATAGGGACCCATGACAGACTCTGGACCTGGCAGCAGCATGAGGAGGCGGTATATAGGGGCCTATGGCAGATTAGGGGCCTGGCAGCAGCTATAGGAGGCCCATAATCTGCCAGCACCCTATGTCAAAAAATTCTACACACCAGCAGTGTGTGAGGAGACCTGAAAGTGGCACATGGCAGAGTGTGGCGATGGAGACAGCAGCAATGGGAGGCCGTACAGGGACCCATGAGAGACTCTCGACCTGGCAGCAGCATGAGGAAGCGGTATATAGGGGCCTATGGCAGATTAGGGGCCTGGCAGCAGCTATAGGAGGCCCATAATCTGCCAGCACCCTATGTCAAAAAATTCTACACACCAGCAGTGTGTGAGGAGACCTGAAAGTGGCACATGGCAGAGTGTGGCGATGGAGACAGCAGCAATGGGAGGCCGTATAGGGACCCATGACAGACTCTGGACCTGGCAGCAGCATGAGGAAGCGGTATATAGGGGCCTATGGCAGATTAGGGGCCTGGCAGCAGCTATAGGAGGCCCATAATCTGCCAGCACCCTATGTCAAAAAATTCTACACACCAGCAGTGTGTGAGGAGACCTGAAAGTGGCACATGGCAGAGTGTGGCGATGGAGACAGCAGCAATGGGAGGCCGTACAGGGACCCATGACAGACTCTGGACCTGGCAGCAGCATGAGGAGGCGGTATATAGGGGCCTGTGGCAGATTAGGGGCCTGGCAGCAGCTATGGGAGGCCCATAATCTGCCAGCACCCTATGTCAAAAAATTCTACACAGCAGCAGTGTGTGAGGAGACCTGAAAGTGGCACATGGCAGAGTGTGGCGATGGAGACAGCAGCAATGGGAGGCCGTACAGGGACCCATGACAGACTCTGGACCTGGCAGCAGCATGAGGAGGCGGTATATAGGGGCCCATGGCAGATTAGGGGCCTGGCAGCAGCAATGGGAGGCCCGTAATCTGCCAGCACCCTATGTCAAAAAATTCTACACACCAGCAGTGTGAGGAGACCTGAAAGTGGCACATGGCAGAGTGTGGCGATGGAGACAGCAGTAATGGGAGGCCGTACAGGGACCCATGACAGACTCTGGACCTGGCAGCAGCATGAGGAGGCGGTATATAGGGGCCTATGGCAGATTAGGGGCCTGGCAGCAGCTATGGGAGGCCCATAATCTGCCAGCACCCTATGTCAAAAAATTCAACACACCAGCAGTGTGAGGAGACCTGAAAGTGGCACATGGCATGAGAGACTCTGGACCTGGCAGCAGCATGAGGAAGCGGTATATAGGGGCCTATGGCAGATTAGGGGCCTGGCAGCAGCTATAGGAGGCCCATAATCTGCCAGCACCCTATGTCAAAAAATTCTACACACCAGCAGTGTGTGAGGAGACCTGAAAGTGGCACATGGCAGAGTGTGGCGATGGAGACAGCAGCAATGGGAGGCCGTACAGGGACCCATGACAGACTCTGGACCTGGCAGCAGCATAAGGAGGCGGTATATAGGGGCCTATGGCAGATTAGGGGCCTGGCAGCAGCTATGGGAGGCCCGTAATCTGCCAGCACCCTATGTCAAAAAATTCTACACACCAGCAGTGTGTGAGGAGACCTGAAAGTGGCACATGGCAGAGTGTGGCGATGGAGACAGCAGCAATGGGAGGCCGTACAGGGACCCATGACAGACTCTGGACCTGGCAGCAGCATGAGGAGGCGGTATATAGGGGCCTATGGCAGATTTGGGGCCTGGCAGCAGCTATGGGAGGCCCGTAATCTGCCAGCACCCTATGTCAAAAAATTCTACACACCAGCAGTGTGTGAGGAGACCTCAAAGTGGCACATGTTTGAGGCATGATTCATGGCGGATTTAGTCAGTTGTGTCAGGAACTGGTGGTTTGAAATCCAGACTAATCCACGCCTGATTCATTTTCACAAACGTGAGTCTCTCCACACTTTGGGTGGACAGTCGTGTCCTCCGCGGAGTTACAATACCTCCTGCCGCACTAAACACGCGCTCCGATGCCACGCTACTGGCCGGGCATGACAGCCTTTCAAGGGCAAATTCAGCTAGTTGGGGCCAAAGGTCAAGTTTCGTTGCCCAGTAGTCAAGGGGATTGTCTACCTCGGTTGGCAGGGTGCTGTCCAAGTAGGCCCAAGCCTGTTGTTTGAGGTCCTGCTCCAGGTCCACCTGATGCTGCTGCTGCTGCTGCGGCTGGTTAGTAGTTTCCTCACTGCGCTGGTGAAGAAAGCTACTCATCATCGACTGCAGACTGAGGCAGCTGCTGCTGGTGGAGCTGCCACTGCTCCTACCACCCCACCCCTCCCCTGCTGCCATGGCAGCGGAACGCGAGCGCACAGGGCCCACAGTGTCTGAGGATGGACGTTGGCGCACAAAGGCAGAGACCAACTGACTACATAGGTGGTTTTTATAGTACGTTATTTTGGCCTCCCTCTCAGCAGGTGTGAAAAAGGCCACCATTTTGGAACGGTAGCGAGGGTCCAACAAGGTGGACAGCCAAAAGTCATCCCTCTGTCTGATGGTTATTATTCGGCTGTCGCTACGCAAGCAACCGAGCATGCTATGGGCCATTTGTGCCAAGGAATGCGAGGGACTCCCTGCCTCCATCTCCACAGCATACTGCCACGGTGCGTCTGGGTCCTCTGTCTCCTCCTCCTCCTCCTCTACCAGATGCTCCTGCTCCTCCACTCCTGTCCGCTGAGTGGAAAAACCACCCATTTCACTCAATAATTCCTGAGCACAAATGTCCTCCTCTACCTCCTCCTCTTCTTCCTGTCCTGCCCCCACAGGGGTCATGTGGCGTTGAGATCTGTGCGCCACGTCTACCGCACCCTGACCAGCCATTGTTAACAGCATTTGTTCAAGGACGTGCAACAGAGGAATGACGTCGTTCATCCCATAGTCCTGCCGACTCACGAATAGCGTGGCCTCCTCAAAGGGCCTGAGCAAGCGGCAGGTGTCACGCATGAGCTGCCAATGGCTGACATCGAAGTTACACAGGGGAGTACCTTTATCCGCTTGTAACATCAGGAAATCGGTGATGGCCTTTCGCTGTTCGTAAAGGCGGTCTAACATGTGTAGGGTTGAATTCCACCTTGTTGCAACGTCGCAGATCAGGCGATGCTGTGGAATTCCGTTCTGCCGCTGCAGCTCAAGGAGGGTGTGCTTTGCGGTGTAGGAATGGCTGAAATGCATGCAAAGTTTACGTGACATTTTAAGGATGTCTTGCAGTGGGATGGTGGATTTTAAGAACCGCTTGACAACCAGATTGAACACGTGAGCCATGCATGGCGCATGGCACAACCTTCCTTGACGCAGAGCAGACACCATGTTCTTTCCGTTGTCGGTCAACATGGTTCCGATTTTCAGTTTGCGTGGAGACAGCCATCTGTCGATTTCTCTGTTCATTACACTCAGAAGTTCCTCCCCTGTGTGACTACGTTCGCCAAGGCATACCAGGTGCAGAACAGCGTGACACCGTTGCGCCCTGCACATGTGATATGCCGGTCGGGTAATGGGACTTGGCACGGGGGTGGCGGCTGAGGACACGGCGGAAGAAGAGGTGGTAGAGGCGGACATCTTTGCCGGACCAAGGACGTGCAAACGTGGAGGCAAAAGCGGCGTGACCTGTCCAAGTTGCTGGTGCGGCTGTGACGGCACCACGTTCACCCAGTGGGCCGTAAATGACATGTACTGTCCCTGACCATAGTTACAGCTCCACACTTCGGCGCTGCCGTGCACTTTGGCAGAGACCGACATGCTCAAAGACTGGCCCACCATGTCTTCTACATGTGAATGCAGGGCTGGCACTGCCTTTTTGGCGAAGAAATGACGGCTTGGCACTCTCCACCGCGGCGCGGCACAAGCCATCATTTCTCTGAAAGGTGCTGAGTCCACCACTTGGAAAGGGAGGGACTGCAGCACCAGCAACTTGGACAGGAGGACGTTCAGCTTTTGCACCGTCGGGTGCGTGCTCGCAAACTGTTGTCTCTTGGAAACGGATTCCAAGAAAGACTGCTGACGGAATCCGTGAAGAGGAGTAGCAGGAGAAGGAGCATCTGAACGAGCGGAAGATGCCAACGAGCGACAACTCCCCTCAGCAGAGGTGTTGGAGCCTTGACTGGCTGATGGAGGGCGATTGACGTCGGGTGACGGAGCAAGTAACGGAGCGGGTGATGGAGCGGGGGCTGGGGCGGGCAGAACCGCCGTATCTTTATCACGGTTTTCCCAGGCCACCAAATGGCGACGCTGCATATGCTGCCGCAACGCTGTAGTCCCAACATGGGCCCCCTGGCCACGCTTGACTTTCTGGCCACATAGTCGACATACGGCTACGTTTACTTCCTCGGGCGGCTTGACGAAAAATTGCCACACCGCCGAGTAGGAAACTTTGCCCCCGATACTCCTCACTGGCTGACTGCTGCTTCCTCCGTGCACACCGGCACCACTACTGGCCGTGGTGGTAGGCTGCAGTGGAGCTGGTGCTCTACTCCGTGGACGTTTGGCTCCACTGACACTGCTGCGACCCTGCTGCTGTCTCCTGGGCAACCCACCGACTGTTTTGCTCGCTGCCAAGCTGCCACCCTCTTCTCCTGATGATGCGGAAGAAATTGCCTGATGACGACGAGGCTGCCAAGTGCGATCAACCTCCTCATCATCAAGTAGGGTCTCCGCCTCACTACTAGCCCCCTCGGCTGCGTCTGGGTCAGGATACAGACCTGTCTCTAGACCGGCTACCGAGCCACTCTCCTCGCCACTACTTCTTCGCCTGGCTGCTGAAAAGGCGGATGTCTCCCCCCGTTCCTGACCGCCCTCTGTTAGCTCTTCCTCACTGTACAGTGGGGCTGAGCCCACAGCATGCGATACTTCGCTTGGTGAGGGAACACCAAAGGACAGGGGCAGGTAGAGGACACGTGATTTCAGTGGGCTTGGTCCCGGGCCATGCCAACTAACGGTTGTGTCTGACGTACCCACCGACCGTTGGCTGTAGGTGTCAGAGGTGACCTGGGAAGAGGAAGACGACCGAGCCAACCAATCGACGACGGCAGGGTTGTCGGTGGAGACACGACCGCTGGATGACACCGGGAGCACTGGCCTCTGGCTGCGAATAGTGCTGCCTCGACCCCTTCCTCTGCTGCCACGTCTGCTCGCTCCTAAAACATTGCCTCCTCTGCCACTCCTCTGCATGTTGTCTGACATACTCTTTAATTAAACGATTATGTGTCCCTGAGTAACAATTCTGTGTCTGTGCGAGTAACAATTCTGTGGCCCTAAGTAACAGTTCTGTGGCCCTCAGTAACAATTCTGTGTCCCTGATTAACGTTTCTGTGGCCCCAAGTAACAGTTCTGTGGCCCTCAGTAACAATTCTGTGTCTGTGCGAGTAACAATTCTGTGTCTGTGCGAGTAACAATTCTGTGGCCCTAAGTAAAGTTTCTGTGGCCCTAAGTAACAATTCTCTGGCACTCAGTAACAATTCTGTCTGTCCCTGAGTAACAATTCTCTGGCACTCAGTAACAATTCTGTCTGTCCCTGAGTAAAAATTCTGTGGCCCTAAGTAAAGTTTCTGGGGCCCTGAGTAACAATTATCTGGCACTCAGTAACAATTCTGTCTGTCCCTGAGTAACAATTCTCTGGCACTCAGTAACAATTCTGTCTGTCCCTGAGTAAAAATTCTCTGGCCCTAAGTAAAGTTTCTGGGGCCCTGAGTAACAATTATCTGGCACTCAGTAACAATTCTGTCTGTCCCTGAGTAACAATTCTCTGGCACTCAGTAACAATTCTGTCTGTCCCTGAGTAAAAATTCTCTGGCCCTAAGTAAAGTTTCTGTGGCCCTAAGTAACAATTCTCTGGCACTCCGTAACAATTCTGTCTGTCCCTGAGTAACAATTCTCTGGCACTCAGTAACAATTCTGTCTGTCCCTGAGTAAAAATTCTGTGGCCCTAATTAAAGTTTCTGTGGCCCTAAGTAACAATTCTCTGGCACTCAGTAACAATTCTGTCTGTCCCTGAGTAACAATTCTCTGGCACTCGGTAACAATTCTGTCTGTCCCTGAGTAACAATTCTCTGGCACTCAGTAACAATTCTGTCTGTCCCTGAGTAAAAATTCTGTGGCCCTAATTAAAGTTTCTGTGGCCCTAAGTAACAATTCTCTGGCACTCAGTAACAATTCTGTCTGTCCCTGAGTAACAATTCTCTGGCACTCCGTAACAATTCTGTCTGTCCCTGAGTAACAATTCTCTGGCACTCAGTAACAATTCTGTCTGTCCCTGAGTAAAAATTCTGTGGCCCTAAGTAAAGTTTCTGTGGCCCTGAGTAACAATTCTCTGGCACTCCGTAACAATTCTGTCTGTCCCTGAGTAACAATTCTCTGGCACTCAGTAACAATTCTGTCTGTCCCTGAGTAAAAATTCTGTGGCCCTAATTAAAGTTTCTGTGGCCCTAAGTAACAATTCTCTGGCACTCAGTAACAATTCTGTCTGTCCCTGAGTAACAATTCTCTGGCACTCCGTAACAATTCTGTCTGTCCCTGAGTAACAATTCTCTGGCACTCAGTAACAATTCTGTCTGTCCCTGAGTAAAAATTCTGTGGCCCTAATTAAAGT
Organism: Staurois parvus; assembly: GCF_062004578.1. Classification (NCBI taxonomy): domain Eukaryota; kingdom Metazoa; phylum Chordata; class Amphibia; order Anura; family Ranidae; genus Staurois; species Staurois parvus. The sequence continues at coordinate 8,479,670 of NW_028317814.1, read as the reverse complement.
TTCTGTGGCCCTAAGTAACAATTCTCTGGCACTCAGTAACAATTCTGTCTGTCCCTGAGTAACAATTCTCTGGCACTCCGTAACAATTCTGTCTGTCCCTGAGTAACAATTCTCTGGCACTCCGTAACAATTCTGTCTGTCCCTGAGTATGAATTCCGTGGCCCTAACTAGCGTTTCTTTGTCCCTAAGTAAAGTTTCTGTGGCCCTCAGTAACAGTTCTGTGTCTGTGCGAGTAACAATTCTGTGTCTGTGCGAGTAACAATTCTGTGGCCCTAAGTAAAGTTTCTGTGGCCCTAAGTAACAATTCTCTGGCACTCCGTAACAATTCTGTCTGTCCCTGAGTAACAATTCTCTGGCACTCAGTAACAATTCTGTCTGTCCCTGAGTAAAAATTCTGTGGCCCTAAGTAAAGTTTCTGTGGCCCTGAGTAACAATTCTCTGGCACTCCGTAACAATTCTGTCTGTCCCTGAGTAACAATTCTCTGGCACTCAGTAACAATTCTGTCTGTCCCTGAGTAAAAATTCTGTGGCCCTAAGTAAAGTTTCTGTGGCCCAGAGTAACAATTCTCTAGCACTCCGTAACAATTCTGTCTGTCCCTGAGTATGAATTCTGTGGCCCTAACTAGCGTTTCTTTGTCCCTAAGTAACAGTTCTGTGGCCCTGAGTAACAATTCTGTGTCTGTGCGAGTAACAATTCTGTGGCCCTAAGTAACAGTTCTGTGGCCCTAAGTAACAGTTCTGTGTCTGTGCGAGTAACAATTCTGTGTCTGTGCGAGTAACAATTCTGTGGCCCTAAGTAACAGTTCTGTGGCCTTCAGTAACAATTCTGTGTCTGTGCGAGTAACAATTCTGTGTCTGTGCGAGTAACAATTCTGTGGCCCTAAGTAAAGTTTCTGTGGCCCTAAGTAACAATTCTCTGGCACTCAGTAACAATTCTGTCTGTCCCTGAGTAACAATTCTCTGGCACTCAGTAACAATTCTGTCTGTCCCTGAGTAAAAATTCTGTGGCCCTAAGTAAAGTTTCTGTGGCCCAGAGTAACAATTCTCTGGCACTCCGTAACAATTCTGTCTGTCCCTGAGTATGAATTCTGTGGCCCTAACTAGCGTTTCTTTGTCCCTAAGTAACAGTTCTGTGGCCCTGAGTAACAATTCTGTGTCTGTGCGAGTAACAATTCTGTGGCCCTAAGTAACAATTCTGTGGCCCTCAGTAACAGTTCTGTGTCTGTGCGAGTAACAATTCTGTGTCTGTGCGAGTAACAATTCTGTGGCCCTAAGTAACAGTTCTGTGGCCTTCAGTAACAATTCTGTGTCTGTGCGAGTAACAATTCTGTGTCTGTGCGAGTAACAATTCTGTGGCCCTAAGTAAAGTTTCTGTGGCCCTAAGTAACAATTCTCTGGCACTCAGTAACAATTCTGTCTGTCCCTGAGTAACAATTCTCTGGCACTCAGTAACAATTCTGTCTGTCCCTGAGTAAAAATTCTGTGGCCCTAAGTAAAGTTTCTGTGGCCCTAAGTAACAATTCTCTGGCACTCAGTAACAATTCTGTCTGTCCCTGAGTAACAATTCTCTGGCACTGAGTAACAATTCTGTCTGTCCCTGAGTAAAAATTCTGTGGCCCTAATTAAAGTTTCTGTGGCCCTAAGTAACAATTCTCTGGCACTCAGTAACAATTCTGTCTGTCCCTGAGTAACAATTCTCTGGCACTCAGTAACAATTCTGTCTGTCCCTGAGTAACAATTCTGTGGCCCTAATAACGTTTCTGTGGCCCTAAGTAACAATTCTCTGGCACTGAGTAACAATTCTGTCTGTCCCTGATTATGAATTCTGTGGCCCTAACTAGCGTTTCTTTGTCCCTAAATAACGATTCTGTGGCCCTCATTAACAAGTCTGTGTCCCTGAGTAATGGTTCTCTGTCCCTAAGTAACTTTTCTCTGTCCCCAATTATCGTTTCTGTGGCCCTAACTCTGTCCCTGTCCCTAGTACAGAGCGGTCTGCCTCTGTTCAATAACTGCAGGCAAATGAAGAATTCCAAAATGGCCGCTATTTATAGCTCGACCATTACACAGTGCTGGCTGGCTGGCTGCTGATAGGCTGATGCGATCACATGTAGTTGAGGAATGCATTATGGGTCAGCGCACCTTGTCTGCGCGCCTTCCCAGACATCCCCGCTCCGTCGCCGCACATGTCAGCCGCCATTTTCTGAAAAATTTCGATTCGCGCGTCCGAATTAGGCTATTTTTCGGATTCGGCACGAATCGAAATTTTTCCGATATTCGACTCGAATTCCACTTCGGATACTTCGATTCGCTCATCTCTAGTGCCAATATTTTTAGCCATGACTGTGTAATATAATATAAGTACTAGAGAGCAATATATGTAATAGTTCTAAATGTATGAATGGTTAACTCAGTCCTTGGTATGGCTTGGTCTTTATACAGGGATGCCTATTTATAGACATTAGAAATGCAGTGTTAGTTTTATGAAACAAACTGCACACACCTCAGGTGATCTAACATTATTTTGACAGCATACGGAAAATTCATGGGTGATCTGCACAATGTGCTATTGACCATCTTGTTCCTTTTGAATGCCTGCAAGTTCAGCAAATATCCTTGCATAGTACTGTACCCTTTGCACTCCCAAGGAGAAATATAAATGCAATCTGCTGTACTCTACTGAATAGTCACAGATGTAGCTTGCTGGTGGAAAACACCAACACCTTTTAGCACCAACATTTTGAGGCAAAAGTCATACCCTTGACAACCCCTCCATGTCATATGTGGTATTGTGTCTGGAGGAAAACAGACTTTATATTAAAAACATAAAAGACACTTAAATGCACTGAAGAGATCTTCAAAATGGTGTTGTTGCTTTGCCAAACATAAAAGACAGCTACTCAAAGTAAGTGGAAATCTGTAGCTAGCTGGTCCAAGAACATGGGATCTCCAGTCTGCTGCTCCACAGACCTTATACAAGTAGCTAGAAGAGACAAGATGGTTAAAATACACAGCAATGCATATCACCAAACTTGAAAAACAATGTCTTGCTTTGTCATACCCAACGAATTTGCAGATTACTTCATCAGGGGCCAAGTCATGACAACACAACTCACATACTTATTATTGTAGCAGGCTCCTTGTACAAGAGGATTCAGAAGGAATCGCATGTTCAGCAGTCAGTCCTTTCTCTCTCTCTCCTATTTGTAAAACCTGGGCATTCTGCCAAGTTCATGACTCATCCACTACACAGCAAAGAACGCTGGGAGGGGGAGGAAGCAGGAAGTGAAGGGGAGAACTGAGAGACACGAGGCTGGAGAAAAGACAGGGACATGTGGAGCCCGTCCAAGCAGAGGAGGAGGCACTACAGCACCCAGCGCGGATAGAGGGACCCTGCTGTGTGTTCAGAGTCTGGTGAGCTGTCCCACTGGAGAGAGTAAGACACACCATTTACACTTTGCATATAGACTGAGACATCCGCACCCCACTGCTGGGATCTCACCCATCCAGGGCCCTGTGCAAGCCACAGATCCCCCTGCCTGCTTTGCCCCTCACCACCAGTGTAATTGAGACTGTCTGCCCCGGGGACTGACACATACTGGGAGATTGCATCCTGTGACTGCCCCTGGTCTTGGGGTGCTTTGTGTTGCGTTTAGACACTGAGGTTGGACCCTCTCAGCCCAGAAACCTAGTGAAATCGGATGTAACCCACACCAGCTGAAACTCCAAAGAAGCCTTCAGCTGCTATTTACTTAATTGTAAGGACTAAACGTGCACCAACTAGAGCTCCACCGTTACAAGGACTAGAGTGGGGGAATCTGGCTTAGTAGCTTTATTAGAGGTACCTCTTTATTGCATTCTGTTCTGACTCTGAGGTGATTTTTGGCTAACGCCCCTCAGAAGCAGAATCATATACCGGTGTGGGTAATACATTTCATTGATAGAGTATAAGTAAGTTTATTTGTTTGATATCAGTTGTATTCTGCTTAAAGTGCGACTCTGCCATCCGGAGACTCTTGGCTGTGAAGCCCTCTAGTGGCAGACCAAATTTACTGCATTGCATAAAAGAGGAAAAGTAAGTTTTGAAGTTGAAAGGGGAACCCCACCCCTCTACACTGCATTTCATTCTCCATAAAATTGTTCTTGTTTCATTTAACCCTGTGTCAGCAAATTTCTTGGCGGGGTATTTGCTATTCATTATCAGTTGTGCCACAGGGATTGGGTTTGCTTAGGGTTGGATCTATTGAGCGCAGGACCCATAATATATTCCAGATTGTCCCAAGGGGCAGTGCTACACGTGGGGGCTCGTCCGGGATTCTTGCTGCTCAATTACCCAACAACCACTCAAGCAGTGCCCTATATCAACTCCTAAGATGGACGTCGCAGCCGCGACCAAGTGGTGCAGCAGGGAAAATGCTTGCCCAGAACGGAGTGTAGTGGTCGAGTTCCCCAGAGAAATGGGGACCAAAGAACAGATTACCAAGATAGTGAATGCACTACCCACAGAGGGAAAGAAAACATGGGTGATAGATGTGATACCCGCCTCGGACACAACCCTGGCATATGCCCTGCTAGAGTGGAAGAAAGGGATCCCTGACAGTTTCCAAGGAGCCAATATCCAAATAGAGGATGGGACAAGGCTCCAGTTACTTCAGTTGAACACCCCCGGGCCTAGTTGTGCAAGACCTGAGAGGGAAGAACCCCTGTCCCAGACACCTCTAGCCACCACAGGCCCAGAATTCCTCGCTGCATTGGGGGACTTCATGTTAAAATGCCGCAAAGACCCCTCTCCATACACAGGGATGTATCGGAAGCTCCGATTTTTCTCGGGTAGGCAACCAATACCTACCGGGGAGGATGGCTTTGAAGAGTGGCTAGACCAGGGGTGGGCAAACTTTTTGACTTGAGGGCCGCAATGGGTTCATATATTGGACCCGGGGGCCGGACCAAGAGTAGATGAATGATGTGTATGTGTCATCCATAGTAAGTATAGTAATATTCCCCCATAGTAAGCATAGTAATTAATCCCCCATAGTAATTAATCCCCCATATAGTAATTCATCCCCCATATAGTAATTCATCCCCCATATAGTAATTCATCCCCCATAGTAATTCATCCCCCATATAGTAATTCGTCCCCCATATAGTAATTCGTCCCCCATATAGTAATTCGTCCCCCATAGTAATTCATCCCCCCTATAGTAATTCATCCCCCATAGTAATTCATCCCCCATATAGTAATTCATCCCCCATAGTAATTCATCCCCCACATAGTAATTCATCCCCCACATAGTAATTCATCCCCCATATTAATTCATCCCCCATATTAATTCATCCCCCATATAGTAATTCATCCCCCATATAGTAAGTCCTCCATATAGTAATTCATTCCCCATATAGTAAGTCCTCCATATAGTAATTCATTCCCCATATAGTAAGTCCCCCATATAGTAATTCATTCCCCATATAGTAAGTCCTCCATATAGTAATTAATTCCCCATATAGTAAGTCCCCCATATAGTAATTCATTCCCCATATAGTAAGTCCCCCCTATAGTAATTCATCCCCCATATAGTAAGTCCCCCATATAGTAAGTCCCCCCCCTGTGTCAATTCACTTACCTTTGGTCCGCGCGTTCCTCTCGTATTCCCGCGCCGTTCTGGTCTTCAGGAAGGACTGTGAGAGGAGTTCGTCACGCTGCCCCGCCTACATCCTGGCTGCCCCGCCTACATCCTGACAGCTGCAGAGTCCTGACGTCCGAGAGGAGGGAGGGGGGCGGCCATCCGAGAGGGGGGGCGGCCATCCGAGAGGAGAGGAGGGGAGAGGAGGGAGGGGAGCGGGCGCCCGGCACACAGGAGAGCCGCATCTAAATTTGTAAAGAGCCGCGGCTTGCCGACCACTGGCCTTGCGGGAGCCTAGCTCCGCGGGCCGGATTAAAAGGTCCGCCGGGCCGTATACGGCCCGCGGGCCGTAGTTTGCCCATTGCTGGGCTAGACCAAGCCATGCAAGCAATAAGTGAATGGGACATTCCTGAGGCCCACAAGAAACAGAGGATTACGGAGAGCCTAAGGGGCCCTGCATTGGAGGCCATTCGCAACCTAAAACTTAGCAAACAGGATTGCACTGCTCAGGGCTATCTAGATATTTTACAAGATGTATTTGGGCGTACTGAAAAGGCTTCAGACCTCATCTATCAGCTAGAGCATACCTACCAAAATGAAGGGGAGAAACTCTCCAGTTACATGGGACGTCTAGACAAGATAATCTACCAAATTCTGCTAAAAAGGGGAAAAGGCCCTGAAAGAGTAGATGAGGTTCGGGCGCAACAAGTCCTACGGGGAGCCAGGCCCCTAGACCCCATTGCCATTCTATTACGAACTCGGCGAGATGGTGGTCTCCTGAACTATCCAGACTTGATCCGGACTGTGAGAGAGGAGGAAGCCATTTTGGATGACAAAGAGAGACAGTCAGACTCTGTTGTAGGGGTCCGGGTAGTCAATGTGGGAGGTGACACCCCTGAAGTTGAACTCCTTAAGACTCAGGTGTCCAAACTAATGGAGATGGTGACCTTACTAATGGCGGGACCGTCGGGTTTAGCGAGAGAGACGAGAGCAGTTTCTGAAAACCTGTCAGGAGCTGCCCCAACGCAAGCAACCAGTCCCACCATTCAAATGACCTGCTTTAATTGTGGAGGGACCGGACATGTCAGGAGAGTCTGTCCGAGCCCCAGGAAGCCTGAAGCTAAGCGCCAAAAACCGGCAGAAAACTTCAGAGGGCCCTGGTGAAGGAGCAACCCAGGGACCCCACCACCGCAGCTAGCTCCACTCAACCAAGTAAAAGGGGGGTAAGGAGAAAATCTGGCCCTATCCAGAAGGACCCCACCATCCCTTACAAACAGCCTAGGGAAAATGCCACTTCACCTCAGGGAGTCAGTGCACACCTCAAACCTGGGAGTCAACCACGGCTTAGGCCGAGCCAAAACTCCCCCAGGAGGAGAGTAAGGATAAGAACTGCAGAACAGAAGAAGACGGCTACCTGTTCACCACTCCCTGAGAATTTAGTGGGACCCTCCCCTGTCGTCCCGATTCAGGTAGAAGGGATTTATATCAGGGCTCTTCTGGACACCGGAGCCCAAGTAACCCTTCTGTACCGAGACTTCTATGACAAGCATTTGAAGCATTTGCCCTTGCAGAAGCTGGAAGATCTGGAAATATGGGGCATAGGAACCCAGAAGTTTCCCTATGATGGTTACCTATCGGTCAGACTAACTTTTGATCCTTCCATGACAGGGAAGGCTGAGACTTTCGAAGCCTTAGCCGTCATCTGTCATCGGCCGCCTGGGGCCGATGGGAGTCCCCTAATCATAGGGACCAACACCAATCTTGTCAGAAGGCTGCTGGCGCCATTGGTCGAAGAGCCCAATGATCAACCCACTTCTGTACATCCCATGCTGAGGCAAGCATATCAGCGCCTGGTACAAGAGAGGAGAGCCCCAGCGGAAAGAATAGGGAAGATATGGCGCCTGGATCAACATGAGAAGGTGCTACAACCCGGAGAGGTGGCGTGTTTACAGGCATCAGTCAAATTGACCTGGAAGCAGCCAGGCCCCTTCATTGTCCTTGAGGCTGGTGGCTGTGAAGAGAACACAGGAGTGGAGATCCTCCCGGAGGTAGTGTCAACAAAAGCGCTACGGAGGAGCCATGGAAAGGTTTCGGTCAGTGTTCATAATCCAACTGCTGCCCCAGTGAAAATCCCAGCTCGGGTGCTGTTAGGACATGTGGATCCTGCAACCCCAATCTTGCCCCCTGAGCTAGGGGACGGAAGAGAGAAAGAAATCCCTGTCGATGCGTTTTACCCAAGGAACACCCCCCTTTCCCCGGAATGGAGAGAGAGAGCGAAGAATCAACTCCTAAGGTGGCGGGCTGCATTCTCCAGAAGTGAGTTTGATGTGGGGTGTGCAGAGAGTGCCCATCATCGGATCCGACTTCGAGAAGACGCCCCATTCAGGGAAAGGGTTCGACGAGTTCCATTGGGAAATTTGGAAGACCTGCGTGAGCAACTGGCAGAGTTGAAGAGGACAGGCATCATCAGAGAGTCCCGAAGCCCATACGCCTCTCCAATAGTGGTGGTCCGGAAGAAGAACGGATCTTTAAGATTGTGCATCGACTACCAGATGCTAAACCGAAGAACTGTTCCTGATCAGTATACCACCCCCAGGATAGAGGATGCTTTGCAAAGCCTATCAGGGGCAAAGTGGTTCAGTGTGCTGGACCTGAAGAATGGGTATTACCAGATCCCCATGCACCCGGAAGACCGAGAAAAGACCGCGTTCATAACCCCAATAGGGTTCTTTGAATTTGACCGGATGCCTCAAGGTTTGTGCAACTCTCCAGCCACCTTTCAAAGGCTGATGGAGAAGACGGTGGGTGACATGAATTTAATTGAAGTACTGGTATACTTGGACGACATCATTGTGTTCGGGAAGACCCTGGAGGAACATGAGGAGAGATTGGAGAAGGTGCTCAAGAGACTTCATGATGAGGGACTGAAGTTGTCTTTGGAGAAGTGCCAGTTTTACCAACCCTCGGTCAATTACCTGGGTCATATCGTATCTGCCGATGGAGTGGCCACTGACCCCAAGAAGCTGGAAGCTGTCACCTCATGGCCGAGGCCCACAAATGTCACAGAGCTCAGATCTTTCCTGGGGTTTTGCTCCTATTATCGCAGATTTGTCCAGGGCTTCGCTCGGATAGCCCGCCCACTCAATGAACTGCTCAGAAACTAAGAAGACAATGATGATGCAGATCTTTTTAGACCTGCGAAGCCAGCAGTGGGACCCAGGAGGCCTAGGGAATCTATTCAAGGACAATGGACAACCCAGTGTGAAGAGGCCTTTGAACTGCTGAAAAAGAGTCTAACCACCACCCCAATCCTGGCCTATGCAGACCCAGCCAAGCCGTACGAATTGCATGTGGATGCAAGTAGAGATGCGTTAGGGGGAGTCCTCTATCAAGAACAGAATGGATGCTTGCGACCTGTCGCCTATGTGAGCCGGGTTTTGGCGTCCGCTGAGAAGAACTACCCCACCCACAAGCTTGAATTCTTGGCCTTGAAGTGGGCAGTAGTGGACAAACTTCGAGATTACCTATATGGAGCAGAATTCGTGATAAAAACAGATAATAACCCCCTCACATACATTCTCACTACAGCTAAGCTGGATGCTACTGGCCACAGGTGGTTAGCTGCCTTATCGGAGTTCACTTTCAGCCTCAGTTATCGGCCAGGGATTGGGAATAGAGATGCAGATGCCTTATCCCGAAGACCTCACTGTTCCAAGGATTCCCCAGAAGAGTGGACTCAGGTGCCCTCTGAAGGGGTACGAGCCTTATGCCAAGGAGTGGAACACCGAACAAGAGGTGGGTCCAGGGCAGAAGACATTGGGATTTCGGCGTCTGGCGTTCCCAGGTGTTATTGCACCCAGGTTGGGGGTGAAGGTCTGCCCAAGCTTTCCAGGAAGGATCTGCGAAGAGATCAGTTGGAAGACCCCCTCTGCGGCCTAGTATTGAAGGCTTTAGAAAGCAAAAGCCCTGATTTGCTTCTTACATCGTCAAGGGAGGCCCGGCGGCTACATCGTGATTGGGATCGGCTACAGTTACGCCATGGAGTGGTCTACCGAAGGGGCCCCTCTGATGATCCTGAAGAGAAATGGCAGCTATTTTTGCCCGCAAAACACAGAGAAACGGTGCTGGCCGCTCTCCATGATGACCATGGGCATCTGGGACCAGAAAGAACCTTTTGTTTGGTAAGAGACCGCTTCTACTGGCCCTGCATGCGGACAGAAGTTGAAAGTTACTGTCACTCCTGCATCCGATGTATTCAGAGGAAGACTCTGCCTCAACGAGCTGCCCCAATGGGCCACCTTCAAAGTCAGGGACCCATGGAGTTGGTGTGCATTGACTTCCTGTGCCTGGAGTCGGATCAGAGTGGACAGGGAAATATCCTGGTAGTGACTGACCATTTTACCAGGTATGCCTTTCCTGCTAGAGATCAGTTAGCATCAACTGTGGCAAAGATTTTAGTAGAAAGGTTCTTTGTGCATTACGGACTGCCACAACGTATCCACTCGGACCAAGGGAGAGATTTCAAGGGAGTCTCTTGATGAGATGAGCAATCTCATCAAGAGACTCTTGAGTCTACTAGGCATCCAAAAGTCGAGGACTACTCCATACCATCCTCAGGGAGATCCTCAGCCAGAGAGATTCAACCGTACCCTCCTGAATATGCTCGGGACTTTGACTTCAGTGCAAAAGCAACACTGGAGTAAGCATGTAGCAGCCATCGTACATGCCTACAATAGCACTGCCAACGATGCTACAGGATACTCTCCTTACCGGCTGATGTTCGGCCAGGAAGCCCGACTGCCAGCAGACTTGGCTTTTGGAACCTCTGTAGACCATACCTCTGCAGCTTCCCATAGAGGATATGTGGACCGCCTAAGGAAAAGCCTGAAGATTGCTTATGATAAGGCTCAAGCCACCTCAGACGCCAGGGGACAGAGAAACAAAGAGAACTTTGATCTCAGAGTGCGAGTACAGGACTTACAATCTGGAGACAGAGTCTTACTGAGAAATCTGGGTATCCCTGGAAAACACAAGTTTGCGGATAGGTGGCGATCAGAGCCCTATGTCATCTGCAAACAATTGCCTGGATTTCCAGTTTACCAGATTCGACCGGAACAGGGTGTTGGCCCACTCAAAACCTGGCACCGCAACCACCTTTTGCCTTTGTCAGATGCAGTCCGTCTACCATCACAATCTGATCCACAGTCTACCCCCTCAACTTCTCAGAGGACTAGACCTGTGACCAGGTCACAACCCACACCACCTCCTGCAGATGAAGAGGACAGTGAGAGTGAGGAGGTAGGGACAGATTTGCTGTGGCCATCTGACATTTCTGAATCCACCATTCCTTCTTCCACTGGAGTGACTGACGTAGTTCCTCTTAGGCCAGAGGCTCCTGAATTTGTGCCTCAGGCCCAACCTGCAGAAGACTTGCAAGAACCTGAAGACTGGTGGTCCATTGTTGATGAGGGAGAAGATGTGGAGGAAGCTGAACTGGGAGAGACAGAGAGCGACGAGCAAGAAGCGAGGGTTGATGAGTCAGTAGTGTCAGAACCAACATCGGAAGCAACGCCAGAACCATTGCTAGAGCCCAGAGAACAGAGAGAGCGTAGAGTTATTCAACCCCCAAAGAGACTGACATATGATGTGTTGGGTGAAAACTCTGAGGAAGTAGTACATGCTTCTCAAAGGAATCTCGTGACGCCTGGTTCTCCTACAGCAGTTTCGGTAGAGAACAGCCCCAACTCACCCCCTGGCACATCTGGTTGGGCCATTCCCATTAGTGTGGCCTATGGGCAGGACAACCCTCACTCTGCTACATGGTGGGAGGTTCCTCTGCCAGATTCTTATGCAAGTGTGAATAATTTAATTTCCTGTGTGTACTAACTTTGCTTTTTCTCCACGTGTATATAAAAAGCATGTAACAGGTTGCTTTTACTGCTGTCTTTGGAGGACCAAAGCTTCTCGAGTGGGGGGAGTGTGTAGCAGGCTCCTTGTACAAGAGGATTCAGAAGGAATCACATGATCAGCAGTCAGTCCTTTCTCTCTCTCTCCTATTTGTAAAACCTGGCCATTCTGCCAAGTTCATGACTCATCCACTACACAACAAAGAACGCTGGGAGGGGGAGGAAGCAGGAAGTGAAGGGGAGAACTGAGAGACACGAGGCTGGAGAAAAGACAGGGACACGTGGAGCCCGTCCAAGCAGAGGAGGAGGCACTACAGCACCCAGCGCGGATAGAGGGACCCTGCTGTGTGTTCAGAGTCTGGTGAGCTGTCCCACTGGAGAGAATAAGACACACCATTTACACTTTGCATATAGACTGGGACATCCGCACCCCACTGCTGGGATCTCACCCATCCAGGGCCCTGTGCAAGCCACAGATCCCCCTGCCTGCTTTGCCCCTCACCACCAGTGTAATTGAGACTGTCTGCCCCGGGGACTGACACATACTGGGAGATTGCATCCTGCGACTGCCCCTGGTCTTGGGGTGCTTTGTGTTGCATTTAGACACTGAGGTTGGACCCTCTCAGCCCAGAAACCTAGTGAAATCGGATGTAACCCACACCAGCTGAAACTCCAAAGAAGCCTTCAGCTGCTATTTACTTAATTGTAAGGACTAAACGTGCACCAACTAGAGCTCCACCGTTACAAGGACTAGAGTGGGGGAATCTGGCTTAGTAGCTTTATTAGAGGTACCTCTTTATTGCATTCTGTTCTGACTCTGAGGTGATTTTTGGCTAACGCCCCTCAGAAGCAGAATCATACACCGGTGTGGGTAATACATTTCATTGATAGAGTATAAGTAAGTTTATTTGTTTGATATCAGTTGTATTCTGCTTAAAGTGCGACTGTGCCATCCGGAGACTCTTGGCTGTGAAGCCCTCTAGTGGCAGACCAAATTTACTGCATTGCATAAAAGAAGAAAAGTAAGTTTTGAAGTTGAAAGGGGAACCCCACCCCTCTACACTGCATTTCATTCTCCATAAAATTGTTCTTGTTTCATTTAACCCTGTGTCAGCAAATTTCTTGGCGGGGTATTTGCTATTCATTACCAGTTGTGCCAGAGGGATTGGGTTTGCTTAGGGTTGGATCTATTGAGCGCAGGACCCATAATATATTCCAGCTTGTCCCAAGGGGCAGTGCTACATTATTATTATACAGGATTTATATAGCGCCAACAGTTTGCTCAGTGCTTTACAATATAACGGGAGACAATTCAGTAACAATACAGTTCAATACAAGAGGGATTTGAGGGCCCTGCTCCTTGGAGCTTACAATATAGGAGGGAGGGGCTAGTGGTACAAAAGGTAGTAACTGTGGGGGATGGACTGGTTGGAAGAGTAGAAGATTCCAGTATTAGCTGAGGGCAGGATAGGCTTCCCTGAAGAGATAGGTTTTCAGAGATCGCCTAAAAGTGAGCAGAGTAGGTGATAGTCTGATACTTACTGTATTGTTAAGTAATAAATCCTATTAAACATTTACATATCCTTGTAATGAAAAGTTAAAAAACAAAACAGTTCATGGAAATACTGCATGCTACCATCAAAGAGAATATACGCAAATATTAAGCAAAGTAGAAAAGTTTATACTGCATATAATATCTCAGGTGGCTTCTGTCAATTGAATTACAAACAGCTGGGAAAAAATCAGACACTGCTTCTTTTTAAATTAAAGATAAATGTATCCACCACCAGCCTAAAATGAACTCAGCAGAGAGCAATTGACCTTAAATGACAAAAGTCAACTGCACAAGCAGATGGGACTGTCCCAGGACTGCAGGCTTCTCCAATACTATTCCCACAACTTGGCACGATCAAACATCCCTGCACTGAGACTGGTGGCAGATGCCACCCTCCTCTGCTCTGCTGTTCCAAGCCTGTTAAGAGAACAGTCTCTCCCACTGTGCTCTACTCTATCATTGCTAAAAAAAAAACAAGCTCTTCATTTTGCTTGTACAGTATTAAAAATGCCCTTAAAAACTTCTGCCTGACAGCTTTTGTGAAAAGACTTTATATAGTGGCGAGCATCATGGAACGAGTATGTAGCAGGCAAAAAATGTAAAACAAACTAAGTTTTAGCTTTAAAACTGAATTCCAGGCAAAACAGCTAATTACTTGGTTGAAATACATATATAGGAGCTGTTTTACCTGCCAAACAATTTGTCTTTCTGTCCATCCAGTTCTGAGATTTACATACTGTGCCAGACTGCACACCAGACTTTTTTAATCCAGCAGGTAAGCAACACAGCTAGGTCACCTCTCCAACCCCAGCCTGAAACTGAACAGTAAAGGGTAGCAACAGTTCCCCCCCCCCTGCATGCAGAGCTCAATAGCTGCCAGTGTCCCCCCTTTTCCTAGTCTAAGAACTGCTCTATGGAAAGATGTTATCAACGCAAAAACATGGACTTACACTTGCTACATTTAAAAAGGCAATTCATACTTTTTAAGGAATACAGTACTGCATTGTTTTTTTTTTGCAAGGATCACATTTTATTTACAAAAAAAATCAAACATGTTATACTTACCTGCTCTGTGCAATGGTTTTGCACAGAGCAGCCTCAATCCTCCTCTTCTTTAGCTCGCTACAAGCAATCCTGGCTCCTCCCCCCTCCGCTAAGTGGCCACCATAGCACTCACGTGGGCTCACTCCCAAGCCCTCTCTGTGTGTCCATAAACTGACAGAGCATCACTTGGCCTGCTCCCCACTCCCTCCTCACTGGCTGTGATTGACAGCAGGGGGAGCCAATGTCTTTGAGGGAGAGAGCGGAGAGAGTTTCTGCTCTCCTGCACAGCGCTGGATTGAGATCAGGCTCAGGTAAGTATTATGGGGGCTTGGGGGGGACTGCATACAGAAGGTTTTTGCATAGAATGCATTAATTTAAGAAACCTTCAGCCTTTAGCCCTTTGAGGACCGTAAGATTTTGGAACGCCAAAAGAATAAATGTTTTTGTTTTTAAAGTTCGTACACTTCAGTTGCTGTAACTAAGCCATTTCATGAAATAATTGGCAAAAAGCTAGATCCATTTGTTGTTTGTTGATGAGAACTAATATTTTGACTGAAACCAAAAAAAAAAAGTTTTAAGTTCTTAATCAGATGATACACGCAATTAAAAACATGGGACAAATACACCCCTTGGTCCTCAAAGGGTTAAAACCACTTTAAAACTCCAGGAAACAGCTAAAACCACAGAATTGCATATATGAAAGCGGTGTCACCTGCCATAAAGACGTGTATTTCTTTCTTCCCAGTCCAAAGAAGAGGCGATCTGACCTTTCTCAACTGCACTTTTACTTTCACTTACAGGTCTCCTTCCCAACCACACCCTGTGACTGGACATCAAAAAGCCTGATGTGTGTGTGCGATAGCACTGGACCAATAGAAATGATGCTTGGTTCTAATAAACAGAGGATTGTGTCTTCCTTCAATGGAGCTGATATGTAATGAAGGTATAGTGTAGGCGTACTGTAGGTGGTTCTAGTCCTAGGCTGCTACTTCTCTGACCGTGATAAAAGGAGCGCTCAGCAGATGATAAACTCTGGGATTGGTATTGAGGAGTACCCAGTACAAATGTTCTTATCATTCGTAGTTACATAGTTAGTCTGGCTGAAAATAGACAAAAGTCCATCCAGTTCAACCATTAAAAAAAAAAAAGTTATAATCCTATACCCTCAGTTGATCCAGAGGAAGGCACAAAAACCCAGCAAAGCATGATCCAATTTGCTCCTGCAGGAAAAAAAAAATTCTTTCCTGATTCCTCAAGAGGCAATCGGATATTCTCTGGATCAACTTTACCTATAAATGTTAGTATCCAGTTATATTCTGTGTATCTAAGAAACAATCCAGGACTTTTTTAAAGCAATCCACTGAGCTGGCCAGAACCAACTCTTGATGGAGTCTATTCCACATTTTCACAGCTCTCACTGTGAAGAAACCTTTCCTTGTTTGGAGATTAAATTTCTTTTCCTCCAGACATGAAGAGTGTCCCCTTGTCCTCTGTGATGACCTCAGGGTGAACAACTCTACACCGAGTTCACTATATGAACCACTGATGTATTTATACATGGAGATCATATCCCCCCTTAATCTCCTCTTCTCAAGAACCTCATTCAGAGGTCTTTTTGAAATGTTTTATTGGTTAAGAGCATCAAATACAGCCCATGTGTTTCAGGTGAAAGGCCTCCCCCTTTCTTCAAGCTTGAGCAGTGAATAACAACCTCCTGCGCCCAAGAGAGATGCCCCTGCAGTGATTGAACACAGTCAGTCAGCTACTCTGCTATTGGCAAAGCTTTGCAGTCCCCTCAGGCCTGGGGATGACCAAAAGTCACAATAGAAAATAAAAACAGAGGGCACACCAGCCTTGTGCATTACTTTTCTGATAGCTTTATTAAAAAGATGAAAACAGATGTATACTCACAGACAGCATGAATAAACAAGCACATCAGTATCCACAGTGTCCTGGACTGCCAGTTCAACTGAACAAGTCTCAACCACTTGAAGACCCTCTGAATGGCTGATGCGTTTCGAGGGGATATCCCCTCCTCCTCGGAGCCTTCTTTTTTTTTCTTTTATCAAAGACTTTATTAAGCATGCTGAAAGAAACATAAAAACCATGACAAATCGTATGATACAAAGTGACAGCAAACAAAAGAGGATAGGGAAACATCATACAACAAACACAGAAATACACATATAAGACTCACGCCGGGGTCTAGATAACACTGTAAAACAGAGGGCCGCAAGGCCCACAATCACATTCAGAAATATAAAAGCTACGTTCAAGAATGGCAGAAAAAAAAACTCAAAGAGAGCCTCGCCCTCTTGAAGCAATATTGTCCCTGAGAATCATATATTTGTTAGATAACAATAGCAAATGATAGAAAATTGGTCTAATATAAACAAACCATATGAAAGAAGAGAGAAAGAGGAAAGAGTCAAGTAGATCCAGAGATGGCCAAGGGGTAAAAAAAAAACCCAGACCCCCCCCCCCCAATCCATAGAAAACAGAAAGAAGGAAAAGAACAGAGAGAAAAAAGAGACAGGCCAGCAAAGAAAAGAAGTTCATCTGGGGAGGAGAGCCGGGAGACACGATCCCCACAAAGGGGGGTTGAAGAGGCAAAACCCAACACATCATAGATTACTGAGATTCGTGGTAAAATGAGAAACTGGATGGTAATCCACCCATGGTTGCCACATGGAGAGTAATTTATCATGTTTATCCTCCAACACCGCAGTCAATTTTTTGTTGATACAGAAGCCTAGGATCCTGGACCCGACCTCCTCAAATTGTAGAGTAGGGGACTTCCAAGAACCGGTAATAGTCTGCTTAGTAGCCATAAATAAAAATTGACCAGTGAGCGGGGTCTGCGAGGGAGGCCACAAAGTGGCGTAGCCTCCCTGGCGGTATTCCCGATTGTAGCTCGGGGTAAAGTTTCAGTACCGCATGCGGTAACCCCGAGCTACAATCGGGCTTACCATGGGGCGCTGCTCCGGGATCCCAGTATCACTTACCTTGTCCTGCGCTCCCGCGATGTCCCTTGTGCAGCGTCCCCTGTAATGTCCTCCAGCGGATGTCATCTGGGTTCCGTCCCCTGCGACGTCGGGACGTACGGGGGACGGAACTGGCGGCAAATTTGAAAATGACAAAAAGTGACATTCACTAAATACACTAAAATTACATAGTAAAACATTACTGTATCAAACCATTTCACATACATTTTGTCCTGAGTGCTTTGTCCTGTGCCCTGCCTACATTTTTACTGTTCTTTCTGCCTGGAAACTGAGAAAAGTCCACGGCGTCCAAAAAGCGTCCCTTTAGGTCAAAAGCGGTTTTAGACCAGCTAGAGAACAGCGATAGTAAATTAGAACTACTTGCAGAATTGAGTGATAATCATTTGTGGGGAAATTCGTCATCAGACACTGAAAACGATTTTGCGACTTTGCTCAGTGATGTGCGAACTTGGAGCTATATTTAAAATTTCAGTGTTTTTGGTTTGATTATATTATTTAATTAAATGTATTATTATTATATTATTATTTTTTATGATTATTTATTAAATTATAATTTATGATTTCGTGTTTCAAATTTTATTCTACCCGGGATGTTTACTAGACTCTTGTTCGGACAGATTTCAGTGAGTTATTCCTAAGAATTACAGGCCTACAATATAAAACACCAAATTTCCATGCAAAATAATGGTACCGCTTTCAGCACCAAAAATCTGAAATAATCATACCGCCAGGGAGGTTAAAAAGTAGGGTTCAATAGGGTCTTTTTTAAGGTTAATGGACGTAACTGAATAAATAAGATTATAAACTCTTTTCCACAAGCGGCGGGCCACTGGACTGGTCCACCAAATGTGGAGCATCATACCCTGTAGAAAGCATCCCTGAAAACACCGAGAGTCATAATCTGGTATAAATTTAGCTAACCGAGATGGGGGTAAAATACCATCTCGAAATTACTTTATAGGAGTTCTCTAATGCCGGTATGTTATGAGAGCATCTGGAAACAGAGCCCTCTCTTTTTAGTAAAGTCATCACAAAGGTAATATGCAAGGTTGGTGCGCCCTCTTTTTTCATTTTCTTGAGCAGTGGATGTTAGAACCATGATGAGATACAATAGGACACCTGTGTTAGGGCTTGAAAAAAAAATGTAAATCTTAACAGGACTATGAACTACTAGCTGACCATCTTTATCAAGCCCTAAGATAGGTCTCATATTGCATCTTATCATGATTCCAATAACAACCACTGCTCAAGCCCTGAGTGAGGGAGGCCTTTCCCCTTTTGTACTAGGCAATCATCAATACTCACTCCAGAATGGACAGGGAGTATTGAGTATTGAGAGAGGCAGCATCTGATGAGCTCAACTCACACTGTCACACTGCTCACTCCTTCTGTTAGCATGCTATTTGCACTTCAGCACACCTGGTTGGCTCCCTGTGCTGCTTCTCTCTCCCCATCTCTGAGTTCTGCTGTTCTAATTAGACTGCATGAAGCTGATACCAAGTCAAAATCAGATACTTACATTGCTTGCATTTTGAAAAAAAATTGATATATTAATGATTACAGCGCCTTTTATTTCTGCCTGGGGTTCAGCTTTAACCACAACTCTTAGTAATTATACTTAGTAATTATCTGTGATTTCTTTAGCTTTTCTTTTTTTTATTCTCTGCTCATTGCAGACTGCATAATGCCCATGAAATATATCAACTAAACAGAAATATGAACTGTGTGATGTAGTTGCAAGCAACTATATAACAAAATTAGCATACATTTAAATTTTAGAAGCCGAATAAGAAAGTTTTTAAAAGTGATAAGAAAGGAAATTGCATTAAGATGGTTGATGGGGGAAGAAGTTGTTTAGTAACTCTAGAAATTGCAATAAACTGTATTCTGCAAAAACAAAAAAAGTGCGCAGATTTGTTGGTTTACAAACAGAATAAAATCTTTATTACCGTGCCATCTCCTCTGCACATTCATTTTAACATAATGTTTTTATACCTCTGCTTTTGTGAGTATAGTTTTGAAGAAATAATCCAAACAGTTGTGTTGTACTATGCCGGGCCGGCTTCATTTTAGGTTCCATGTCTATGTAAGGGGAACTACAAGATGCAACTAAAAAGGAGAAAAACAATATGGGACTTTAGGGTACAAAGATGTGTACCAACTTAGATACTGTTAAAGTGTTTAAATTCATTAAAAACTATTTAAAATATAGTAAAAAATTATAATTATTAAATTAATTTCCACATCTCCATCTGCAACCCATGAACGATTGCTACCTGCTACATTATTATCAACTACAATTACGCGTTGAAGATATCCACATATATCGAACTGTGATAGGGAGGTGACGAAAAGTTGAGTGATTATATTATATTTCATTATATAATATAATACATGGTTCAATTTCCAATACAGATACAGATTTTTGATTATGCAATTATATTTACATGTATGATCAGGGCCACCAATAGGGGTGTACAGGCAGTCCTTCCATACCAGATCTTGGCCCCATCAAATCAACAGAGGGGGGGAAGACACAGCAAAGGTAACTGTTTCCTCCATCCCCAGGTTCCCCTTATCTCTGCTTCTTATTTCTTTCTGACTACAAGTCCCAGAATTCCCTGTGCCTAGTAGGGAGGGGACGTGGAGTAGTTTAAAAGATCAACTGTAAGCCATGAACAGGGCACCATCACAACCACCACAAAAGGTGGGCCAGCAGCCACACCCCCTCCAGGTAAAGCCACACCCCAAATCTTGGAGATGGGAACAGTCCAGAATTGACCCATGGTGTGGCAGGATGAGAAGAGTGAGTGCAGATATCGGGGGATGCAAGGGGCACAGAGTGCAGGTAATGCAGGAAAAGTATGCAGTTGGTAGGGTCAGGGATACAGAGGAAGGTGAATTGAGGGTACATAGATAGCAATGGGGGATGCAGAGTGGGGTGTAATGGGAGATGCAGGGGGTGCAGAAAGAGGTGTTATGGGGGATGCTGAGGATGCAGAGTGAGGTGCAATGGGGGATATAGGGAGTAGAGAGTGCAGATATCAGGGGATGCAAGGGGTACAGAGTGCAGGTAATGCAGGAAGAGTGTGCGGTTGGGGATACTGAGGGTGCAGAGTGAGGTGTAATGGGGTGCTGGGGGGTGCAGAGGAAGGTGTAATTGGGGATGCATAGTAAGGTGTAATAGATTTAGTAGGGGGTACAGGGTACAGGTATAATAGGGGATTCAGGGGGTGAAGAGTGTGATGGGGGATGTAGGGGATGCAAAGTGCTGGGTAATATGGGATGCAGAGTGAGGTCTAATGGTGTGTGCAGAATGTGGGGAATACAGAGCTTTGGGGTAGGGGAATCTCCTCCATGTTCTTGAGACTGTGCTGGGAGACACAGCAAACCTTCTGGCAATATACAGAGCTTTGGGGTAGGGGAATCTCCTCCATGTTCTTGAGACTGTGCTGGGAGACACAGCAAACCTTTTGGCAATGGCATGTATTGATGTGTTATCCTGGAGGAGTTGGACTACTTGAGTTGCTGCAATTAAATTTCAACAACATGGATTAGCCTGCTGCATCATTTTTTCACTTTGATTTTCGGGGTCTTTGAATTCAGTCCTCTGTAGGTTGATAATTTTAATTTCCATCAAACGATGGGGAATCCTTACGTTCCTAACACATTACCCAATCCATATCAGTATAGATATCCAGCATGATATTTTTCCCCATTGAGATCTGATGTGTTTTCAAAGTACCTTTTAATTTTTTGAGCAGTGTATACTAAAACTATTAATGTTTTATGTGTGCAGTCTGTTGTCTTTGGGGTCTGAATTATTTTTTTTTCTATCCTGCTGGAGGGTAAATCCAGAGAAAGCAGAGCAGAAGGATGCCTGCCTGCATGGCTGCTCATGTGGAGCACCTTAGGAGAAAGCTTCTGATCTGAATAGTCCTGAGTTAGATACAAGCTGCTACCACTGGACATTGCAAGAAATTCTCACTGCTCATCCTATAATGCACCTTCAATCATTTGCAAAGGGATTGGGTTCTACTTGTCTGCTCTTAAAGGGAAAACTACTTACTTTACTAGAAATGAAGTCTGGAGCTAAATTTTGCCTGCTGTTGGGAATCCTGTGCCCTAACCCTCTCTCCTGGAGTTTATAGAACTAAGTAAATCCTTTAACCACTTGCCGCCCTGCCACTGTAGAAATACAGCGGCAGGGCGGCACGGGCAGGCAAAACCACGTTTTAAAACGTGTGTTTTGTAAACAGATAGGGGGTGCGCGCGAGGCGCGCCACCGCCCTATCTGTCCCGCCGATCCCCGCTGCGGATGTCAGTCGCCGGGTCACAGCCGGTCCTTACCGGCTGTTTCCCGGCGATCGGCGGCAAACAGTGACAGACAGCACAGCTGCAGTAGCTGTGCTGTCTGTCACTTCCCTGACAGTTTCTCTCTCTCGATCAGCGGTGTCCCGTGCAGCACACACCCCCGCCCCCTAGTAAAATACTCCCCCTCACACAGATAACCCTTCCCTGCAAAATAAAGTTAACCCCTTCCTCCCCAGTGCCATTAGTACAGTGTCAGTGTTTTTTTTTTTGCACTGATCACTGTATTAGTGTTTTTGGGGATGTCAGTGACCCCAGGTCAGTACCCCCCAATGTCAGAATGTCCCGCCATAAGTCGCTGGTCGCTGCCATAAGTCACTGATCGCCGCCATAATTCGCTGATCGCCGCCATTATTAGTATAAAAAAAAAAAACGAAAAATACCAGTATCTTTCCTGCCATTTGTAAACGCTATAACTTTCACGTAAACCAATTAATTTACACTTATTGTTTTTTTTTTTTAGCAAAGACATGTCGCAGAATGCAGTTTGGCAGAAATTTATGACTAAATTTGATTTTTGCATTTTTTTTACTGGACATGTTTTATAGCAAAAAGTCCAAAATATTGTTTTTTTTTCCTCAAAATTGTCAGCCTTTTTTTTTATAGCGCAAAAAATAAAAACCGCACAGGCAATTAAATACCACCAAAAGAAAGCTCAATTTGTGGGGAAAAAAGGATGTAAATTTCATTTATGTACCGTATTGCATGACCGCGCAATTGTCCGTTAAACTAGCGCAGCGCTGTATAGCAGAAAAATGGCATAAATTGCAGTATCTATACCATAGTTTGTAGACGCTATAACTTTCACACAAAGCAATCAATATACACTCATTGGGATTTTTTTTACCAAAAATATGTAGCAGAATACATTTTGGCCTAAATTTATAACTAGAGATGAGCGAATTATTCAAAAATTCGATTCGGCCGATTCGCCGAATTTGCGGGAGAGATTCGATTCGATGCGAATTTATTCGTTGCGAATTTAACTTATTAAAAGGGTTTCTAGGCTTCAGAGAGCCTTTATATTAGTGCAGAACACTGTACCTTTAATTTAAATGCCCTTGGAGTCTGCTGGGGAAGAGAAATAATACTGTCAGTCTGTATGACATGCAGATGAGTGCCGTCGATCTTAGAATCACCGCACACTTCACTCATTTGGGCAGTCACGGGGCACGACGAAGAAGAAGAAGAAGAATGAAAAGAAGAAGAAGAAGAATGAAAAGAAGAAGAAGAAGAATAAAAAGAAGAAGAAGAGGAATAAAAAGAAGAAGAAGAGGAATAAAAAGAAGAATGAAAAGAAGAAGAAGAAGAATGAAAAGAAGAATGAAAAGAAGAAGAAGAAGAAGAAGAAGAAGAAGAAGAATGAAAAGAAGAAGAATGAAAAGAAGAAGAAGAAGAATGAAAAGAAGAAGAAGAAGAAGAATGAAAAGAAGAATGAAAAGAAGAAGAATGAAAAGAAGAAGAAGAATGAAAAGAAGAAGAAGAAGAATGAAAAGAAGAATGAGAAGAAGAATGAAAAGAAGAATGAAAAGAAGAAGAAGAAGAATGAAAAGAAGAAGAAGAATGAAAAGAAGAATGAAAAGAAGAAGCAGAAGAATGAAAAGAAGAAGAATGAAAAGAAGAATGAAAAGAAGAAGAAGAAGAATGAAAAGAAGAAGAAGAAGAATGAAAAGAAGAATGAAAAGAAGAAGAAGAAGAATGAAAAGAAGAAGAAGAAGAATGAAAAGAAGAATGAGAAGAATGAGAAGAATGAAAAGAAGAATGAAAAGAAGAAGAAGAAGAATGAAAAGAAGAAGAAGAAGAATGAGAAGAATGAAAAGAAGAATGAAAAGAAGAAGAAGAAGAATGAAAAGAAGAAGAAGAAGAATGAAAAGAAGAATGAAAAGAAGAAGAAGAAGAATGAAAAGAAGAATGAAAAGAAGAAGAAGAAGAAGAATGAAAAGAAGAAGAAGAAGAATGAAAAGAAGAATGAAAAGAAGAAGAAGAAGAATGAAAAGAAGAATGAAAAGAAGAAGAAGAAGAATGAAAAGAAGAATGAAAAGAAGAAGAAGAATGAAAAGAAGAAGAATGAAAAGAAGAATGAAAAGAAGAAGAATGAAAAGAAGAAGAAGAAGAATGAAAAGAAGAATGAGAAGAAGAATTAAAAGAAGAATGAAAAGAAGAATGAGAAGAATGAAAAGAAGAATGAAAAGAAGAAGAAGAAGAAGAATGAAAAGAAGAAGAATGAAAAGAAGAATGAAAAGAAGAAGAATGAAAAGAAGAAGAAGAAGAATGAAAAGAAGAAGAATAATGAAAAGAAGAATGAAAAGAAGAAGAAGAATGAAAAGAAGAAGAAGAAGAATGAAAAGAAGAAGAAGAAGAATGAAAAGAAGAAGAAGAATGAAAAGAAGAAGAATTCCAGTACAGCAAAAAGTGTATCTGCAGAGAGCTCCGCTATTTCTGACAGTTCTCTGACAGTTCCTTCACATTTACTGCGGTTGAAACATTGTATCTATTTATTTCCGAATAAAAACATCTGTATCCTAAATGGAAACAAATAGATACAATGTTTCAACCGCTGTAAATGAACTGTCAGAACTGTCAGAGAACTGTCAGAAATAGCGGAGCTCTCTGCAGTGACACTTTTTGCCGGCTGATCGGGGAAAATTCGATTCGTGCACCCGAAGTTTGCTAAAATTCGGATTCGGTGCGAATCGAATTTTTCCTAATATTCGAAACGAATTCCACTTCGCCAAGTTCGATTCGCTCATCTCTATTTATAACCAACTTTGAGTTTACTATATATTTTTTATAGCTGAAAGTAAAAAATATTGTTTTTCTTCAAAATTTTGGGCCTTTTTTTGTTTATAGCGTGAAAAAAAAAATGCGCACAGATGATCAAATACCACCAAAAGAAAGCTCTATTTGTGTGAAAAAGAGGACGTAAATTTTGTTTGGGTGCAGCATTGCATGACCGCGCAATTATCAGTTGAATTAGTGCAGCGCCGAGTAGCAAAAAGAGGCCTGGTCATTAAGGGGGGTAAATCCTCTGGAGCTCAAGTGGTTAAACTTGCTAAAGTAATTGGCAATTATTTTCCTTTTGCCTCACAACAAGTCAAGGATTCTGCTCTGCGGGTTGAAATGTTAGCCCACCAAGCCATTTGGAGGTCCTCCTCATCTGGCTAGGGCTAGGGGGGTGCTGTACAAGTGACAGAAGCTTTGGTTCCACTTAGAAGCTCTGTTTTCACAATATTTAGGCGGCACAGTTGGCTATAGCACTGCATTTATCTTTTTTTTTTTATTGCGGAACACTAATCCTGTATAGAGAATATCATAGACAGAAGAAGTCACTGCAGTACGAAGCCATGCCTATATGTGTGGAACATGGATCTTTGACGTGCTTACTGATTTCTCCGGTGTACTCATGTGCTTCAGCTTGGTTCCTAAATACAGATGTCACAAACCAGTGATTCAAGCTCTCGGGCTTTATGGCTAACTGCATAACTGTATACTCTGTGTTATGAGTCCAGAGGACTTTGTAATATAAGAGAGAGCGCTCGACCATGCTTTATATCTCATTTTACTGGAGGCTGGTCAATGGCTTACTAAACGTGTACATTATTTCACTGTGCTGTGTTAGTAATCTTGGAACAGAACCTACAATCAATCTCTGAACACAGTCATTTTAGCCAAAAATAACTTACACTTTTACATGAAAAGCAGGGCATGCACTTAGTCTTCAATGCACATAAATTTCACTTAGAAATAAACATTCTTCAATTTTATTTATTTTTTTTTATTAAAGGTACTTATATAGCGTTGTCAAAGTACGCAGTGCTTTATATATACTGTATATTGTACATTCACATCAGTCCCTAAATCTCAAGGGGTGTACAGTGTAAGGTCCCTAACTTACATTCATATACTAGGGTCAATTTAGACAGGAGCCAATTAACCCACCCCCATATCTTTGGAGTGTGGGAGGAAACCCACGCAGGCACAGGGAGATCATGCAAACTCCAGGCAGGTCGTGCTGTGGTTGGGATATGAACCAACGACCCTAGTACTGCCAAGTGGAAGTGCTAACCATTTAGTCACTGTGCTGCCCCAATTTGTAATTATCTGTATACAGATGAGGAGTCTCCAAGTATATCTTAACCATTTCCCGTCCGGCCCATGTACATATACAGCCGGATGGTGGCAGTGCAGGGTTGGGTGGCCGTTTATGAACGGCCTGCTCACCCCTTGCTTGTGCGCGCTCCCTGGGAGCGTGCAGCACTGCGATCCGGTGCCCGCTGTGTCCTCCGGACACAGTGGAACACCGATCGTTGTACGGGACCTCTGTGCGAAGTCCCGATCATGTGATCACTGATTGGCCAATCAGTGATCACATGCAGAGTAGTAAGCAAGATGTTGCTTCTGACATCATTGCTTACTGCGTGTGAAATTTGGGATGATCACAGAGGTCACATGGTACAAGGCTATTCACAACAGCCTTGTACCATGTGACAAGCTGTGATCAATCTTCAGCTCAGACAGTAGTTCTCAATGACTGCAAGAATGCAGCCAGAGAGAAGGAGAAATTATTGCTTTTCCAGCCTTTATGGTTGTAAAAGCAATCAGTGTACAAAAAAAAATCACCCCCCACAAGTAGTACAGTGTCACCATGGTGACTGCTAGGCTGACAGTATGTAGAAAAAAAAACATAAATAATAATATAAAAAAAATAAAATAAAAATGTAAAAATGTTTAAAAATTATAATTTTTGGTTATAAACTAATTTGAGTTTTTTTTTTTTTTTTTTTTTATTATTTTTTTTTACTAAAGAGATAACGGAATAAATTTGGGCCAAGATTTATGATAACATATTATTTATTTGCAAAATTGTATAAGAAAAACACGTTTTTCAAAAGTTTTGGACTTTTTCATTTACATAGCAAAAAAAATAAAAATCCCAGCGGTGAATAAATACCACCAATATAAAGCTTTATCTGTCTCAAAATAATGCTAAACAATTCATATGGGTACAGTGTTGCATGACCGCGCAATTGTCATTCAAAGTGTGATAGCGCTGAAAGCTGAAAATTGGCCTGGAGGAAGGGGGAAAAAGTGTAAAAGTGGTACTTGAAGTGGTTAAAGCTGAAGTTTAGTAAAAAAAAAAAAAAATGTTTTTGGGATATAATACTATACCACCAGGGACATAACGTACCTCCAGGGAAGTGTATCCTACAATATGCTGGCTGCAGTAAGAATAAAAAGCCTCTCTTTGTGGCAGCACCCAGATATTGCATAGTTCCCCTTTAAACTCTAGCACTTCTAGCAGCCTCTGTTTGCAAAAGCAAGGTCACCAGCTCACTTCCTCCCCTCCCTTTCCTGTGGAGTAATGTGTTCCAGCTTGTAGCTGGTATCTTTATCTGTAGCTGGCATTCAAGGCTATATACTGTACAGTTTAGAAAGCCTTTTGAATGTACAGAAAGTGAAAGAGGAAAAATATGCATTGTAATGTAATTGTTAATATGTATACTCTGTGAGATGTTTTTGAAGCCACTTAGCTTTGCAGACATGAGTCTGGCTAAGTCTCAACCAGCACTGGTTAAATAAAAGGTTTGTTTTCTTCAAGTTCGTGTCCGGAGTTTACCTGGTATCTCCAAAATTGCCGCTACACCTTTAGTGATGCCGAACACTCTTCACAGAAGTGAACTTCTGGATCTGCATGGGTTAACCGCCACAGCTCTAACAGTGAAGGAACGCATCGCTCGCCCTCCCATTCTCCACCACCCATCCATTCACAAACTCTTTATATTATTTTCTTAGAATGCACAGCATCTGTGAATGGAGGAGAGGGATTGTCAGGACCTGGATCTGACCACAGGGACCTCTGCTGTGTCTTGCAGTAACTTTTATTACTGAGCCACCTTAGACAGTCTTGCCTTGCATCTTGTTGATAGTGAACCTTGAACTCTTAGCTCCTCCCATAAACTTCTTGATTTAAGCCATGCCTCTGCACTTCCTGTTTGTCAGAGTATTGTGCTCTCTCTAGCCAATATCGTGTTCCTTTCGCTCTTGCTGCCATCTGTATCTTCACTACTACTCATTACCGACCTTGTTTCTTGACTATGCTTCTGCTTGATTCTAACCTGTAACCAATTGTTACCAACCTTTGGCTTGTTACTATTTAAATAAACAGTGCGCTGTCCCTTTAAATACAATTGATGCAAGTGAATCAATACTATGTGCCCATATATGTGTATCCACAACTAATACATAAATATATAACTCCAATGTGAACAAAATAATGTAAATAATTAAATCAATACATAAAAATCATATACAAAATATAAATAAATACAAAAAGTCCCAAAATAAATTGTGAAGAAAGTGCTTCCGTGCTGCAAGACTTCATATAAAGTGCTTCCGTGCTCAAAAGGTGCTCTTCAAGAAACAAGCAAGAAACAAGGAAGCATCTTACCAAAATATGATGGTCTCAAGCTATAGAGATCAAACAAGCATGTGCGTCATGACCCCAAGCTGGCACTCTCACTGTCAGACCATCAGAGACATTGCTGCAATCACCAAAAAAGTTTGCAATCCCATCGATACTCCACTCTAATATCCAATACATCAATATCAATAATATAAAGGGATTAAACAAGGAGAAGCCTCATAGTGCAGTTAGATTAAAAAATGATTACTTATTAAAACATATTGCACTTACAATCAAGTGTACAGCATTAAACAATCATCTGGCCGTGGTCTCAGTCGCATGCCGGTCACACAAGTCACACAAAGACTCCTTCCGATACGTTTCCCAAAAATGGCGTCCTGTGGAATTGGAGATGGGATTGGAGACCGCGGATGGATAATTGTTTAATGTTGTACACTGCCTATCATACTCACCTGATTGTAAGTTTAATTCGTTTTAATAATCGTTTTGTAATCTTATTAATCACAGCCAGTAAGCCAATGAGGACAGAGCAGGGGGACGGGGCAGAGCCATGGTTATATGTGTCTTATGGACGCATAGAGCAGCGGCTCTGGGATGAGCACGCAGTGGTGCCCCCAGAACGAATGGCTTTCCCTGGGGCACTGCTCGAGGGGGAGCCAGCAGTGCCGGCGGGGACCCAAAAAGAAGAGAATGGGGGTTCTCTGTACAAAACCACTGCGCAGAGCAGGTAAGTATAACATGTTTGTTATGTATAAAAAAAAAAAAGCTTTAGTGTCACTTTAAAGTATATCTACAGCCAAAACATTTTATTTTTTAAATATATTGGATTAAAACTCCTGTTAGGCATTTTTCGTTATCTCCCATTAGGGGAAAATTTCCCTTCACTGTGCAGTAGACACACGAGGAAATTCCTTTGAAGGGAGGGAAATGCCCTCTGGGTCCCCTGTCACCATTGTGGGAGAAAGGGACATCCTCCCTCCATAACTGTTTTGTATTTAATTCGCTCGCATGCTACCAATAAATGAGCACACTAGTACCAACCTGCCTCTGTGGTCCATCCTTGTGTGCTCCCAGAATTCTGGTGGGGTCTCCCAGATCATCCAAGGGGCCAAATTAACCCCTTCCCAAGAACCATAACATGTGTCATGTTGGATAATAAAGTGAAAATCATCCAACACAACTTGTTATGATCACAACAGTTTAAGGGGGCATTTCCCTCCCTTCAAAGAAATTTCCTCTTCAATCTATCTGACAACTCAAAATTTGGGATTTTTCCAAACTGATCACCAGGACTACTTTAGCTTTGGCTTTAGATCAGGGGTGGACTGACCATTTGGAAACTAGGGCACTGCCCGAGGGCCCAGGGTCAGTAGGGGGCCCCATGAGATGCCTCTGGTAAATTTTTCAAAGGCTTTTTTGAGTTTGGGCAAGGACACAGGGACCCCATGATCCCCTATTTCCCGGGGGCCCCATGAGTTGTCAGTCCACCCCTGCTTTAGATTAGGTTTTTACTTTATGTACGCTGTTCCCTCCCAGTGCTGTCTCTGTCTGGATTTGACACTTCTGCTTTTTTTACATTTTAAAAGACATTTACCTTTTAGGTCTAGTTTACAGTTGTAGTTGGATGCATTAAAAAATCACAACTGAGCTGTGTTTTTACCACCATCCCAACCCATGGGATGTACACATGCCAAGGCTGTGATGCTTTGTGTCACAGCCAAAATGATTCCCCCATCGTGCTTGGGGGCAGTACTGCCATAGAATGCGACCTAGTCAAGTGAATGAGGCCGCGCCACAACCACAAGCCTAACACAAGGCTTGATGTTACTATGGGGTTTTTTCCTTTGAAAAGGCCCATTCAACTGTCAAAACAAACATAACAGGCATTAAGGAGGCAGCAGTTTCCTCTCCTGAACGTTTGTCAACCACCCCCTTGTCAGGATCACAAATGTAAATGAGTCCTTTCTCAGTTCCTAGTGTCTGTGTCTCATCAGTGCAGGCACAAACCCAATCTAAATCATCCCTTAAGCAATCCTTGGTTACTGTGTCTGGCCATTGGCCGCCTTGTTTGCTTCCCACCAGACTTTGTTCATTAGTACAGCTGTGTACATTGTTTGGTAATATTTGATTGCTGAAAGACTCTGATCTCCAGGAGCCCATCTGGATGAGAAGTTTTCAGCATCTTAC
This sequence comes from Staurois parvus, assembly GCF_062004578.1. NCBI lineage: Eukaryota > Metazoa > Chordata > Amphibia > Anura > Ranidae > Staurois > Staurois parvus. The sequence continues at coordinate 8,449,560 of NW_028317814.1, read as the reverse complement.
TCCACAAAGAGTTCAGCAAGTCATCTAAAAATAGCTCTTGCATCACAGGTCATCTAATAATAGACTAAGCTGAGCTGGCCACCTAATTAAATTATACCGAATTAATGCAGCATCGATTCTGGTATGGAGTCCCTTCTGTTGAAATGCCCCATAATGAATGTTTCTTTCTACAGTAATCCATTATGGTGCCTTATGACATGGACAGAATATTACAGAAATAACTGCATCGTCATAAACGGAGTAAAAATCTGCAGACATCACTGGAAAAACCAGAGGGCATAATATATTTTGTAGGTTAATTATAAATCCATTCTAGCTTGAAAATCGAGGAAACGTTAAAACAGAGGGAGAAATGTACATATAAGAAGCACAATTTACATGCTATTAGTTGCATGTTTATTTTATTTATCTATTCTGGTAGGGACAGGCTTGCATTTACCAAAAATGAATGCCAAGCCTCATAATGCAGTAAACATACTTTTCCCTATATTGTTTTCCTTCACTAGGGTATAAAAGATACTTTGACCCCAATACTGCCAGACCACCACTCCACCATTTACTATAAGCTAAGTATCCACACATCACACAGGTTGGAGTTTAATGGTCATCGCAGCATTTATTGACAAAATATACAGTTAGGGCCATATATATTTGGACACAGGCACAATTTTAGTTTTTTCAAGTATTTACCAAAACATATTCAAGCTATAGTTATATAATTGGGTTGAAAGTGCACACTCTCAGGTTTAATTTGAGAGTATGTACATCCAATTTGGAGGAAGGGGTTAGGAATTACAGCTTTTAAGAGTAACCATCCCCCCTTTTTCAAGAGACCAAAAGTAATTGGACAATTGAATAAAAAACAGTTTCATGGCCAAGTGTGGGCTACCTCTTTGTTATTTCTTCATCAATTAAGCAGGTAAATGGTCTGGAGTTGATTCCAAGTGTGTTATTAGCATTTGGAATCTATTGCTTTGAACCTACATCAGGCATTCAAAGGAGCTGTCCATGTAAGTGAAACAGGCCATTGTAAGGCTTCAAAAATGAAACAAATCCATCAGAGAGATAGCAGCAACATTAGGAGACACTAATGATGCTTCACTGATATGCAGCAATGATGGTTACTGAGAGGCGGCACTGATTGGCAGCACTGATGGGTGGGTCTCTGACTGACGGCACTGACTGACGGTCCTGACTGGCGGCCCTGACTGGTGGCGCTGACTGGTGGCACTGCTGGGCACTAATGGGTGGCACTGCTGGGCACTGGTGGGAGGCACTGCTGGGCACTGGTGGGTGGAGTAACTGTATTTACTCCGTGATCTGCTGTGTCATTGGACACAGCTAATCACGTGGTAAAAGGCCGCTGTGAATGGCCTTTTACCTCATCACATGATCAGCTGTGTCCGCGCGGGAGGACACGTTCTGTGAGGATGTCATATGACTCCCTCCCAGAACTGGGTAACCATAAATAATAATATAAAAAAAAAATAAAAATGTAAAAAAATAATGTTTAAAAATTATAATTTTTGGTTATACACTGATTTGGGTTTTTTTTTCCATTAAAAAGATAACGGAATAGATTTTGGCCAAAATTTATGATGAAATATTATATATTTGCAAAATTTTATAAGAAAAACACTTTTTTTCAAAATAGTGTCACCATAATGACACTGTACTACGAGTGGAGGGTGATGAAGATTTTTTTTTTACACTGATTGCTTTTACACCCATAAAGGCTGTAAAAGCAATCATCTCTCCTCTCTGGCTGCATTCTTGCAGCCATTGAGGAATACTGTGTGAGCTGTGATTGGTCACAGCTTGTCAGATGGTTGTTGTGACAGATTTCACACGTATTAAGCAATGATGTCAGAAGTGACATCTTGCTTACTACTCTTCATGTGATCACTGATTGGTTAATCAGTGATCACATGATAGGGACCTCACACAGAGGTCCCGTGCAACGTACAACATTCGGACACAGCAGGCAAGGAGCAAGGAGGACATTTATAAACAGCCACCCGCCCCTGCACTGCTCCCTCCGGCTGTTAATATAAATGTGAATATAAGTGGTTAAAGCTGAAGTCTACTGTTTGCTGCAAGCACAGACTTAATTATAGCTAGTCCTGAAGAACACCTCACACGTACAGTATATAGTTCCCGTTTTTGAAGTATCCCACATAATTCCCTCAACCCTATCCAAGTTCTCCAAACACCCCAAGACTGGTTATTGGAGAAATGTGTGAATGAGCCTTTGTGCCTGGCTGTGGGGCAAAGCTTGTGGAGAAGACCTGGACAGTATTCTTACGGCTCGTATGGGAGTAGTGCTACATACTGAAATAAGTTTTCAATGTTTGGACAAAAGCTTACTTTACTTTTACTTTGTCCTTTACTTAATATTAAGAAGGGTTTCCAGAAATGTGTGTCATTATCTTCTAATTCTCCAAGCTTCAGACTCTCACGTACAGATTTTTACCTGGAAGAAGCATTCCTCCTGTACTCCCCTAAGCACAACGCAACATATGGGCCATTGCCGTCTTTGTCTGGGAAAGTGAGCTATAGAATGGAGCTTGATGATAAATGGTTCATTTTGTGCAATTGAGACATTGTATGTTAGCAGGTGTCATGATAAGATGGGATAAAATAAACTTTCTGGATAATGAAAGCATCTTATACGTTAAATGGCTTAACTCCTACAGGACTGATCGTGTGTCATTACAAATGTGTGAGATAAAGAAAATGTGTGACTATTTACAATTTATAATGTATTAGTAACTGACTGATACTAGCTGCCTATGATCACAAGGAGCCCTACTGGTCTGTAGTTGTGAACTTGATCATAGGGAATTGCCTGTAAATAGAACAGGTCTAGCAGTTATTTTAAGGTTTACTGCCGAGTTTAAAAGTCCAGTAGTCCAATGATACACCATAGTCCCTGAAGTCCAGAAATGGTGTTCCCCTTACAATATTGGTCAGAATAATGCATCAATACAACATAGTCCCTGAAGTCCAGAAATGGTGTTCCCCTTACAATATTGATCAGAATAATGCATCAATACAACATAGTCCCTGAAGTCCAGAAATGGTGTTCCCCTCTACAATATTGATCAGAATAATGCATCAATACAACATAGTCCCTGAAGTCCAGAAATGGTGTTCCCCTTACAATATTGGCCGGAATAATGCATCAATACAACATAGTCCCTGAAGTCCAGAAATGGTGTTCGCCCCTACAATATTGATCAGAATAATGCATCAATACAACATAGTCCCTGAAGTCCAGAAATGGTGTTCCCCTTACAATATTGGCCGGAATAATGCATCAATACAACATAGTCCCTGAAGTCCAGAAATGGTGTTCCCCTTACAATATTGGTCAGAATGCATCAGTACATCATAGTCCCTGAAGTCCAGAAATGGTGTTCCCCTTACAATATTGGTCAGAATAATGCATCAATACAACATAGTCCCTGAAGTCCAGAAATGGTGTTCCCCTTACAATATTGATCAGAATAATGCATCAATACAACATAGTCCCTGAAGTCCAGAAATGGTGTTCCCCCTTACAATATTGATCAGAATAATGCATCAATACAACATAGTCCCTGAAGTCCAGAAACGGTGTTCCCCCTTACAATATTGATCAGAATAATGCATCAATACAACATAGTCCCTGAAGTCCAGAAACGGTGTTCCCCCTTACAATATTGGCCGGAATAATGCATCAATACAACATAGTCCCTGAAGTCCAGAAACGGTGTTCCCCTCACAATATTGGTCAGAATAATGCATCAATACATCATAGTCCCTGAAGTCCAGAAATGGTGTTCCCCTCACAATATTGGTCAGAATAATGCATCAATACAACATAGTCCCTGAAGTCCAGAAATGGTGTTTCCCCTTACAATACTGGTCAGAATAATGCATCAATACAACATAGTCCCTGAAGTCCAGAAATGGTGTTCCCCCTTACAATATTGGTCAGAATAATACATCAATACAACATAGTCCCTGAAGTCCAGAAATGGTGTTCCCCTTACAATATTGGTCAGAATAATGCATTAATACAACATAGTCCCTGAAGTCCAGAAATGGTGTTCCCCTTACAATATTGGTCAGAATAATGCATCAATACAACATAGTCCCTGAAGTCCAGAAATGGTGTTTCCCCTTACAATATTGATCAGAATAATGCATCAATACAACATAGTCCCTGAAGTCTAGAAATGGTGTTCCCCCTTACAATATTGATCAGAATAATGCATCAATACAGCATAGTCCCTGAAGTCCAGAAATGGTGTTCCCCCTTACAATATTGATCAGAATAATGCATCAATACAACATAGTCCCTGAAGTCCAGAAATGGTGTTCCCCCTTACAATATTGATCAGAATAATGCATCAATACAACATAGTCCCTGAAGTCTAGAAATGGTGTTCCCCCTTACAATATTGATCAGAATAATGCATCAATACAACATAGTCCCTGAAGTCCAGAAATGATGTTCCCCCTTACAATATTGATCAGAATAATGCATCAATACAACATAGTCCCTGAAGTCCAGAAATTATGTTCCCCTTACAATATTGATCAGAATAATGCATCAATACAACATAGTCCCTGAAGTCCAGAAATGATGTTCCCCCTTGCAATACTGGTCAGAATAATGCATCAAAGATGCAGACAAGGCACAGCGATTTGAAACAGTAATGGGGTGCGGAGGGATGGATTTTTTTGTCTAGGTGTAGTCCTGGTTAGATGGATTATTTTGTGAGGACATTTGCAAACTGCTCTTTAACCACTTGGTCTCCTAAGGATTTACTCCCCTTCCTGACCAGGCCTTTTTTTGCTATGCGACGCTGCACTATTTCAACTGGTAATTGCACGGTCATGCAATGCTGCACCCAAATAAAATGTATGTCTTTTTTCACACAAATTGAGCTTTCTTTTGTGGTATTTGATCACCTGTACGCTTTTTATTTTTTGTGCTCTAAACAAAAAAAGACAGTAAATTTTGAAAAAAAAAACCCTATATTTTCTCATTTCTGTCATAAAAAATATCCAATAAAACTCAAATTTCTTCATACATTTTGGACAAAATGTATTCTGCTACATGTTATTGATAAAAAAAATCCCAATAAGTGTATATTGATTGCTTCACACTATAAAAAAAAAAAGACCGAACATTTTGAAAAAAATTATATTCTTTACTTTTGGCTATAAAAAATATATAGTAAACTCAAAGTTAGTCATATATTTAGACCAAAATGTATTCAGATACATGTCTTTGGTAAAATATGTATATTGATTGCTTTGTGTGAAAGTTATAGCGTCTACAAACTATGGTATAGATACTTCAATTTACGCCATTTTTTGCTATACAGCGCTGCACTAGTTGCGCAGTCATGAAAAGCTGTACCCAAACAAAATTCATGTGCTTTCTTTCACACAAATAGAGCTTTCTTTCAGTGATCTTTGATCACCTGTGCGCTTTTTATTGTTTGCGCTATAAACAATAAAAGACTGAAAATGTAAAAAAAAAACAATATTTTTTACTTTCGGCTATAAAACATATATAGTAAACTCAAACTTAGTCATAAATTTTAAGTCAAAATGTATTCTGCTACATGTCTTTGGTAAAAAATCCTAATAAGTGTATATTGATTGTTTTGTGTGAATGTTATAGCGTCTATAAACTATGGTATAGATACTGCAATTTACGCCATTTTTTGCTATACAGCGCTGCACTAGTTTAACTGACAATTGCACGGTCATGCAATACTGTACATAAATGAAATTTATGCCCTTTCTTTCACACAAATAGAACTTTCTTTTGGTGGTATTTGATCACCCGTGCGCTCTTTATTTTTTGTGCTATAAACAAAAAAAAACAGATATTTTTTTTAAAAATCCTATATTTTCTTATTTCTGTCATAAAAAATATCCAATAAAACTCAAATTGCTTCATAAATTTAGGACAAAATGTATTCTGCTACATGTTTTTCGTAAAAAAAATCCCAATAAGTGTATATTGATTGCTTTGTGTGAAAGTTATAGCATCTACAAACTATGGTATAGATAATAGAATTTACACAGCTTTTACTTTCTGACTGCCTATCACATTTCTTGAGGTGCTAAAATACCAGGAAAGTACAAACACCCTCAAATGACCCTTTTCGGAAAGTAGACACCCTAAGCTATCTGCTGAGAGGCATATTGAGTCCATGGAAGATTTATTTTTTCCACAAGTTTTTGGAAAATGAAAAAAAAAAACATATATATATATATATATATATATATATATATATATATATATATATCGGGTTTGGTGCTATCCTGGTATTTCAGGGCTTCCGAAACTGTGATAGCTAGTCGCAAAGTGTAATGAGGAAAAAAAGCCCTTAAAAGTCTGAATGTGCTTATTGGATTTTGGGGTCCTGTACTTGGCTAGATGAGCCATATCTCTCACATGTGATACCCCCATACTTGGGAGAAGTAGCAGAATGTGTTTTGGATAGTAATTCCACATATACCCATGACATGTGTGAGCAATACATTTTTTTTTGTCATTTTTCAAAAACTTGTGGAAAAAAAATGAATTCTTCTATTGACTCAACATGCTTCTCAGAAAATAGTTTGGGGTGTCTACTTTCCAAAAAGGGGTCATTTTGGGGGGTGGGGGCATTTTATGCCCAGCATTAGAAGTTTATGCCACACATCACTCACTATTCTAACCACCTAAAAACCAAGCCTGTTCTGACATTTTTTTGTTCACATGAAAAAAAATCTGTATTTTTTGCTAGGAAATTGCTTTGAACCCCCAAACATTAAATATTTTTTAAAGCAGACACCCTAGTGAATAAAATGGCGGGTGCTGCAATTTTTTATGTCACTCAGTACTCCCAAAACGATTTTTCACGTGCAAATAAAAAAAAAAACACACTTTTTTTACTTTTAATGCACAAAAACACAATCTATTGGCCAATTATTTTGTAAGATATAAAAGATGATGGTATGCTGAGTAAATAGATGGGTTTTTTTTTTTAGTTATTTTGATTTCTTAAATTATTTTTACACTGTCCCTTTCATTTTTTTTATCACTTTTAATGCTATCACAGGGAATGCAAATATCCCCTATAACTTCAATGAGCATTGTCATATATTCTATTTGGAGAAATCTGGGGTCTATCAGACTCTAGATAACTCCTCTGCCCATTCATTATCTAATCTCACTAAGATCGGTGTGATCAGATGCTTTCCCAATTTACAAATGGCGCTGTTTATATCCTGCGAAACTGAAGTGATGAAATGCTCGTAGCTTTCAATTTCTTAGACTATAGAGATGATTGGCACCATTGTGGTCTTCAATCAGCTCTATGGTCAGTTGGCAGAAACACCGGCTGCATTCTCAGGTTCCTCCAATGGCACGGGACTGCCCGAGAATGCTGTGGAAGGCAGCGGGGGAGGGGGGCATCTTCTCCTGCTGCTTGTAAAAACAATCCTGCAGCTAATTAGCCACAAAGATTGCTTTTGTCAAGCACCTGTGGTAGTGAGCCCTTGTAGATGGTCAACTTGGGGTTCCCCAGGGCATGGAGTCTAAGCCCCAACCTGCTTCTTCACCAGATCCCCAGATGGTGGGGATGGACTTGCAGCAAGCTGGGAGCAGGTCGCAGCCCCCAGGTATGCCCAGCTGAGGAATGATGGAAGGGAAGGAAATAAAACCCAGAGAACAGCAGATGATGCCCATAGGTGAGCACAGACAAACCACACATGTGAAAGGGATCAGGAACAGCACTGCTGCAAGGAGGTAAGAATACACAAACAAGAAACTGCAGGCTAACTTGTGGCAGCTTTTACATGAAAGCCGATCACAGGAAGAAACAAACTACACCAGGATGATACCTGCAGCTGCACACATCATCCTGGTATAACCACTCAAAGTCCCGTGATGTACCAGAATGTCGCTGGTCCTTGTTGGGTGTATATGCTATGTTCTTTTTTTTATGCAGCATGTGGGCTGAATGAAAAAAAGAGAAGAAATCTCTACCAGAAAAAGTGTGTGGTATGCCCACCATTAAAATATATTGCCCAGCATCCACCCACTTCTAATTGTGGGCACACATGAAATGTACCAAAAAATATTATAAAATATATATGCCAAAGTATAGGGGCCATCCACCCACTGGCCACCCTAGGCCCCCATGCTTTGGCATATATGCTCTTTTTTTAATTGCGGATGAAAAATCTCATCCAACAGCACTGCACACACCTACTTATGTATATTCTGAGAGCAAGACCCTGTTGCTGTCAGAATAAACAAGTCGGTGCTGCAGCTGAATGACATTCCTGCAGAGAAAACAGCAATGGTTAACAATAAAACAGTAACTCAATGAAACAGCTTTTTTATTGAAATATCTCTGCCAGAAAACGTGTGTGGTATGCCCACCATTAGAATATACTGCCCTGCATCCCCTACTTCTAATGGATCTACTACAGTATGTACAGTTGATTTGTAAAGCACAAAAGCATTATATAGAGCCAATTGAAATAAATAAGCAGACACATTTTTGTACCAGCGTCTGGCTTTTCAGAAAACTAAGTACGGCTTCATCATCTGGTTGTTGAAGCTCACCCCTCCATGTTAAGGTTATAGCAATGGACACATAGGGGCTTCCAAACAACACCAGCTACTGTGACAATTTGGATGGTCGTGTCTGTGTGAATGGAAGACAGGATGAAAATATCCTGTTTGTCCTTCCACTTCACTGCGAGCAATTCCTCATTTCCCAAGCAGGCTTTTTCCTCCTTTCTAAGCTGGGTATTTACAAGCCATTGGGGGAAGCCCCGGTGATTAGGTTGCATGGTGCCATATGCGACAGTTCCAAGATTGTACAAATGTCTAAATAGTGGCACGCTTGAATAAAAATTGTCCATATGGTAAGTGGTACCCCACATGGAAAAAGGATGACACCAAGTCCCAAGCTATCTTGCCACTGCTCCCCATGTAGTCTGGGCATCCGGGGGGGGGCTCCACGTGAATTGAATGAGGGATTTATCAACGGAGAGGTTTTGCTGGGGACTATAGACATCTGCAAATTTTTGGTTAAGGTGATTTACGAGGAGCCGAATTTTGTGGAGCCGGTCAAATTCAGGGTCATCCCGAGGACAACAGAGTGTGTTGTCATTGAAATTCATAAAACGCATTATACTCTCACATCTATGCCTGGCCATGGCAGCAGAGAACACGGGTATATGATGAATCAAGTCTGTGGACCAATACAACCGCAATTCAGCGTATTTTGACAGCAGAGAGTCCCTACTGTCTGTGTCAGGGCTCCCGGGTGTGACCAGAGGTGTGTGACTGACGCAGGGAAACGCAGACTTAAGATATGTTATAAACAATGTAATTTAATAACACTAACAATACAAACATAAACGCAGTGCAATACTAAAACATAACACAGTGCAAACAAACCAAACCAACCACCCACAGATAACAGTACATACAATGCAAGCGTCGTCAGGCAGGCCGGGTCAATATCAATCGGGCAGGTAGGTACAGG